>NW_019744106.1:3061152-3065686 GCF_002891405.2 Cryptotermes secundus
TTTTTTTTGTTTCCTCGAATGAAAAGAGACATTAAAGGAAAAAACGACGGAGGTGCTGTCAAGCATCTCAAAAGATGAATTTAGACAATGTTTTGAAAAATGAAATAAAAGACTAGACAAGTGTATTAGTGTAAGTGGAGAGTACTTTGAAGGGGATTGAAGGTTTGTGCTTAAAATTTGAATAAATAAGTTAAAAAAAATAAGTTCGGTTTCTTTTGTTTACCCCCTCGTATATGCCCAGGCAAAGTGCATACATCATATTTTATGATCATATAATGATACATATTGGAAATATTCACACCTAATACATTACACATTAACAACCTATACATCACAGAAACTTGTCTCTAGGTCCACGAACAGGCTTACTACGTAGAAAGCTAACAACAAAGATCTACAAATGACATAACATGCCAAATTCTATGCTGTAGAACTGGAACCACAGAATTAATTTGGCATAGATATTCTTAACCTTCCACACTTAATAGTCTTAAATTATTTTAAAGTACTTTCCGTGCTTTTAATATTTTTAATATTTCCGTAATATTTCAACATTTGTATCACCTAATATATCTTGACATATGGTATATATTTCAGTTCTATACTTCTTATATTTTATTTTTTCTTATTTTTTATCCTCTATTTTAATTGTAATACTTACCAACTTGAGGCAAATTTTCTGTGTCGGCAAACCCGACACGTTACAATATAATATGACATGTTGCACTGGTATGGATCCATATCGGTAGTTCAATAACTAAACGTATTCCTATATTAACTGCCTGATGATGGTTTTGTATGACTGAAACATGTAGCAGGAATAAAAAGTCTAATTGTAAAACATTTAAAGCGAGTATATTTGTTGTGTGATAGTTAACCTAATTCCTGTGTGTGTGTGTGTGTGTCTGTCTGTCTGTCTGTAACACACAACAGGATGCAACCAATGAAGATGAGTGTCATACACCATCATCAGAACCTTTATAATCAATCTATAAGAATATTTATAAAGAATGTCATCATTTTGCATGTACCACATATGTTCCTCTAAGAACCTTAAAACCAGACGTGAGCAATTAGTATTCTAGTGTGGCTGTACCAGGATATAGATCATACTTCAATGTACTGAAACTTGCACTCACTTGGACTTACTGTCAGCAGCATCTTCTGCTGACCTCTTGACACCACCTTTAAGTTCTCTCAGCTGTGCCAGAGTTGTGACATCTGAATTCTTATAGCTGTCAAACACTACAGACACTTCTTCACCATCCTCCGTTATGTCCTCTATCGTCGCCTCATAGTACCTGAAAGAAAATTAACCCTTAACGAGCGGTAAAATTGCTTCATGACCAAGCTGTATACACAATGAAAAGTTTAAATAATTTACACAAAGTAAAAATATAGTTATGAAATTTGATTTGTTTCATTCTGGTCCGTCAAACTATTAAGTTTACAATTAAGTTTATTTCAGTCCAATGTGACACATAAAAATAGTTCTGAAAGTTATACAACCCAGCTACAAAAGATTACAATCTTCTGGGATGAGACACTATGTAGTTTGGTTGGTAAGTATAAGTACTCTTCTCTGATGGAGGCACCAGGTTCCTCTGGAATGCTGACATCTATCTGCCACACTACACAGTGTCACATCCTAGAAGATGGTGATCTTATTATTCACCACTGTGAGACTCTCAAATCTCTTGACAGCTATAGAAGTTACTGAAACACAGCTAACAACAATAAACATATTGTAGCATGTAGACCCAATGCTGGGTGGCGATCATGGAATCAGCAAATATATGGTAGCCATTACTGAGTAATGACTTCACAAACATGTTCCCATGGAGACTGAATTAAAAGTGAGAGGTGTTTTCTATGCTGTCCATGCCAAGGAGTTATCAATGGGATATGTTTAGAGTTTAAGTCAGTTGGGCAGTATTAGCCAGCGGGCAACAATGTGAACATAGAGGCTGAAGAATCTCCACAGTGTTATGATCCATTACCAGGAAACAGCTAGTGAAAGCAGACTGAGAAGACTTAGTGTGTGCTCTAGTGATTTGTAAAGTGTGGAGAATAGTGATGGCGCTACAATTGCTTGTAGTAACGAGTTGTGTGTATAAGTGTTCAATAAATCCAATTACCAATCCAAATCCCATCTACAGTCGCTCATACACATGACAGTATATTACGATTTATTTGTGTACCAAATTTCATATGCCTAGTTTCAATGCTTCATTCGTTACCACCATCAAAACAAAGGCTATGAAAATGTTCAGAAGATGAACATATTTTGACATGATGCTTGAAAGCCGGAATATCAAAGCCAGAGTGAGATGTCCATTGCTAGATAACAGCTCAGTAATCATATTTCCGTGACAACAAGGAGTAGTGAATACATCATTGCCTAGGTAGCAAGTGTAAACATGTTCCCAAGACAATGAATACATAACAGTTACTACAGATATGAAAAAAAAAAAAACAGAACTCTTCAAGGAGGTGCATTCTATCCAGTGTGGGGAATACAGGATGAGACCAGACCAAGAGTGGATTCATTCATTCATTCGGTTGTAAAACCTCGGTCAAGGCAGTTCAATACTGAAGTGTTGAAGACTATGTGCTATAGTTACAGCAATCTTGAGTGTGTATGAACTGATCATAGTTACGACTTATGAATATCCAGTAAATTAATTTGCCAATCCAAACCCTGTCTACAAGTCACTAATACATGTAACAATATTCACATAGAAAAAATTACCTTAACAAAAGTTGTACATTTTTAAGGTCTATTACCATACATTATTTGAGAACACTAGGGGTGCCAGTCTCTCTCCCAACCCACATGTCAACATATTCTTATTAATGACTGTAATGGAATGTTTGGGTGGCTTCCACCAAGTTTATGAAAATTGATCACCTGGTTGAAAAGTTGAAATAGGGTCATATACAGATGACATGATGTTCTGAGAAGCCTCCTTTCTCCCATAAGGAAGGGAAGTAGGCTAATATGTACATGGCTGTTGGTACCATTAATGGTGACTGGCAATTTAACAAACCAAATTCTGATACAGGCATAATATCCATGTTATTTAATTTATATGCATATTAAACTGTATGTTGAAATATATGCAGCATTTAATGACACTGGGTAAAACAGAAAGTACATGACAGCCAAACAACATATTACATTTAATTCTTAAATTTAAGATAATACAAATTATAAATCACTCCGTCCAATGTGACCTGTAAGTCTTTTACTACATACAAACTTAACACCCTTACATGTTTCGGTCTCTGTGGATCATCCTCAGAGGGCAAACATCACTACAAATAGGAAACCACTATCACATAATTTGTTTACACGCAAGTACGTACACTTATATGTTACAACACACAGTACACAGAATAGAACATTTCACAAACACAGCAGTTTCCTGGGAATGTAAGTTTTAAAAAAGTTTCCCAGGAAACTGCTGTGTTTGTGAAATGTTCTATTCTGTGTACTGTGTGTTGTAACATATAAGTGTACGTACTTGCGTGTAAACAAATTATGTGATAGTGGTTTCCTATTTGTAGTGATGTTTGCCCTCTGAGGATGATCCACAGAGACCGAAACATGTAAGGGTGTTAAGTTTCTATGTAGTAAAAGACTTACAGGTCACATTGGACGGAGTGATTTATAATTTGTAATTGTTATTGTGACGGACCAGAATGAAACAAATCAAACTTTAAGATAATACTTGATGAACCACTGTGGTTAGCATATGCTGAGATAAATGATTCTACAAAGATTTTACAAAGAAATTCGTCTGTATGTATCTGGGCGTGTAGTCAAGAACCAATGATGTGACTGCACAAACCTTTCATGTTATATTTAAATATGAAAGTTGATCAGCCTTGTGTACTTTGTATCTTCAAGTTGCCCTGTGCTGAATTAAGCACTTAAGTCTCCCATTCTGGTTTATCATGTGATTCCCCCTCCAACTGTTCTAGTATGTTCTGCAGCTTGGTCTAGTGACGGAAACAAGGACCTTACCTAATCCGTCACCAGCAGTCAGTCAGTGAAATACTGTTTAGGTTTTCTGTGTATCAAATTTCTGTTGGTTCCTCATACTGGCTGCTGAGGGCTAGCATCCCCCTTATAACAGCTGTTGCAAATAAGGGGTTTCTCTGAGTTGGTATTATGTTATTTGGCTGGGGTTTTTGAATTGCCCCATTTTTGATGGATTTGATTTTTGAAATCATCGTATGCTTGTATTTTTTGTAACATCGTTAGGATATATGTATTCTGGTTGGGTCAGAGTGCCAATGTTGATTGATTTAAGAGTTAACTCGTATAATTTGCATCCAGCTGGTCAGAAATTCAAATTTCTAGATTGTAATGCTCTCTGAGTTTGAGATATATATCATTTGTTACCATATGAATATTGTGCCTTGTAAGTATTAAGTTACTTTTACTGATCTGTTTCATGATTATTATTTGTTGTATTAAATATTTCTTTTTTTATTACCTTCGAGATTTTCTGGCGGGGGGGGGGGG
>NW_019744106.1:3065706-3196572 GCF_002891405.2 Cryptotermes secundus
ATGGATCAGGGACAAATGCAGCATTCTCCCCTTTCTAAGGTTTTGTAAAGAGGGGAGGAGCTGCTCACAAGGAAGTGGGCATGATTAACTATCTGTGGGTGATATGATCAGCAGGGCTAGCATTATGGTGACATAATTTGGCTATGCTTGCACATTTCATCCCACTGCTGCAGCCAGCTGCAAAGGGGACTTGTAAAATCTCTCTTAATGGTAACATTTACTCTTCTACACTTATCACAAGGACTCGGATATTACTTCAGAGCACATGGATTCTTACAGGGGCCAGGGAAGCACAGTCGGTATAGCAACAGGCTGTGGGCTGGATGACCGAAAAGATGGAGTCGAAGTCAATGTGGGGTCAAGAATTTTCACTTCTCCATGTCGTCTAGACTGGCTCTGGGGTCCACCCAACCTCCTAGACAATGGGTATCGAGGGCTCCTTCCTGAGAGTAAAGCGGCCGGGGCTTGAAGCTGGCCACACACCTCCAACTAGTGCTGAGGTCAAGAAAATGTTGATCTATACATCCACTCCCCCATATGCCTTCATGGTGTAATGCTTACTTAGTTAAGCAAAGGGACAACTTTACCTTTTACATGGATTCTTAGTAATAATACCTTATCTGTAAAAGAGAGGATTACAACCTCTTACATAACTAACCATGTGTATATAATGAAGACACTAGAGAGCAGAAGAATTTTAATGATTAACATATAACTTACTGTCCATCAACACTCCAAATAGCAAGGCATTTATCCCCAATCTTCCAGTCTCTCTTAGTACAAAGCTCTATTGGTTGTGGCTGTTCTGCAGCCAAAAGCTTTGCTGTTACATCATCTTCAACATTTGAACTTCCAGCCAAACCTTCTGCTGCTTTTAATTCAAGCAGCTGTGTCTTAATTAGATCACGAGTCAAGGCTATAACTTCTTCAAGATCGACTTTCAATTTCAAAAGTTCTTCGTTTGTAGGATCTGTAGTAAGCGCTGCTTCAACCTACAAAAAGAAGTTCAAAATTATTTAGAGAAGAGCAGAGTACTGCAATGTAGAGTTTATTTCCATTTCAAAGATCCTTCTTTGGGAAACCACAGGACATAAAGCATGTCTTAATACAAGTACAAAAATTCTTATTTCACATTTAGATATGAACAAAGCTTAAAATTCTTTTAAAGAGGTAAAATAATCTACAGTGAGTTAAGAATGGCCCTGGGGTTCACTCAGCCTCTAACAGAAATGAGTACCTGGAATTAAATAAATAATTTTCCTGGGGAGTAAAGCGCGGCCGGCACGTAAGGCTGACAACCTTACCACCATCTTTGAGCCGAGTGTCTAGATAATGTGGGACCCTCAACGACTCACAACCCTATGGGCCTTCATGGCCTGTTACAGGGATAGCTTTACTTTTTACTTTACAGTGGGTTAAGTTGTAATCTCTTAATGTGAACTTGAATACTATTAGTTCATACCTGTATAGCATATTCCTCCGATAAATAGTGATAGCATTTGATATATGGTCATATTTTATGCCTTGTGTTTAAAATGTGTACAACTGTATTTATTCAAAATTTTTCATGTTTTGCATCTCAAATGACAGCAAACAGAATATGCATTTCCTTGCAAGTGGAAGCATATTAAATTTCAAATATAATTTTCACCAAAAGACTCTGCATTTAAAACCTGCCATTATTCTAATTATTTTCTTCTGGACTTTAAATACTTTATATAATTGTCTATTGAATTTCCTGAGAAGATTAAAACCATATGATAGCATGGGGAAGAAGCAGAGTAAACCGCTTTCAAAATGTCTATTGTCAAGTAAACCACTTTCAAAATGTCTGGTCATGAGTGGTGAGACTTAGTTTGGGTATATACATATATATAATGTTTCTTCTAGTTTAAGTTACCGCCAATTTGTAGATAAAGGAACTTATTTCCTTCTACTTAATTAACTGTCAAACCCTATATTTAAATTAGGACATGTCTTGTTCTTGGAAGCAAATCTTATGTAGTTTGTTAGCTTTACTTGTATTTAACTATTTGTTTGGGTTGGCTAAGGGATCATGCAGTAGTGTAGTTGGTTGAGGCATTATGCTACAAGCTGAAAGGTTGCATGTTTGTTTCCAGATGAAGTCATTGGATTTTTCAATTGACCCAATCCTTCCAGCTGCACTGTGGCGCTGGTGTGAACTCAGCCTCCAACAGAAATGAGTACTAAGAATATTCCTTGGGGTAAGGGCAGCTGACACATATGCCTGACCTCACTATCACTATCATCTGTGAGCTGACTGTCCAGAAAACGTGGGAGCTTCAATGTCTTACAACCCTATAGGCCTCCATGGCCTGTTACAGAAATATCTTTACCTTTCTTTAGGTCAGCAAAGACATCATTCATGATATTTTGTCAATAGACCAATTTTAGATGTTCAACAGTGACACCTGTATTACCAGTAAAGAGAACAGGTTTAGGACTGAGGGTTCATAGATCCAGGAAGATCAGTTATATACATGGTGTCCCAGGAGGAATGTGCCAGAATTTGGGAGGGTGTTCCTTATGTTAAAGTATGCCGATATGACCCAAAACACCTATGTCCAAAGTTGAACGGTTACAGACATAACGGTCCGAGAAAAGTGTGGTCTTCCAGCGGGTCCACGCACTGTACCTGTCAGATGAGAAGTCTTATCTATGTTTGTCCTTGAGTGTGGTGATTCACACTAGCCATAAGCTTATGCACTACCTTCAGGGTACGTTGCGGCCACGTTGTGAATGGATGGTAAATTAGTTGTGCGGAGTTACCGAAATGCCTTTTGTGTTTTCACACGTGGAATACTGTGATATGAATTTTATGTATGGATTTTGCGGTGGCAATGCATGTGCTGCTGTTGCAGAATACCAAAGGCGTTTTCCTGATCGAAGGATTCCATCTTGAAGTGTATTTACGCGAATTCACCAGATACTGATTCTCTTCCGAGTGTTTCTGTGCACTCTGAAAGGGAGGATGTACGAGTGAGAAACACACGAGAGAACATTCTTGAGATGGTTCAGAGAAGTCAGCATCTGTCCACTCGTAGAATGGCCTCTCGCATCGGCGTATCATGTACGCAGGTGTGGCGAACTTTACATGATGAAGAGTTGTATCCTTAACATGATCAAAGGGTACAACATCTGGAACCAGGCAACCATGCTCAGCGTATGGATTTCTGCCACTGGATAAAAGCTCATCCCGAACTGTTAAGCGTCATTTTATTCAGTGAGGAGGAGTCTTTTACCCTGGACGGTGTAAATAATTTACGAAATGTGCGTACATGGTCCCATAATAATCCACATGAGATAATGGTAACGAAATTCCAAAATAGATTTTCTGTGAATGTATGGTGTGGTGTGCTTGGGAACAGGTTGTTCGGACCTTTTGTGTTTCACAAAAATTTAACTGGAAACATGTATGAATCCTTCCTGAGGAGTGAGTTACCATGTTTGTTGGAAGACATTGCAGCTGGCGGAGGCCACTTTGAACAATTAGTATAAAGCAGGGACTGTATTTTAGTTGTTATGTAGTCGGCTTATACCAGAATGCGCAGTCAGCCATGTTACGTCAGCGCTTGCCATGCATGTGTCATGTATAATGCTTGGAAACCTAAGGACAACTATGACATGTCATGCGAGTTTTTTGTAGTTCAATTTAATGGCTTCATGTCACTCACAAGTTAGTTTGATGTTACGTACATCATTAAAATTACAGAAACCACATATTCCTGCCAGTTTTAATATGTATTTGCTAATCAACAAGTGTGTAACACCTGTCAAAGTTTCACACTTCTCTGGCCATTATCTCTGTAACCATTCAACTTTGGACATAGGTGTTTTGGGTTATATCAGCATACTTTAACATAAGGAACACCCTCCCGAAGTCTGGCACATTCCTCCTGGGACACCCTGTACATTAGGAAAAGGGGCCAAGTACCAAAACTTGTGGGACTCTATTCCAAATGGATATTTTCATAAGAGGATTTAATTTCTACTTCCTGGCTTCTATTAATTAGGAAAGATTTAAACCATTTTCCTGCTATACGCTGAATTCCATAAAATTTTAATTTTATTAAATAAGTCATGGTTTATGCAAGCAATTGCTTTGGCAAGATCACAAGACATTTCACCAACAGGGCAGTCCATGAAATGATCCAGTATTTGATCTGTTAATAAAATCTGTATTTCAATTATAGTACTAGACACTAACATAAAAAAAGAAATACCATTTCATGGAGATTTATACCCTGTGTTCAATATGGTCACCATCATGTCTGGAAACTTCAACACAAACTGTGATGTTGTTGAATACTTGATGGCACATATCCTCAGTTATCTGGTTGCTGACCTTAATGATTAGTGCCGTCAATTCCATTACTGTTGAGGGCTTTTTCAGAAAAAATGTTTTCTTTAAGGAATCCCCAAAGAAAGTAGTCACATGGGTTTAAATCAGGACTATTCGGGGACCAGTGTTGTCCACAAGTGAAATGATCAGGAAATTGGTTTGAGATGACATGCGAGTCAAAAGTGTCATGCAGAAAGTCCAAAACATTCGCTGTGTGCGGCCTGGTTCCATCCTACATAAACCAAGTTTGTAATGGCAAACATATAGCAAGAACGTGAGGCACAAAAGTATTGCACAACAGGCTTAAATAGTGCTCACTGTTCACCGTCTCTTCAAAGAAAATTGGCCCTAGCAGTTCATGACTTGAGATGGTGACCTACACTGTAATTCTCAGTGCATCAGGCACCTTCTCATGAATCACATCTCTGATGCCCAAAATCACACATTTTGTTTATTAACCACACCATCCAAGTGGAAGTGTGCCTCATCAGGAAACCAAACACAATTAAATGATATCTCATTATTCTGAGCCCATTCAGCAAATGCCATTCTTTGATGTTTGTTTTGAACTGTAAGTTTAGGCAACAATGTCATTCAAATCACAAATCAAATCAAAGCAGTATCTGCTGCACTGATTGTTGGGACATCCCTAGTTGGGCTGCAGCCTTTCTTGTTGATTTACTGGGGCTTCTTTGCAGCACTACTCTGGCAGGGTCAATGTCCTCCAGCGAAGGCATAGATGAAGGCCAGTGACATTTACTCTCCAACACTGAACCATCATTATTAAACTGGTTATAAAGTTTGTGAACTGTTTTGAATGAAGGCGCCCATTGCATTTGAAAATGGGCACGAAACTGTCTCTGTGTGACCACAACACTATTTTTATGTATTGTTCTACAGTCTTCCTTTATCAGCCATCTTGTGTAAACTGGCGCATGAGCATGAACAGCACAACACGCGAGCAATCGGGAAGAATAAGAGCTAATTTCCATGATCTACTGTTAAGTGTTACCATGTTACAAAACATCATTCATTGCACAGTTGAATATTTAATACTAAACCAAATACTGGATCATTTCATGTGGCAACCTGTACAAGCACTTTAATATTTAAGGCCCATAAGATTTCATTCATGAAACGGAGTAAAGCTTTCTTTGTGGACAGATTTGTTTCTAAATCCAAACTGTTTCACTCCAGGGATGGTGTTTCAATGTAAAAATCATTTTTTTTTGCACAGAACAGGTTTTTAGTCAGAGATGTGGGACTTTCCATCCCTTTTATATAGAGGCATTATATTTGAGTTTTTAATGCTTTCATACTCCTGCCACCATTGAATGATTACAGAGTGAACTTAATGGAAGGCTTATTATATAATCTATGCAAGATTTAAGTAACTTAGAAAAAGGAGGAAGAGGAAGTGGTGGTGGCAACAGTGGCAGTAGTAGTACTCGTAGTGTCCATGTTTTAAGAGCTGGCTCTTCTCAGCAGATTGCACAGAGAATTTGGTTGAGCCCACTAGGGTAAGGATGGTAGTGTGTGTATGGGTTAACAAGACAAAATCTGTTACATCATCAAGTTCTCTTCTTGGTACCTTGGGTAGTTGTATTCAGAAAACATTGGTTCATTTCAAATTGCCACCTGATAACAGAACATTAAAGAAAAACATCCTCAAAGGTAACTGAGAGAGGCAGTAAGTAATGTATATAAATTTATGGCGAGGAAAGCTATTACAGGTGGTCCAAAGATCTTAAGTTGACGCAGAAAAAAGTGGCCAAGGTGATTGCTGAATCAGAGGGGTCAGGGGAATTAAAAATAAACTTGACATGACTGAATCTGGTGCATATTTGCAGCATTTCACAATGTAAGGGCCAGAAGATCCAAAAGAGCAACATCTGAAGATATCAGTGAAGCAGGAGTTCATTACCCAGTAAATGAACTCGAAATCGCAGAGAACGAATGTCACTAAAAAAATACATTAAAAACTGAGACAGACAACAGATGTTCAAGAATGCATTTCGACATTAAACAAAATTCTTCATACCTTGGATTTTCAATGGAGAAGGCCTAAAAACTATCCATGAAATGTGATGGAGCATCACAACATATGATCACAGAGAACCTCTTACCTCTGAGACATTCACGAATGAAGGGCACTTCATAGTGCAGATGGATGAAACATATAGCACCATTTGTCTGGAGTGATGATAAGACAGCATGGTTTTCTTGCTCATATTTCAAGGCCAAAGAATAAATAAATTCAGTGCTGGTGGCAAGGAATTCTTCACACCAAATTCATATGCTTGCTTCAAGTATCATATGAGTATAAGCAGTTATCATTACTGACATGAATTTTAGAAATTATCAATGATAAACTACCTGTAATTTCAAATCCACTTCCATACAGTGTTATAGCATGAACAATGCTCCCTTATCATAACATCCAAGTGAATCCAGCACCTGCACCAAATTCTGGAAAAAGTTAATTAACATCATGGTTACATTTGGTTACCAAATGAAGAAGAAATGTCCAAACCAATTTATTAAAATTAAAAACCCATGCACTACACTTACAGAACTAATGGGCTTTTGGTAGAACACAACCACAAACTGCGGGAAAGTGGTAGCATAGTCAGTTGAGGCACTATGCTACAGGCCGGAAGGTCAAGGGTTTGAGTCCCGATGAGGTGGATTTTTTTTTTTCAATTTACCTAATCTTTTCAGCCTCACTATGGTCCTGGGGTCAACTCAGCCTCTAACTGAAATCTTCCTGACGGGTAAAGGGCAGCCAGCACATAAAGCTGACAACCTTACCTCCATCTGTGAGCAGACTGTCTAGAAAATATGGGAGCCTCGACATCTCACAACCCTATGGGCCTTCACGGCCTGTTGCAGGGACAGCTTTACCTTTAAAACCACAAAATTTTGTGATATTCTATCATTCAGAATTCTAACGAGTTAATCTGAGCAACAGTTAAGAACTAAGTTGTCGAGAAAAATGTCATCAAGTTGATGTTACCAGACTTGACAAAAAATTTGCTTCCATCTAAAAAGAAGTTTGGAAACACAAATGTCTTAATGTGTGGACTAATGAGGTTCAGTACCTGGATAATGACATCATTTTGGATGATGAGCAAGAAAGTGCTATCCATTTAGGAGCAGATGATCATGGCAGCAATGCCAGTGAAAATGGTACACATTCTGATGATCAACCACATACTTTTCATTCATTTAGTCATTCATTAATTTTTATTTTAGCCTGTAGGTCAAAATACACTGATATAGGACATGTCCATCTATCCTATAGGGAGAATTTTAATCAGACTGGCAAGGTCATGGCTCCGTGCTTTGTGGTGACCGATGAGCTATGTGCTGCGGGAAGGGAGTTTTGAAGATGACTCAAGTGTGCTTGATGGCTGGTAACGTTTGGAATGAAGGAAAATAATCAACTTGTAGAACTCTACCTGGCATTATGTTCATGCATGGGAGTTTGTTTATATTTTGTCAGCAGTAGGCAGCAGTTATCTACACCATAAGCCATTTGTTCATAGTTCACAGTTGTCAGCAGTGTAGCACGACATGCTTCACGATGCTTTAGAGCAACATGTATTTCTGTATGACACCTACATGAAATACGGATCTGCTAGAAAGTGTCGGAGAAAATTTCAATGTAAATTTTGTTATGAAAGAGTTCCCAGCAGACAAACAATTCATAATTTGGTGAATAAACCAAGAACAGTGTGACTCTTAATAGACAAGGAAAAATCATAAGCATTATGTGCTTACTGCGAGAAAGTTAGATGACATAGTGACCAGACTTGAACATACATCTAGAAAATCACTGAAACATCTAGCTCAGGAGACTGGAGTGTCAAAGTCTAGTGCAAGAATGGCAACACAATCGCTGAAGCCATTCTGTGAAAGTTGGTGCATGGTGTGCTGTGAGTGCAAGGACTGTTGTACCTGTATAACAAAACAGTCAATTGAGAAAGATAGTTACATGTAGAGGGATAGCGTTTTCAGCATCCCATGTGGTCTGCGAACAAAGGTAAGAACTTTCCTTCACTCCAAACGTTATTGGCATGCTGAGTCACTGGGAAAATTCGCATGCGCTCCGCAGCTGTCCGTGTGCCGGTCGTGGTGAAGCTCGGAGCCTTGAACGAGTCAAGTTCATTAAAAAAACTCCCTGTATTATTGGTGATGGAACGTGTGATCTGTTTTTAGTAAGTGGAATTGCTCAAGTGCACAATGATACAGACAAGGACTAATACTGTTATGCTCCTTTGTGTATAACTGTTTACTTACGACCGATGGTTCAAGAATTTTATTTCTATTCGTGAATTAAGGTGCTCGATACGCGTTAGTGTGAAAAAAAAAGTGTTATGGTGTGAGCAAAGGTTTTACAACCGGGCCTTCGAGTGCGTCATGCTCCCTCTCCTACAATGCGATTGTAACCACTGTCTCCCTATTTCTTTACACATTTATCACACGCTACCCAGACGTCAGGTCTAGAAACATGGCCTCTGTTCACTTCGCCCCTTTACATACACATGATACATATCAGGCCTTTACAGTCTTACTTACTTGTTGCAACTGGAGCTTATAATTTTGAAGATTTCCTTGTAAATCATCCGCCATTATTATCAAAAATTAAACTATAACTTGATCTTCTGTTACAGAAGACTACAACGTTGGCAACTTCCTGTTTAACTTCCTTACCAAACCTTCGTTATAGTCACTAGTGACCCTAACAATAACTAACGCGCAACATTTCTCAACGCGGTCATTACTACTAAACCTAACAACAGCAGTTCGTAACAACGGTAACAACTAACGCTCAACACCTCAATAGTTCTCAACTTTCCTTTTCATTACTCGTTTTACCAACGTTTGCTCATTTGTAATGCCAACATAGTTTTCGAATTACCTAAAATGTTAATATGCTGGGACATTTATCGATTGCTGGGACGTCCATGTTTGTAATGTTCCGAACATTGGTACAAAGAATGACAAGGTGGAAAGCTTTGTCTGTAGTTTGAAGGTTCAAGATTTCAAGATCAGGGGGGCGCAAGTCAATGCTATTGGCGGGTAACATAACCGCCGTGACGGCCGTGACGTCATGAACCTATACACCCCTGTAGACGCGTAACTGTACCATCATCATTAGGATCATTAGTGGGTTCAGTAGCGCTATGCTTTATGTCCTGCCACCTGTGCGTCATTCTCAAGAAACAGAACGACAATTTGAATTTGAATATATACATACATATCTACTTGTCACAGAAACAGTATTAAACAGGGCATTCCTTCCGAAAACAGCAACAAATTCACACCGAACCGCGTCATCAGATGTCTAAGGGTGTAGTTTGTACGCATCCATTCGGTGTTACTCATGGCGTCGGTGCAGTAGAACCCAGTAGAACTCCGACCAAGGTCCAGTGATTGAGACTAGCTCTTTCTAAGGGGCCCAACTGAATAGGTTTATCCTTCCCTATCCACCTGAAGACGGAGACAGATCCAGTCTCCGAAACGTCGTGTTTTTTTTTTTGTCTTTTATATACCAGACGATGGGTGAAGTCCAAAATAAGCCAAAAGAAGAACTCCGACCATATTTCTTTCCTCTTAGCATTTAGCACTTGCAGGTCATCATAGGCCGCTGTATTTAGGAGCAGCAGTTTTTGACGTATATCATCAATGGCATATGTTTCCCTTGATGACACTATAGCCAAATCTCAACCTTTACAACAGGCAAACGGGGTACTCCAAGGAGACTCCCTCAGCCCACTGCTGTTTATAATAGCCACTGCGGAAATTACAAGAGCAATACAGACGAGCTATTACAGACAGAATTCTCTATGGGGAAGAGCCTCTGGAACTTTGTAACGGAATTTAAGTATCTAGGGATCATCTTTCAAATGAATGGAAGAAACTTCACGAACCATGTCAGAGAAAGAGCAGCATCTGCAATAGTTGCTTTGCACGGAATAAAAAATCTCAGCTGATTATCAATGATGACTGCTATGAAGCTTTTAAACATAAAAATTTTGCCAATCGTGAAGTACGGCATAGAAATTATCTGGAACCACCTCACCAAAAGGAACGGGCTGCTCATGTGTTGACTAGGATTTACTAGTCGTTGAACAGCAACAAACGCTGAAATGTGCTCCACATTCCAGCTTTTAGGAAGCACGTCAGAATATAATATTTTCAGTTGTCAAAGAAAAACGAATAGATTTGTTAAAAGAAGAATTATAATAGAGCTCAGTGTCAAAACTGTGGGAACTGCCCACATTCAAACAAACGTTACAGTGACAGCACAAGTATCATTGCTTAGCAACGATGAGTAAGCAGCCGTTACTAGGCATAGTGAGTAAACAGCTGTTGCTAGGCAAAGACTACAACAATAGGACAGTGATATGTTTTCTATGCGGTCCGACGCAATGTTATATGAGAAGAAGATATAGTGATTGACTTTGACTATTAAGAGAAAAGAGAGTGGTGTGGGTGTTTGCAAGCAGTAATATTGTTAGTACTATACTATTAGTCTTCAATTCTTCAAGTTCATCTGTGTCTACTGTGCAACTATAATAAACGTTATAGAAAAGTTCAACAAGGTTGTCTCTTCATACATTGGCATACCATACTGCTAAACCTGACGTCGGGGAAAATATTTTTAGTAATATGGATGTTAATGTAAGCTTTAACTTATTTTTGAACACCTTTTTAATAATTTTTAAAGATGCCTTGCAATGCAATATGTAAAAAATGATGCCTATCCTAATAAATGGATTACAAAAGGTATTAGAATATCCTGTAGCCATAAAACGTCTTTATATATGATGTGTAGAATTACTAATCACCCAAGCATAAAAGAGTATGATACTCGATACTGTACTGTGTTAAGTTATCAGAAGAGCAAAAGCGATTTATGATGAAATATAAATGGTTTCAACCATTAAATCAAAGGTGTCTTGGAAAATCATTAATAATGAAATCGGCGAGAGCCCAACAAGAAATTTACCTATTCTGAGCTGAGAGATGGAAATGTAAAAATTGTCATTAATAAAGCAGAAAAGCTATTTAATAATTATTTTATAAGTTCTGTGGGTAAATTAGTCAACATTTCAACAAAGAAGGTTATTGACAAGTTTTTCTAAATTGTTTGAAATTAAAACAACATTTAGTAAATAATGATAGTCTTACTGCTGAGCAATATGGATTTCATAGTGGTGATTCTACACAAACCACTGTTTTCAATTTAACTAATCTTATTCTCAAAGCATGGAACAATAAAGAGCTTGTAGTGACACAATAGTGACAGTGACACAATAAAGTAATAACAAAGAAAGTGGAATATCACAAAATAATAATAGACATAATAAAGAGAAAAACGTTTAATTCCACACAAACCTCAACAACAACGTGCATGCAGAGTGGTAATCGCAAATTTACACCACTCGGTACAGTAGGAATTGATGAGAGAAGATACTGAACGAATGGGGGACAAAATTAGAAACAAACAGACTTCTGGTTGGAGGTGATTTCAGTGCGAAATGCCAATACTGGGGATCCTGCTTAGTCAATCCTAAAGGTCGCAAACTATACAAAGCCATTTAAGAAAAGCAACTAGAAATACTATTAACAGGCGAACCAACTTATTGGCCAAGAGATATCAACAGAGCTTCAGATCTACTAGACTTTTTATTTTTAAATTAATGGTACAGTGTATATGTTTTGATCATATTGAATTCATTGTTACTTTTATTGTTATTCAGTGTTTTATTAATTGTTACAGCATATGAAAGCATCCCGCTGTCCTACAGAAGAACTGTCACTCACTAACTGTGCTGTCATCAATAAAGATGACTTTCTGGATGACGTGAAGTAAGTTGGAATGAACGAGTGTTGTGCTGCACATATCCAACATTGGACTGACGTTTACATTTACATTTACATTTATTTTAATTTCATCGATCCAATCCTTTCCCTGTAGAGCTGGATATAAAATATGTCACATATTACAAATTCATGATAACACATTATACATCTTAGGTCCAACAGAGTATATAAATCAGTCCTTATGCAGACAGCACAAGTTGTCAAGACAATATACATAAGTTGTGGAAACACCGTTGTCACATTCGACCCCGAATAAAATCTTTCATATTTCCAACTATTATGATTCTATATTGCGTAATTGCACATTTGGTTATTTTACTTTCATTGTCCAACTATATTGTGGCATTGTCAGTATAGTTTCATTTTAACATATTTCAAAATTAATAGCAAATACAGTTAGTATACATACTGCCACACTTACACGAGCAAGGCTCAACAATGAATAATATAAGCACTTGGACTGGTTATTCACTCTTTACATTGAATTTTTTGTATGTTCAATAAATTCGTCAATATAACAAAGAGAGTTACTTTGCAAATAATTTCATATAACAAACCTAAATTAGTTTTTATCATTTTTTAAAGCTGAGTTATTTGATGGGAGAGTAAAAGTAATATGTGATTTCTCTTTACAGACACATTGAAGTGAGTACAGGGTTGTCACAGCATTATGTCTTCACTGTTCGATTTCATCCTGATGTGCCACGTGGTACTGTGGGCTTCAGCTTACAGCAGAGAAAATGGGCAACACTTTCCATCAAACAAGAAATTGAAGTAAAGCCTTACCACTTCGATCCAACTTCCGATTCAGAATGTCTGTGTACAATTGTGTTGGAAGCAGATTTCTTGCAGAAGAAAGTGTGAGTATATCACATGAAGTTCAATGTTTTAGATACTTCATAGTTCAGAAGAGTTGAATGAACCTATGCTAATGTCATGGAATTAATCTCATGTTGGCATATGTGAAATATTAACTCTGTGATCCAGTGGATGTATGATTAGCTGTTTAAATACCATGCATGTTTGAAAATTGACTGCAGTGATTAAATCGTAAGTCGGTGAAGTTGCAGAAGCAGATACGTTGAACCACTTAATGCTATCTGTTGAACACACATGAATATTTATAGCCAAGGTAAAAGCTAACCTAAACAATCAGTGTCCAGAAAACGAATTAAAGTGAATCTGATGATACTCTGCTAGCCCAAATAAAAGGTGAGGTATTTTTTTCAAACATTCACAACAGTTGCACATAGGGACACAATAGGTGTAACTATCCACAGAACAATTGGCACATAGACAAGGGGATACACCAAACATTGGACTTACAGATGGAAGAACAACAGTTTCATCAACAATTTTAGAGACACCTGAAGATGACCACTATTGGTCGAAGCATGTAGCGTGCATACATGAGTGATGTAGAAGAGATAAACTTTTTAGGGTTTAAAAAGCAAGTTGCATGTGATACAGCTAACTAGCAAGAATAAATGACATGCAACAGGATGCTATGATATAATATGGTTCTCTTGTTGGCTAATTCTTCAACTCTGAAGATGACTGCAGTGTGTTCCTCCAAAAGTCTGTTGACATTCATCAGACTACATGGTGTTATATTCCAGAAAATAGAAGCCTCCATTTCATAATTTATTCATAATATCATTCTGACAGATAAAATTTCACCTTAGCTATGCAGCTTTTTTTTCCTGTAGCTTGTAATGTTATAATGACAATTCAAGCAGTTTGTTTTGATATTGAATATGATAGTGTCCATGTACCATGAGGTATAAGAATGCTGCAAGGAAAAGCACAAAATAACACTTGAAGGCTCAGTAACTGCCAAGTCTTTATAAAAAAGACCTGGTGAAGCTGATAACCATTCTTATAGTTAAGAATTACACTTTTATGGACCCTCATGACTCATTACCTTGATCTCAAGAACCTGCCATGAGACATTCTGAACCAGATGAATCCAGTTCACATCCTTACTCAGTTTCCATAAAATCCATTTTAATATTTTCCTCCTCGTCTGTGCCCAGGTCTCCAATTAAGGCTCATTTTCTTACTAAATTTTTTTATGCATTCCACCATGCTATGTAGTATAACCAAGATATTATCCTTCATTTGATTACCCAACAAAATGTAGAAGTAAAGTTCCATGCATTCTCAGCCTTGGCACTAGATGGTAGTGACAGGTTAGCTTTACCCAAGGAAAAATACATTTGCCAGGAACATCAAGAAAACCATTTGTTCTATTTAATTTCATTATAAACTTCTCTAAGCTTGCATTTGTTATAACACAGTGTCTCTATTTCTGAAGGCTAGAGTTCCTGACTTTGTTGACTTCCAGGAGATTTCACTGAATATTTGTATGAACATTCCTCAATTAGGTTCTCACATTGCACATGTTGGTACTGTGAAATGTAGCAGTGACAAAATCTTGTATGTTAATGATCTATATACATTTATAGTAAAAGGTAAAAAAAGGTGAAGTTGTCCATGTGCTTGACTAATTAAGCACTATGCCATGAAGGTGTATGGGGGAAAGGATATATTGATTCACATTTTCTTGACCTCGGAACTAGCTTGAGGCGAGTCAACAGACTTAATTCACAAGCAAATTTCAGAAAGCATTATTTATTCTATAGAAGGACTAGATAGAGTGGATTCTTATGGATGCACTTTGTAGTTTTGTGTTTGGGATATTTAAAATTCAAAGCAGTGTAATGTCTTTTGTTTGTATTTTGTGTTTAATTACATGTTTTCTGAATTTCATAGCACTACCTTGGAGCCTTACGATACAGATCAGATGGCAAAGGAATTCCTCCTACAGTTCTCAGGTCAGGCTTTTACAGTTGGCCAGCAGCTGGCATTCAGCTTCCTTGATAAGAAGTTGCTGTGTTTGGTTGTTAAGAGCCTCGAAGGTAAGTATAGCTGTGGATATGTCTGCATTATCCCAATGTACTGTCATTTAAAGTATGAAATGTACACCCTCACTACCTGCATGCATGTTCTCTCCTTTGACATATCCTTTGTTTCCAATTGTTTCCTCCCCTCCTCTTTATGTCCAAGATTTCCTACTCTTTGACCAACCTGAATGCAGTGCTCATATTGGTATCAGTTCCTAATGATATGTCTTAAAGTTGGATTAAAATATATTCTTTTAGGAAATAATGTGTATGATAACTGATTTTCAGCTGCTGATCTCAATGCCATCAAAGCTGGTCAAGATGCAAAACCTAAGAAAACTAAAATGGGACGTTGTCTGGGAGATACCATAGTGCAGTTTGAAAAAGCTGAAAACTCATCATTAAATCTTGTGGGGAAATCTAGAGGGTAAGGCTTTCTTCCAGAATTATTTCACATATTCCATTATGTACTTAATACAGTTATACATCATTGTGATTGCCGTCCACCACCACCACCACCACCGCCACCGATGCCGCCGCCGTCGCCCCCACCACCAACACTACTGACACTGCCGCTGCCGCCACATATATAAATTGGATTTATTGGACTCTTTGATACAGTGCATGACTACACTTTACAGTCCACTATTACACACACACTAATGTCTTCCCTAGATGTTGCTTGGTAGCGGCTTGCTGGGACACTGGCAAATTAATAAATCCTCACTGCCATGTTTCTCTTCTTATATTTGTGAATGTATTCAGCAGTAAAATAAAGTCTTTCTCTCTCACTTAACCTTTCAATTTTCTTGACAACACCAGTTTCTTAAAGCATTGTTTTGTCCAGATCTTTTCATCCTGTCAGATATACTGTAATGTGACAGTGCATTGCATCAGTCTTCATACTTAGGTGTCTGGTGCTACTAGTTCTTGCTATAAATGTGTTTTCAGAAAAGTATCTCGACAGTCCATTATCAACTCAGACTGGGACTTTCAGAAAATGGGAATTGGTGGTTTGGATAACAAATTCAGTGCGATCTTTAAGCGAGCCTTTGCGTCACGTGTTTTCCCTCCTGAAGTTGCTGAGCGATTAGGTATGTACAATGAAATGTATTATTAAAATCTTCTTTATCAGTTATCAAGTTCCATTCAATTTACCAATTGTTTGAAATGTTAGCTTTTTAGGAGGGTCAATGCCAAGCTTAATTGAATGATTTACCTTTATATTCAAACTGCTCCACACTTGATTATTTGATTTTGAAAAATGGAGGAGTCAGAATATTTAAATTCTGATGTAAAGGAGTGAAAGCTAGGTCCAGTATCTTTGCATTTGTATATTGTCATGGTATTTATTTCACAAATAAATACTTAAGTTAAATCAGTTAAAAACTCAGTAAGAAAGAAAAAAATCACTTAAAATTATGTTTGCCAGAATTTAGTAGCTAAATTTGCTGAATTATATCAGCTGACCATTGTAATGGCTTTAATGCAGTCTGAAATTAGATAGTTTTGATGGTTCCAAAACTGGCCAAGGTAATCTCAACCACACACCAGAAATTCAAGTATACTGTAGAGATGGATATACTCATAATTGCATATATGTTTTAGATAGCTGTAAGCATGGCATGCTTATTGCTAGAAGGAATACAACCAACATCTTGTTCATGATGTGTATTTGTACCAACTGTCTTACAGTGCACACAATTTCACCTTTCTCTTGACTACATGTTTCGGCACTAATTTGCCATCTTCAGGTGTGGTTTTGTTTACGTCAAACCATTGCACTGTATGCCATCATGTCTCCTTTATAAAATGATTAAAATGGAAATATGTCATGTACAGTAATAAAATTTATATATTAAAACTTTTCAAGATTTATCGTCTATACATCGCGCTTCCAATTCGCGAGTTATGTCAGTCCTCTCCTATGGGAGTACTCTTCCTATATTCTTGTGTATATTGTGTCCTGTGTTGTGTCTTTCTCTTGTGACACAACACAGGACACAATATACTCAATACTAGTAACTGGCTCCACTGAAGAATACTCCTCGTTATGTAGCTTCTGCACTGACTACACAGAAAACAGTTACATGATAACTGCCACTGTTGCGTGACGTCGTGTTTACTGATTGCAATAGTTGTTGCACTTCCTTCCCCGTTGCGTGACATCACAGCCTAGCGGGGGGGGGGTTACCAAGCATTGCATAGTACGGGATGAGTGGGGTATGTGATGTCACTCACACTTCCTGTTGTGCAATCTAAGCGTCACACACAGTTGTTGCCTAGCAACGGGCCGATGCCAACCACAACTCTTGCATTACGCACATGCCCGAAGGCCTCTGTGGCTCAACAGTTCCACAGTATGTTCCTTTGAAACAGTAAACTTCTGCAGACTACAGTGTTACATCCCAGAAGACATTATTGTTTAAGTCACTACATATAGCATTCATGCACTTAACCATACAGAACGATGTAGAAGCAACACTCTAGAACATTCTAGGAAGTTCTCATCTCAGATTGTAGCTATCCCGACTGAGGGTATTTCTCAGTCCCTCCAGGTGAATACTGGGATAGTACCACTATTATGCCATAACCACTTCCTTCAGAGTTGTCCTTCCCCATTCATCTGTCATGATACTGAAAAAGCTTTATTAAGTAGCCCATGAAAGATCATGTTTCTTTAGTATCACTTTTATTGTTATGCAAATATATTATGTCTGTCTGTCTGTCTTATCTGTGGTCATTATTATATTGAATTTCTAATTTTGTACTTGGTTTTAGGTTTGAAGCACGTGAAAGGAATCCTGTTGTATGGGCCACCGGGGACAGGGAAGACTCTAATGGCTCGTCAGATTAGAACCATGTTGAATGCTCGTGAACTGAAAATAATTAATGGACCACAGATTTTGGACAAGTATGTTGGTGAATCTGAGGCTAATATTCGTCACCTATTTGCAGATGCAGAAGAAGAAGAAAAAAGGGTAAACTCCATTGATCACATTTTTATATTTTTAATATGACTTTATATAACTGTATGGCATGAATTTCATGATATGGATGGAATATAATAATGCTACCTGGATAATGTGGTAGGATACCATGAATTTTCTGAGACAGTAAGATCAAATTACTGTGGACTTAACCTGATAATAAAAATGTCTTTATAAAACAGCATTTTGCTGTGATGAAAATGAGTGGAATTGTGTAACACAGCTTGCATACTCTCTCTGCTTTCTGACTCTGTGGGTGGGGTGAGGCAGAGTCCCCTGGTAGTGTTGCTAGTCACAAGTGAGCCCACTGTGCCAACCTCGCCTGATAGTTGAAAGACTAGAGCTTTGGCAGAATGGTAATTGCCAGGAGAAACCAAACTTCTTGAAGAGAAACGTAACCAGTTGCCACAGGTACCAAATGGAATTAAATTTGCCTTCCAGAGTGAGAAGCTGACAACCAACCACCAAAGCAATGGCAGCCTCTTTTGTTTATAAATAGAGGACATTTATATTAGTTGTAATACATGGATATGCTTATCTGTAAGAAGTAATATTTTGCAGATTAACATGTGATATCTTACAAGTGAAAAATCTTGTAAAAACATAACTAAATATATATTCTTGTTTAACAGTTATAAAATGAGTTTCAAAAATTGAAGCTGTGAAATTTTATAAGAGAATTAAAGGAGAAATCTAATGTAATGTCAATAAGAGTGAAACTACAAGGTGGTTCAAATATGACCGGGACTGATTTATTTTTTAAAAAACATAATTGCCAAACACTTACTTACAGTCTTCAACATACTCCCTTCTGGAGTCAACACATTTTTTCCATCATTCTGGAAGCATCCTGATGTCCTTTTCAGAAAAGACTTCTGTTTGGCGGCGTACCACTCCCGAACAGTCTGGATGACGGCGTCGTCCACAAGCCACATGCCTTGCAAGTCTGATTTGAGCCTTCCGAACAGGTAGAAATCACTTGGTGCAAAATCGGGACTGTACAGCAGATGTGTCAGAAGGTTCCATTTCAATTTCCGGAGGGTTTTCATTGTTTTGGCCGTATGTGGGCGTGCATTGTCTTGAAGGAAGGCTACCCACTTTCCACCTCTATTCTGCTTGGATCGGATCTTTTCCTTCACATCTGTTGCCAGGAGGTCTGAGTAATAATCTGCATTGACTGTTCTGGCATATGTCATAAAGTCTACATGGATAACCCCCTGCCAGTCCCAGAAGAACGTTGCCATCACTTTTCCTGCTGAACGGCTCCTCCGCGCTCTCTTGGGTTTGGGAGAACTGGTATGCCGCCACTAGTGTGATGATTGCTGGGACTCAGGAATGAAGTAGTGCACCCACGTTTCATCGGTGGTCACTATAGACTTCAAAAATGCATCACCTTCATCTTGAAACTGCTGTAGGAGACGACTGGCAACTTGCACGCGCACCATTTTGTTCACGTCCGTCAAAGTGCGTGGTACCCACCATGCATTCACCTTGTGATAGTGCAGGTGGTATTTCACTATGTCTTCTACACTACCAACACTGATGGACAGCATTGCTCCAAGTTCCTTGATAGTGATGCGCCTGTTCTCACGAATAAGTGCGTCTGCACGATCAATGTTTGGCTCTGTGACAGATGTTTGCAGTTCATTCTCCATGCACTCTCTGTCCCCTCTGAAGCACACCACTCAAACACACGGGTCCATGAGAGAGACTCTTCCCTGTATTGTTGTTGGAGTCTGTGGTGAATTTCAGCGGACGGGACATGTTCTCCAACGAGGAATTTGATCACAATACGTTGTTCCACGCTCCGTGGTACCTTCTGTTCACTCATCACTCTAGCAACTCCCAGACAGGACTGAACAGGTTCTAACCCAAACAGGAGGGAGGGTGGAGGTTGTGGCTTCACTCTCTCAAGGTCGCACAGCTGCTGTGCAGTGTGGCTTGTTTACACACAAATCAGTCCCGGTCATGTTTGAACTACTTTGTATTAAGAGAAGGTTGAATTGGGCTCCAAATCTAGATCTTTGACCTTTCAGTTTGTTCATAAGGCAGGCTTGTTAGTGCACCATGGGTGAAGTCAGGCACACTTTTCAGGTGCCACATAACGCAACACTTCCAGCACAGTCTGTTTTTGAAGATATTCCTTCGGACACTTCAGTCCCATCAAAAATAGTGTAGTAGAGTACATGTATTGAGCATGGATAGCATGAATAGACTTCCAGTATCTTTTTTAAGTAAAAGTGATTGAAAATGCTGAAGAAAACAGTTTTCCAATTTTTTGGTCTTTGGACATTATCCTTCATCTTGTACTTTATGTAAAACACAATGTTTCAGAGAATGGATTCTTTCTTCTTTTTCAGGTAAAAGCCTACTCAGTTGGGACTAACTCTATTGATTTGAACTGAGTATGCTTTTACCTGAAGATGCAGACAGAATCCAATCTCTTAAACACTGTGTTTTGAATAAAACACAGGATGATGGATTATGTAAAAAAACTCAGTAATTTTATCAATATACCATTGTCATAAACTTTGTGATATTGAAACAATCTTGGTATATTTTTATATGGTGTTTTCATTGTTGAAATTCCATACATAAAGGTTGTAAAAAGATTGCATATTGGTGTATCTGACACTTTTTTCTTATCAAGAGTTTTCTAAATATTGGATTTATGAATGTATACCGTTGGACTCTGTCCTCAACCATTTCAGTGTACTTCACATGATCACACACATTTTCCACAAAAAACATTCAGTATTAACCAGTCAAGTGGTTGTGATATCTATAGACATCAAGCAGTACTGTGCATCGTAGTGGCTATGATGTCTAGGTGTCATGCATGTTTCTAGCTACTCTGTTGTAGATGTAATGCCAGTCGACAATGCAGATCTGTTCAGTGTGCTTGCAAGATTTTCTAGTTACTTCAGAGTGTGACAGGAAATTGTTGATTGCCTGATAGCTGTCCTGGGTTCGAGTTCTTTAGCTAAACATTATGGCAGATCCTAGCAAGAAGATGATGAGGAGGTGTTTTATGAACTGTTACAAGAGAATGAATACAGTGATATTTCAGAGGGTGGATATAGTAGTGATAATGAAATAAATGTGAAAATTTTATCAGGTGGTGAACAAAGTGTCAGCTGTAATGAAGCAGAAAATGTCAGCAACATCAGTAGCATGCAGCCTGACGTATGGGCAAATTTAGGTGCTGAGTGACCATGTTTTCCATTTACTGGCAAGCGTGGCATAAATGTGGATTCGGAAGACCCCAGCAACTACCTGGAATATTTTGAGTTCTTTTATACACAGACATTGCAGAAGTAATAGCCAGAGAAACAAATTGGTATGCCAAAAAATCTAAAACTAAATCTACGACCCATCGCTGGGCTGGTGGAAGAACAGTTCAGTTCATTCATCCATTCTAGCCTTGAGCTTGCCCACAAGGCAGTAAGAAACTTTGTTTATCAGTGCGGCTCCCACAGTGTCACAATAAGCAAAGCTGGAAGTGCGTGCTTTTGCTAGAGAGATTTGTCAGTAAACTACTATGATTGTGTTTCATTTATAAACACCAGGTTTCTGTCAAGACTGCATATATTGAATGAGCATGACACAGGCATACTTGTGAGATCTCATAGTCTGAACAGAAATGAAAGTCAGTGGCGACAGTGGGAGACTTTTTGAGAATAAAGCCAAAAGTACGGAATTTTACCAAAAGATATATATATATATACATATTGTCACGTGTCTCCTAGGTAATGGGACGAATAACTTCACGTGGGTCTCAGATTCAGTGAATCTTTATTGGACACTCAGTCTTACACACCTTACAATTGTTATCACTTCAACTGTATTCTGTGGCGGCTATCTTTCAACTGTCTTGTATGGCGACTAGGTTCCAACTGAGTTCTTGCTGTCTTAGCTCCTGGCTTATGTAGGTGTTCTGCGGACTCAGTAGAGGACACCCCTCGCCAAGGTTCAATCTCGCGTGTTTGGCAATCTGTTGCTTTGGGAATGCTCTTTATATGCTGGTAACGAGTTTCGTCTCATCTGTTGTTACTCAACTGCTCTTTCTATTTTCAGCTGGGCCCCAACAGTGGCCTTCATATCATTATATTTGATGAAATTGATGCAATATGTAAATCTCGAGGCTCAGTGTCTGGTAGTACAGGAGTTCATGACACAGTTGTAAGTCAACTGCTTACCAAAATAGATGGGGTTGAACAACTCAACAACATTCTGGTCATTGGAATGACTAACCGCAGAGAACTGATTGATGAAGCCTTGCTTCGACCAGGAAGATTAGAGGTAAAACTCTTTAACTTCCTGCATAAATGGATGTTCCATGACACTCAGAAGGACTGTTTCACAATTTGAATGCTTTTAATATTATGTGTCTGAATTTACATTAACTGATGTTCAACAGGTACAAATGGAAATTGGATTACCAAATGAAGAAGGACGATTCCAGATTCTCAGTATACATACAAGTAAGATGAAGGAGTATAACCATATTAGCCCAGATGTTGACATCAAGGTAAGATGTAATTAATTTGTGTCCCTAGTCTGGGAGTTCCACAAATTGTTAAATATGGACTCTGATGACCACACATATGATCATTGAACTTACTGACAGAAATTAAATAAAATCATTTTATTAGGTAAGCAGGTGAGAAATTAAAATGGTGGTAAGATTCCACATTTTTCTATGAATCATGCATGTCCATAATCTTACCATTTTTTTGTTGTAAAAATGTTTCACTTTCTTACAATAATTTATTTTCAGAAAGATTATCTAGTATCTTGTTGTATTGAAAACTTATGTTCAAAAAGGAACCTAATCTGAGGAGACCATGCTTGAGACTAGTAGTTGCTGAAACTTTTGGTACCTTTGAGAATGAACCTAGACTGTAAAAATAACGTGCAAGGTACTGTACATTCTCTAGCTGTCATGTGTTGGTATCTTTTTGGATCTGTTGCTCTGCAAACACTTCTTCCAATCCTATTGCCAACATTTCTTGTGTACATTCTGTCGATTTTCTTTGTGTCGTGCTTATATATCACTTAACAGCCATTTTGTACAAGAAGAACTTTTATTTTAATACAAAACAAAAACAAATTAATATAGATCACTTTCACCAACTTGAACATTTTTACATTGCTAGATTCTCAACACATTCTTTGTTCTACCATTGTAAAGGTCTGTGTTTGACTTCATACAGTATTTGTTTTGCAGTTCTGGGGGGAGAGAGGTGAACATTGCTCTGTAGATTTTGGAGACTACTCAATGAAGAAACTGACTGTTACAAAACTGTTATTGGTGTGACATATTTTAGGAACTGGCAAGACTAACAAAGAACTTCAGTGGAGCCGAGTTGGAAGGTTTAGTTCGTGCTGCATGCTCCACAGCAATGAGCCGTCTCATTAAGTTTACCAGCATAGTGGAAGTTGATCCTGAAGCCGCGGAAAAGTTTTTGGTGACTTGGTCAGATTTTCTTTCTGCTCTTCAAAATGATATTAAACCCGTAAGTTGAAATTTTATTGCATTTCAAAATAAAAGATTGAAGCAAAATTTGTAAAGCTTTCTTTCATTTTGTATGGAGTTCCAGTTCTGTAAATCTTGTGTTGTTAGTATTCTGTTCGGTTTGCCCAGGTTTGATCCCGGGTCAGATCAAGCGGGATTTGTGGTGGACAAAGTG
The DNA here is from genome assembly GCF_002891405.2 of Cryptotermes secundus. Taxonomy (NCBI): domain Eukaryota; kingdom Metazoa; phylum Arthropoda; class Insecta; order Blattodea; family Kalotermitidae; genus Cryptotermes; species Cryptotermes secundus. Next base: position 3,089,555 of record NW_019744106.1, read on the forward strand.
GAGCTGGGCAGGTTTTCTCCGAGTACTTTGGTTTCCCCTGCCAATCTTCATTCCACCATATTCTGCATCATCATAATCGCCCGGGGGAGGTACAATAGGCCAATCAGTGGCCGCAGTGCCAAGGGGACCCAATTACGACTCCCCCGCCCCCACCAAGTGAATTTTAATGCTGTCAAACTGAAAGCTAAATGAAATGTTTTGCATGGTCATAATGATGATGTCTCACATTCTACAAAAAGATTACTATAAAAATTGATTTAAAAATCTATTACCATACATCACTGTGTCATTCTCCTATGTCAAAAGTTCAGGCACTCACTTTCATGTAATTGTTAATTGTAGAAAATTAAGAAAGCATGGCCTCAAGTTCATAACGTTTGTACAAAACTTTGTGAAAACTGATTACTCAGTTTGAAAGTTTAAGAACACATGCAGATGGCAAGATGATGTCATAAGGCTAATTTGTTATTCTTAAGGAATGGTGGGCAAAAAATGTATTTGAAAAGATATTCCATGCCCCTGATGATTTTACCTAAGTTATAGGAATGTGTAAAAGAAGTCATGTTTATCAGAATGGGGGGGAAAATACAGAGCAATTAATATCAAGTTTAATATTAATATTTTCATATGGTGATAAATAATTTTCTTTTTAGGCCTCTAAAACAGATGCTGAGGTACTGGAACGTTTCCTTGCTCGTGGTATCATTGACTGGGGTACCCATGTAAACAGTATACTAGAGTTTGGAATGTTGCTCACACAGCAGGCTAGCTCTACGGATAGCTCAGGTTTGGTTTCTCTTCTACTTGAAGGGCCACCAAATTCTGGAAAGACAGCTCTTGCTGCACAGATTGCAAAGAACTCTGGCTTTCCTTTTGTGAAAGTTTGCTCACCAGGAGATGTGTTTGGCTTCACTGAAAGTGACAAATGTTTATACATTAGAAAGGTAAGCTCTCTTTTTCTTTTAATAAAGTAAATATATGTTGAAGATAACATTTTTGTTTAGATTTTTAGTTAATAGGAATACGTATGTAAATATTGTACTTCATTTTTGTATGTCAGGCATGAGTTTCTGGGCTAATTCTCAATGAATCTTCTCTCTCATTGTTTCAACATTACCTGCTGTTTCTAAAGTGTGTGTGACTTATGTGTTTTACTTTCTATAACAGATATTAACTAGGTTAAACATCATTGGACTGTTAGGAATCTTTTTGTTATTAAAACTTATTATCAGTATTGATATTGAAATAACCATTAAGATTAGTTTACTGCCATTAGCAAGTTGAATATATAAATATCAGAAAACTTGCAACAAATTTTGTTTCTCAGCAGAAAATTTAACATTTCCAGTGTTGATAGCAATGTAAAAATATTAAATTCTTCGGTGATAGTAAATTCCTTCTTCACTAAGTGTGTAACCATATGGTACTGCTTCCATAGAGATGGTGTGACTGCATTAAAGATCCGTCTGACCACCAGATCATCCAGTTAACTCATTGTGAGACTGGTGAGTAAACTGGCAGGCTGACACTTTAACTTGAAAAAAGCATATCACTTTCAGCTCATGTTTGAGTTATGCCCCCCCCCCCTCATATAGTGTTTCATAAATTTTTGTTTTGGCAGTCATTCTGTAATGTTTTCCTCCACATTTCCTGACACTTTTTCTGTTATTTCTTAATGGCAGTAAGTATTCTGTTCATGTTAAACACAAATGAAGTTCATAAAAATAATTTGACCCACAGTTGTTTCAGTACTTTGCTCAACTCTGCTTTGTTTTCAGATGTTTAATGATGCCTGTCGCTCACAGTCGAGCTGTATATTTATGGATGACATTGATGATCTCCTTGATTACTGTCCAATTGGACCATACATTTCTAAAGTTATACTGAAGGCACTCTCCGTCATTTTGAAAAAGGTTCCTCCAAGAGGACAACAACTTTTGATTCTTTGTACAAGCAGCCATAGGTAAGGTGTACTGCTGAGCATATGAATTGTAGTATGTAGCAGTCATAAACTAGTGAAGGTTGCTGTTGATTCTGTGAACGTTTGTGGCAGTGGTCCAATGGTCTATTTTTTATTATATACTTTTTGTGTTTGGTTGTCATCTTAGGGATATTTAAATTATACAGTGTTCCAGAAGCTGGAGTTGCTTCCATTATCAGGCACAGAGGGGCAAAGGATCCTACTCAGTTGGGCCTGTTGAAGACAGAGCAAGTCTCAGTCATCAAGTTCTTAAATTAGTATTGCTAGAAATCATAGTGTACTGTAAATACACATGCTAAAGTGCTGCTCTATAGAGAATTCTGTGGCTTTTGCTGCATCAGATTTTGGTATTAAGTCAGTATAGAGGTGATTTTTGGCAGGCTGAGAATGTCGGCCTTATATGAAAATAACTTACAAGGAGATTAGTTTGATTTGATGCATCCCATATTATTATCTGTATCCTTTAGTAATTACCCTACATAGTTGGCATACTAGGGGGGACCCAAAAATAACCGGAAACGACTTGTTGCGCGCGCATGCTTTGTAGTTACGAGTTGTGCTGCTAGGTGGTGTTAGCTGGGGGTCTCCCACGACTGTTAGTGAGCTGGCGTCAGTCTGAGTTAAGTGGTTTGTCTGTGGTGCTCTGTTGTGTGCGTTCCTGTTTCAACCCTTTGGCGATTAGTGAGATGGCCGACCAGAAGGAACAAAGAGTGTGCGTGAAATTTTGCTTTCTGTTAGGGAAAACTGCAGCCGAGACTGTTGGGATGCTTCGGCAAGCCTTTAATGATGATGCTTTGGGGAAATCACAGGTCTACGAGTGGTTTTCCCGTTTCAAATCTGGCAACATGTCAACAGAAGACATGCCACGCCCCGGGCGTCCTTCGACAGGAAGAAATGACGAAAACATTGCCAAAATCAAACGTGCAATTGATGAAGATCGTCGAAAGACCATTGACCAACTTTCTGAGGAAACGAACATCTCATGGAGCACGGTCCAGCGAATTTTAACTGAAGGTTTGCACATGAGACAGGTGTCTGCAAAATTTGTTCCTCGCTTGCTCAGAGATGACCAAAGAGAAAACCGCGTGAATGTTTGCCGCGACTTGAAGAGTGAAGTGCAGTTTTCCCTAACAGAAAGCAAAATTTCACGCACACTCTTTGTTCCTTCTGGTCGGCCATCTCGCTAATCGCCAAAGGGTTGAAACAGGAACGCACACAACAGAGCACCACAGACAAACCACTTAACTCAGACTGACGCCAGCTCACAAACAGTCACGGGAGACCCCCAGCTAACACCACCTAGCAGCACAACTCGTAACTACAAAGCATGCATGTGCAACAAGTCGTTTCCAGTTATTTTTGGGTCCCCCTTCGTATGTCTGTTCTCTGACCATTGGGTCCATGCTTGTACTCTTAGCTAAGACAGCCTTTATAGTTGATTAAAATATTAAGATAATTGCCAGTGCCTATTTTATCTTATCCCTAAATAATTAACATGCAAGAATATAATTATACTATTGAAAAAAAAAGTGTTAAGGTAAATGATATTATTGTCATATTCACAGATGTTTCCTTAAAATAATAATGATGCCTGTGTTATGTTATTGATAACAGCTATTGCAGGAACAGGATGCCGAGAAGGCTACATCTGCAACTGAAACATGTCATGGAGAAACTGAATTTTATCACATTAAATGTCATTTGATACTGAAATCATAGTCAAAGGTTGTGAATTGGAGAATTGAAAGAAATTGATGAACAGTCTGGTAATTTAAATAAACTGAAGATAGTTATGTAAGGTGGCTCTGTTGGACATTTCATTTTCTTCTGGTTGGTTCTCCTTGTTATATATTCTTCTGTTTAAAATGAATTATCTTACAGTATAATGAATATATCTTTCAGTTTTGGCTAGAATTTTTTTTAATTACAGTGTATGTGGAAGATGTCTCAAAGTTACAGAAACTTTAAAAACCCTGTAAACTGTAATTAAATGAAAGTGTTGTACCGAGTTGCAGTAAGAATGTTTCAGCAGTTATTGGTTTATGGAAGCATTGTTAAACTAATTTATTTTCCTATTTCTGCGCTTAGGAAATTATTAGAAGAATTGGGAATGCTCTCAGCATTCACACATATTATTCATGTTCCAAATATGTCAAAGGAAGAACATTTAAAGGCTGTTCTTGAACCGTCCAATGTTTTCTCTAAAAACGATTTATCATCAATATATCACAAGATACATGGTCGCAGGTATGTAATACACAGTATATAGCTAAAATATACAGTTAGTCCGAACACAGACTCAGATTTAGATTTATGTTAATAAGGGTATTAATTTATTTGGAACTTATGGAACTAATTTGTTCAGGGTGTCCATTGGCATCAAGAGACTGCTGGCTTTGATTGACATGGCTCGCCAGGTGGAGGAGCAGAATCGAGTTCTGAATTTCCTTACTAACTTGAAGAAGAAGTAGACATGGATTAACCTATACACTAAAATCACACTTTGTGGATGAGACAAGTGTCACATTAGAATGTTTTCTCAATATCCATCGCAAGGGAGATCGAGTTGCTAGCAATATCATCCTTTATTTCAAAATTGGAATCATACAGGCTATAAGTATTACTTTATTATTCCAATTATGTACCTAAAGAGAGCATAATTTATAATTCATTACACTACATAAAATGTGTTTTTGTTTATTGTTGTGTTCTTAAATCCTGTTGTATTATAGTCAAGATACTCATAGAAATACTGACTAGAAGTTTGGAAACTGTAAAAATTCCATTGATTAGATTTTGATGTATAATATTCTGCTTCGCTTCTGTTGAGGGATATATTTTAAGTAATGCCAGTATAAAACTTTTGTTAGGTTTGTGAGCTACGATAACATATAGATACTGCAAGAGCACATAATCAGTCTTAACACTTTGCAGACCGGCAATTTAAATCACCCTGCAGACTGGCATTTTTATACCTACTAGCCTAACTTGTGCACTGTTCACTTTAAAGATTAATATAAAATCTCCTAATTAATTTTATGAACTAAAATTTTTTTAGAACACTTATCAATGCTTCTAGAAGTGCTTGAGGGTGTGATATTTCTCAAAACATTCCCCTCTGTGAAGTGGCATTATGCATAACTTGCAAATGTAGGCAGTCTTACTCCTTTTCTTGTGAATTGCGCAAACATGGCATTGCCTAGAAGGCTGCTTCCCTTTGAAATGTTCACTCTTCCAGTTTTCATGAGGGTATGTTTCCGCATATCACCTGAGAGTCGCCCAGGGGGGTCAAAATGAGGCCTGCGTGGGGTGGGAGTAGACGGCCCCAATCATACTAAGACTGTGTCTGCCGCCACGGTGTGGTCTGTAGCCCAGGCTTTTGCCACATTCAGCAGAAATGCCTTGTATTTCAATTTTGAATGAGGGTTTAGATTTTTGAAAACCAAAAATGAATTGAAAATGGAACAATTTATAAGCCACAAGGCAACTTTCTTTGTCCACTTTACTGTTTTCCAAGGAAGAGAATAATAGGCCAAGTACTGATTGGCTCTATCAACTCCCTTCATGAACATATTATACTCGGAAATACAAACAGGCTTCTTTACCTGTCCATGTCTCCTTTGAACATCAACCATGCTCGAAATGTGAATTGTGGAAATCATATTCACAACAAGAGTATCCCTCCAGGACTGAAGAAGAATATCCCCCTTCCTCCTGAATGTGGTTTCACCACATTTCGGGGATTTACATTCCTCTTTCAGATCTGGAGGAAGGCCTCTGCTCACCCTAATTGTTCAACAAACACGTACTTTTCTCGAAAATAGGTGTTCTGCAGTTGCCACACTGTTATAATAATTGTCTTGATAGACATGGTAATTTTGATCAAGATAGGGTTCCAAAATAGAAAGAACAGTTTCTTGTAATTTCTTTCCTTCACCAGAATAAATTTCTAAATTTCCACTATAGCCTGAAGTGCTTTCAGTAACTACATGAAGAAGTAGGCCATACTTTATGAGTTTCCCAGGATTATACTATATTCGCATATAAAGCCTTCCCCTCCAAGGAATCACAGATTCATCCAAAGACAGTTGTTGGTTTGGCTTATAAACTGTCTGAAATTTTTGAAAGAAAAGGTTTAATAAGGGCTGAATTTTGAAAAGCCTGCTTGTTGACTGTGGTTGCAGTTCATTATTATTGAAATGCAAACACCACCAAATTTGTTCAAATCTCTTACGGCTCATTAGTGTGCCGAAAATGGGAATTTCTAAAACTGGATCTGTTGACCAATACTCTTTTAGATTATCCCCCTTGTATGCCCCATTAGAAAGATTATTGAAAAAAATGTTTTCATTTCTGCTGCAGTGACATCCACCGACTTCAACACCTTATAACTTCTGTCATACTCTTCACGGCGTTGGAGATAGTATCTGTTAGTTTCCTGACATAGCATGTCAAAGAAACTATCTCCAAAAAAAGAGTTCCGCTACTTCAGACACTTGCGTTGGGTTTGATGGAATTTGCTTCACTCCTGGATTTCCAGTGAACTGTCCCAAAGCAGGCATTTTGTCTACTTTTCCCCATGTCACTGTCCCTGCAATGTTGCTACCTGCACATTCGTCGGAGCTGCGGTCACTTTCACTTTCACTTTCACTTTCACTTTCACTTTCACTGTCTGTGGTCACAATTTTTTGTTCTCCACTGCCACACACACTATCAGATTGTGAGTCGCTATCACTAGCAGACTCACAAGGGACGTCAGAGCTCATCAGAGAAGAAGTCAGATATTTCTTGTTCTCCAAGAAATCGCTTGGGTGTCAATCGCTTTGGTCTTTGATCCATATTGAACTACTGACTGACAGCTTGCTACATAAAGCTTGAAGAAATAAAGGCACTTATTTTCCTTCGCAGGGGCATAGAGTTACAGCGAGGTCTAGTAACTGATTGGTCAGCAGACATTCCAGAGCCTTATAACACAGCTGCAAGCAGCTATGTGGAGCCAGAGAGATGTATAGTGTGTTGCAACTTATGTTTTAAAAACCTGTTAACACGCAAATGGTCTGCCATGTTTAAAAGCGAAAAACCTTTTAAAGGGTGCGCGGTCCGCAAAGTGTTAATATTTTAATATTTTATATATATATATATGTGTAATTGAATTAAGTCCAAAACACAATAAGGATCCTTATTTAGTGAATTAAATGCGATGCAGCAGTTTTTTTTAATTTTCTTAGTGGGGTGGGGGGAGTCTTAATTGGGTCCATTTGGCACTGCGCCACTGATTGGCCTATTGTACCTGCCCTAGGTGATTATGATGATGGATAATTTGATGAAATGAAGATTGGCAGGGGAAACCTAGGTACTCGGAGAAAACCTGCCCCAGTACCACTTTGTCCACCACAAATCCCACCTGACAAGACCCGGGATCGAACCCGGCCCGCCGCGGTGGGAAGCCAGCGACCAACCGCTTGAGCTATGTAATGGCCATGATTCAGCAGCTTAAAACCGAACATTGTATGCCTGATGATGACCCAGTGTTAGGGTCAAAACATGTTGCATCCATAAGAGCCTTAATAAAGCGAATGTTGATACAGTAGTGTCTTCTTTGTTTTAAATACGGAATATTGTTGTGTAGATGGTATTATCTTGTATACTTCGTATTTTATGTGAGACACATAACAGGATGCACACTATTAAGATTAATAGTTTCTGTGTATTGGTAAAGTATATTCCATGAATAGTTTGTCTCCTTTTAGAAGTATCCTAGAATAGAAACAGTGTTTTGTTTTAAATGTCCCTATTTAGACTTTTATACTTGAAAGATATCAATTCCACACCACTGTTGCTGCATCATTACTGAGATAAATATGTTAGTAATGTAGAATCTGTGATGGGGATAGTGTGGAGAATATTTGTTATTGAAATTGTAATTGTAATTTGCCAAATTCTGCAGTATGCAAATGTGAGAACCATAAATTTAAGTTCAAATTTTTCATTATGTGAAAATTGTTATGCAGTATCTGGATTTTTTATCACTGTCAAGTGTTAGAAAAACAGCACACTGTCATACTTTTACATAGCCACCATCATATACTATATACCTGTATATATATATATAGTGTTATAACTGTTGAAGATTATATGTTGGATAATATGACATTCCTCACTTTCTGGCTGACCTAAACTCTTAACAGTCTTTATCAAATTTTGAATTTCATTTTAAGAGCTAAGATATGTTTTAAGCTGAATAAATATTTTAACTTTAAATTGACCATCATCTCCTTTTTATATAATATTACTATATATACGGCAGCATAGTTGCATTGGAAAAGTTCAAGAAGATTTGAAAGGATCTGTGCAGTAGTCAGGCAAAGAATGAGCACAGGTGATGACAGTTTTAGTATGCCTCCTGCTTACCCCGTTACCCTGTGTTGGACTTCTCCCCTCTGTAAACATTAATAACAGAGCAAAAACATAAGCCACAGCTCATAGGAATGGGAGAAGGCATCCTGAGGGGAGGTTTGTTTTAATTCTTTTTGTGACCTTACTATACTTAAGACATTGCCAATGCCATCCATTATTTTGTCACTTCCAGCTTGTTCAGCATTAAGAATATCACTAAACATGGAAGAAACTCACAACAGTGTTTGTTATTAAGCTGTTTTCTGTGTTGAGTCACTTTTTATCATCAAAACGTCCTGATAGAGCTGCGGTATCTCAATCGTTGTAGTGCATTTAAGTATACTTGATGTCTGGTCATTCAGGGCAGCAGATTGTGATTCTGACCACTACCTGGTGGTGGCAAAGGTTAGGGAAAGACTGGCAGTGAGCAAACAAACAACACACAGAGTTCATATGGAGAGGTTCAATCTCAGGAAATTAAATGAGGTAGAAGGTAAAGAGCAGTATCATGTTCAAGGCTTAGGAAAACTTGGACACTAAGGTGGATGTTAATAAAGCTTGGGAAACTATTAGAGAGAATGTCAAAATTTCCACCAAGGAGAGTCTAGGTTTTTATGAACTAATGAAGCATAAGCCATGGTTCGATGAAGGATGCTCAAAATTACTAAACCAAAGAAAACAAGCCAAATTGCAATGGTTACAGGACCCAAGCGAAATAAATAGGGATAATCTGAACAATATAAAACACGAAACCAGCAGGCATTTCAAGAATAAAAAAAGGGAATATCTGAAAGACAAAATTGATGAGCTTGCAATGAACAGTAAGAACAAGAACATTAGAGACCTGTATAGAGGAATAAATGACATTAAGAGGTGTTACCAGCCTAGCAGTACCTTAGTGAAGGATGAGAATGGTGATCTGCTTGAAGATTCCCACAACAATTTGAACAGGTGGAAGAACTACTTCTCTCAATTACTGAATGTACACAGGGTCAGTGATGTTAGGTAGGTAGAAATGCACACAGCTGAGCCGTTAATACCTGATTCCAGCCCTTTTGACGTTGAAAGTGCTATTGCAAGATTGAAAAGGTATAAATGGCCAGGTAGTGATCAAATTCAGGCAGAACTTGTTCAAGCAGAAGGCTAAATATTACGTTCTAAGATGCATAAGCTAATTACTAATATTTGGCATGAGGAAAAATTGCCTGATCAGTGGAGGGAATCTATTATTGTACAGTTCACAAGAAGGGTGATAAAACTGACTGTAGTAATTATCAGGGGATATCACTGCTATCCACTTCATAAAAATGTAATCCAATATTCTTCTCTCGAGGTTAAGTCCATACATAGATGAAATTAATGGGGATTATCAGTGCGGGTTTCGACTTAACAGATCAATATAGATCAGATCATGTTATATTTTAGCGTCCTGTTGCACTGATTTAAGTCCATGCTTTATTTTATCCGTTTTCTAGTGCATGCATACATCTATCCCCTCTTCTCACTCGCACTACATGTTTCGGCACAAAAGTGCCATCTTCAGGTGCTGATCCAATCCACGACAAACTAGTTCATTGCATGCCTTGTCTATACATACTAAAATAACTAAAATATATATCCATCACAAATTGTCACTGAATAATCCGTCGAGTGTAACAACGTTCTTAGGTCACTTATTTATTTCACTCGCCTTACATGTTTCGGTTCACAAGGAACCATCATCAGAGGCACGTTACAAACACATGAAACCACTGGCGTTGTATTGTACACAGTATGTAAGCTGCGTGATCTGCTACAGATGTCGGAGTGTAAAAGCACAACACTTTCTAGTAACGTTGAATGCATGTACACCTCTTGTATTCCATCCAAAGAATGCCCTCAAATTGAGCCGTCAATGTTAAAATTTTAAAGCTTAAAACATTTAAAATAAAATATTTCTTCTTCTTGTTGATTCGTCTCGGTGATGGGAATCGTCAACTTGAGGTTGTGTATGCTGCAAAGATATTGTACTATATTAGGTTTTATATATTTAATTTTTATTTTCCCTTAGTGTTGTATTTGATCCTTGCTTACCTTTTGGTCGGATGTGTCTTACGCGTTGTGTGTTGTGTACTGCAGTGGGTGATCTACGTCAGTGTTATTTAAGGCCTTGTGTGTTATGACGTGGTGGTGGGTGTGTTTATACAAGTAGTAATGAGGTCGAACATGCTGTTCTGGTTATTGATCTCTTTTGCCTGTTTCTGCTCATCTATTAATTTGTTTTCCCTATAGTGGCGGTAAATTTGATATTCTTCCTTTATATTCATTAATTTACCTTTCCTTGCCACTTCAATCAGTTCCATGATTTGCGAAATTGGGCCGTATTGATGTTGTCTATTTAAGATGTGTTGAGCATAAGCTGAGTCATTTTTATTGAATCTTATACTTCTTATATGTTCATTATAGCGTGTTATCAATTTTCTGCCTGTTTGACCTATATACACCTGTTGGCACTCCTGGCATGTCAATTTGTATATGCCGCTTTGTTCGTAAGAATTTATGCTTTGTTTTTGGTTTAGTATTTTACCTAATGTATGATTTACTTTAAAAGCTATCCTTACGTTCGTGTTTTTGAATAGTTTCGTAATTTTTCTTGTGTAGTTTCCGTTATATGTGTAGGAAACCCATTTCTGTTCTCTTCTTTCAATGGGGCCCTTTGTTTTTTGTTGTTGACGTTTATGATACATACGTGTGATGAGTTCTTTATTGTAACCATTGTTTTCCGCGATATTAATAATTATGTTTAATTCTTTATTTTTTGCTGCGTTATCCATAGGTAGGATGGATAATCTATGTATCCAGTTTTTGTATGCTGCCAATTTTTGTTCTTTGGGATGGCAGGATTTATTGTTTATCGTTGTGTCTGTCGATGTGGGTTTTCTAAATATCTCCATTCTTACTTGCCCGTGGTTGTTAGTTAGTTGTAAGTCTAGGTACGTTATTTGATTATTGTCTTCTTCATTTAGTGTGAATTGCAAGTTATTATTTTGCTTGTTGAATTGATCTAAAATGTATTGGGGTGTTATTTTTGATCGGTTATAAATCATAATTATATCATCTACGTATCTGTTGTAGTAGATGATGCGTTTATCTTCTAGTAAAAGTTTTACCTTTCTTTGTTCGAAGTGTTGTAGGAATACTTCCGCCATTAAACTTGATAAAGGGGAACCCATGGCTACACCCGAGTTTGGTTTATAAAATTTATCATTGTATTGGAAATAATTTTGATTCAATATCATTTGGAGGATTTTGATAATTTCGTCTTTGGTGGTTTTGTCTATATGATTTTGGATAAGTGAATCGTTGGTGATGTGTATTACGTCGTTTATTGGAATGTTTACATATAGATCTTTAATATCCATCGTGAGAAGTTTGTGTTCTGGGTTTAGTTTTAGTTTGCTGATGTTGTTTGCGAAGTTTAAGGTGTTAGTGATGTTATATTCATATTTTAAGTTTAATAAAGTTTGTAGTTGTTGGTGCATATGTTTAGCTAGTTTGTGTGTGGGGGCATTGGTATTATTTATTATTGGCCTTATTGGTGCATCTGGTTTATGTATTTTTATTTTTGCATTCAATTTAGGGGCTTGTGGGTTCATTTGGTGTGTGTATTTTCTAGTTTCTGGTTTTATTACGTTCTTACATGTTTTTAATGTGTTTTCCACTAATTTCTGGAACCTCGATGTAGGATTTGTTTTTAGTTCGATAATGTTATTATTATTGATGAATTGTTTTACTTTGTTATTTATGTCTTTTTCGTAAATAATTACTAATGTTCTTCCTTTGTCTGCTTCAGCTACAGTTGCGTTATTTTGTGTTAGTTTGTGTTTTATTTGTTTGGTGGTGTATAGTTGTTCCTTATTTCTTCTATTATTTGTTTTTTGATTAGCTAAGATTTGTTTTAGGTTTTTTGTTGCTAAATATCTGATTGCTTCTTGTTGTTTTGAAACAATTCAAATTATATATCCATCCTACATACTGATAGATGTTAAGTGTTAAAATATTAAAATTGTACAGGATATTTCATTCCTACGTCTCGCACTATAACACGCAGTCACAGGAGCAAGTCGCAACACAGAGCACAATACACGATAGTGAAAGAGTGCTCCGACAGAGGATGATAGACGTGACTCGCGTAGTGAAGCGCGACGTAGGAATGAAATATCCTGTACAATTTTAATATTTTAACACTTAACATTTATCAGTATGTATGATGGATATATATTTTAGTTATTTTAGTATGTATAGACAAGGCATGCAATGAACTAGTTTGTCGTGGATTGGATCAGCACCTGAAGATGGCACTTTTGTGCCGAAACATGTAGTGCGAGTGAGAAGAGGGGATAGATGTATGTATGCACTAGAAGACGGATAAAATAAATCATGGACATAGATCAGATCTTTTGCATTCATCATATATTGGAGAAAAAAATGGTAGTAAAATGAGACAGTACATCAGCTATTTGTAGACTTCAAGAAAGCACACGTAGTAAAGACAAGCAGCAGCACGCACACAGGAAGACTACTCAGAATAACACCTGTACAGTGTGGAAACAAGAACTAGCCGCTACAGCACTTTAGACATAGGGTGAGTAACCCTAACAATTTTAAATTTTGAATTTAAAATTTAGAGAAAATTTTAAAGGATTTTAAAATTATAACTAACGATTTTATAGTGCTACTACAGGAAAATCAAAATTGACGTGTGCAAAATAATCTACATACCAGACAGATATCAGCGAGGTAGATGTTGATAATAACGAAGAAAATAACAATGTGTTTTTAAATGTTAAATTTTAGACTGAGTTCAGTGTGACAGCAACGTAAGAGTATATACCTGATGATGGCCGTTAGAGGCCGAAACATGTAGTGTAGAAGAGAACAAGATCAAAGACATATAATATATATTGTTTGCACTTGGGATGGAGTTTGTATCATTTATCGTGTAGAGTGCAACAGGATGCTTAAATATAATATTTCAAGAAAGCCTATGTTTCAATTAGGAGGGAAGTATTGTACAATATTCTGAGAGGAGTTTTGGATACCCATGAAACTAGTTAAGCTGATTACAATGTATTTGAATGAAACTTATAGTAAAGTCCTTATAGATAAACATTTCTCAACACGGTCATTATTGCTACACCTATCAACAACGGTTCACAACAACTAACGCTCAACAGTTCTCAGCCTTCCTTTTCGTAACTCGTTTTATCAACGTTGGTTCATTTGTAATGCCAATATAGTTTTCGAATTACCTAAAATGTTAACATGCTGGGACATTTATCGATTGCTGGGACGATCATGTTTGTAATGTTTCGAGCATTGGTACAAAGAATAACTGTGTGGAATGCTTTGTGTGTTGTTTGGAGGAATAGGTTGACGTTGTAGCTGAGCTAATAGAGTCGACTTATGTGTATGTGTTAAAGTGGTTATAAAGATGTCTTATACGGTAGGTCCCAGAGAGTAAATTACACTTTATATCAAAGACCAGAAGTGGCAGCAGTGTTTTTAATAAACGTCAAATAAGTAAATACCTACATCAGCGTTTCCGAGTATTCATAAGTGTGCAACTGGCACTGAATATAAAACTTGTCAAACGACGGTCAAGACGATCACAGATAAAATCGCAGAGACATCAATTCGACCATAGTTAAAATCTAAACTGAATACCTCAATTATATAGATACTATGTTACACATGCAATTATACCAACAAGATAATTAGCAATTCATAATTATTCTTCCTACTCATATATACATATACATGCAATGAAGAACTATAGTTATCACATATTTAGGTATAAATTGCACAGTAATATAATTAAATATACCTAAGTATATTTCTGACTGTAAACCCTTACAATAAAGCAAAAATTCATCAACTGAATAAAACGAATTATTGATTAATATTTCTTTTAGTTTTCCTAGGAAAAGTTTCCTGTTTCCATAAACTGTTCAAATGCAATTGTATTATTTGTATTTATGTGCTGCTTTTTCCTATTATACATCACTCTTTCAAGCAACTTAGAAAAGTTTATCAACATTGATATTGGTCTATAATTTGACATATCTGACTTCTCACCTATTTTATATATAGGTCTTAATGATGCATATTTCATTCCTTCAAGATAGATACCCTGTTTAAGGGATGCGTTAAATATGTGACTAAGTGGTTTGCTTATCTCGTCTACAATATTTTAATCTAATAGAGACACCATCATATCCTGTAGAATTTTTTGGTTTCACTGACTTCATCATATTCTTTAATTCTGCCTCAGTTACAGGGATTAATTTCATTTCTGGTATGTTATCATACTTGGAAGTATTGAGCAATTTCTTAGCTTCATTTGTATCAAAATTTGTAGTTACCAATTTCTTTGCTGCTGTTGTAAAATACTGATTAAAAGCATTGGCTACTTCACTAGGATTATTTAGTTTACTTTCCCCCACTTGGATTTCTACTATATTGTTCATGGGCCGATTTATCGCTGCTACTTTATTGATTATCCTCCAGGTTGGTTGTATTTTATTCTTTGATTTACTTATTAATTAAGGGTAATACAATTTCTTTGCTTCTCTTATTACTCTCATTAAAATAGTACAGTATCTCTTGTAGTATAGTTTCAGCCCATTGTCATTAGATTTTTTAACTAAAGTGTGTAGGGTTCTCTTATATTTACAAGATAATCTTATGCCCTTCAGTTATTCAGTATTGAGGGGGTGGGTTTCCCCATGTACCACGACTGATAGTCTATTGTACGTCCCCCTTTTATATCTACAGTCTTCATCCCCTGCCGGTACTGGTGCTTACTATCAGCCCCTTTCTGCCAGCGAGGTTCCAACCTTCTACTGGCAGTGGTATCTAATAGTCCCTTTCTCTCAGAGAGGTCCCCCCCTCTTCTGGCAGTGGTACCAATACTTCCCCCATCTACCGGAGGCATTGGAAACTACTTTGAGTGGGAAATTTTTGGCCAAATTTTGCTCGGAGGCCTCCTAGAGACATGAGGTTCTTTTACATGCCATAAATCTACAACACAGGACCCACAGCTTAAAGTCCCTCCCGGAGGACTTGTTCCCTGAATTTTTCCGCCCTTAAAAATTCCATGACCTCCACCGGGTTTGAACCCACGTACCTTGGGTCACGAGGTGGGAACGTTACTCCTAGACGATATAAGTGCAATCGTACAGTTTTGTATTATGTGAAGAAGAAAAGCGTGTTTAGAATTTCATAAAATAATTTTGCATTACTGTAAGTAGATTGGAGGATGTGATGCTGAGTATAACTACAGAGGTGCACTGGACTTTCACAAATCTTGATACCCTCGTTCTTTATGAGATATTATGAAACAGCTTGAGGTATTTATCATTTTGATAGCTGGAAATTGAATAATTGTGGTTTCTCATTATCTTATCTTGACTTGCTGGGTCTTTCTTTCAATTTGGAGCAATTATGCAGGCTGGAAAACTGCTGTGATCAGTCTGAATTAGTGTCTAAGTGAGGTCAGGTCTCTCTTTCCTCTTGTCAGTAATCAAGAAATGTTTGACATTGCCTCCCTTAAAGCAGTGAACACTTTCCTCAGCCAGGGTGTTGTCTTACTGAGCAGCAAAGTTCATGCCATGTGTATAGGTTTTAACAGTCAGTGACATGCTTTGGCTTTATGCTTGTGCTTGGCCCTTGGCATAGCGCATCCATCTGCAGTTGTGTGAAGAGTTGATACTCTGAAGAATGGCGTCTTCTGGGATGTGGTGCCATGTAGATCTTGTGTGAGCAGATGTTTCGGGGGAACCTATTGCCTCTGTCTTCAGGGTACAAAAATCCACGAGTGAGGAACCAGCTTGAGCAGGTGGCTGCAGACTGAGCCACCAGTCGAAAACACCCAGTTATATAGGAATAGGAGGGGAGGGAAAGTGGGCCACATTTGAAGTAAATAGAGAGGAGAGGGAAGGTTCTGTGGAGATGGGCCAGCAGGTAACAGGCCAGAGCTGGTATAGAATCATGTTGGGGGGGGGGGCTGGTGCTGAGAGAGCATTGACCCGATAGCTGTATTTACAAGTCCAGATTCATTGAAACTGAGGACAAATACATTATGTGTCCATTGAAGAGTGACCTCTTATTTTATCCTTTTAAATTGTTCAACAGTTTTAATGGATGATTCCATCAACTATGATGTCCTTGTAATGAGCGTTTCTTTAATTTTGGCACTATAGTTATAATTGTCTTTGTGAAAATCATAGTTCAATTGTTACAGTCCACCTCTGTTCACTTTTTGTTAATGTGTTATGCCTGGTTTTGGCAGTTGCTTTGTCTGTGCATGCAGATTGGTTTCATCAACAATTTTCTGCGTAAGGTCAGGGTTTCAAAGTTTCCAGGTACTTTGATAGGTTGTGGCTGTCTCAGAATGTTATTTGTAGTGCATATTGGCAGTAAAGTGAAATTGGTGGAATGATAGTGAGTTTTAGAAAATTCTGACATGAATGGAATGACAATTTTGAAAAGTCTTCTGAAGATGATTCCCATGTATTTGATTTGGATGTGAAATTGACATTAGAATTGCTGTAATTTGCAACTTCTGCAATTTTCCCTTCCATTAGTGACCCTAGAATCTTTTCACTGACCTGGCTGTGTTTTGATGGAACCCACACATAGAAACAAAGGTAATACTCTACACCTGAGATCAGCAGTGACCTCATAAATTGCCATATCTTACATATTAGCTGCCTCACTATTGCCACATAGACTAAATAGGAGTGTGGCATAAATATAAGAACTATGCAAAAGAAATTACAAGAAAAAATATCAGGCAGTTAGCAGTGCCAAATGACCTAAATTGTTCCTCAAGACATGTCTGTTGATCAGATTTAGTGGATATGAGCAGTATTAAAACTGCACCAGCATATTCACGTATGTTGATTTTGGCAGTGAATATGTGTTCAGACTTAAAATTTACTATCCTGGTACAATATCTGATATCACACATGGAAGTATGTCAGAGATGAACCAAAATTTAACCCTCTGTGTTAAAAAATGAAAACATAAATGTTTGGTTTGTATGTATATGTTGTTTGTGATGAATGGTTTCACATTTCTGTATAATTCATTGTAACATATTGTGACATGGCAGCTGAAAGAACAGCATAATGGAGTCAGAAGAAATGGCCATTGTGTGGTAATGGCTCGATAATCACGTTTCCATGGCAACAGATATGCATGCAACAAGAGAGGCGATGTTGGAAATGGTGTTATCTATTGAGCCCAACCCAAGGCTATATAGCGAGCATGAACTAGACAATGATAGATGATTGTCTGCAGTAGTCTGAACCTGAAGATGAATTGATGCCGATTACCCAAAAGGAGACGGTGGCCTCCGCTCGGCGCGTCACGGCTGGCGGGGGGGGGGACGTTGATCTGCCTATTACCATTGCGCAACACGTCACACTGCTCCCTCCTTAAGGCTGTTCGTCCCAAATAGCCTAACGGTGCACCCCTGTTCCTTTTGTGCAAAGGATGGCTTTCTGCGTCTCCTCTTTCGGCTACTCCTTGCAGCGACTATTCTTCCGTTACATCTGCTCCCCTCTTAAGACAAAGCTCGTCTCGAGCGGTTCCCTTTTAACTTGCCAGAAGATCCAGTTGTATCCCATTCATCCATCGCTAAGGAGGCCAGTGTTTCTATTAACGGTTCCTCTTTGGAGGCAGTCGACACCTCCACAGTGTCCAGATTTTACTTCTCTGCAATGGGACAGATGTGAAAATTCGCTTCGCGATTTCCAGTCGCTTTGCCCTCCTGAGGGTCTTGTTAAATTCCCACTTACTTCCAAGCCATAGCTGGTCCTCGAAGTCTCAATTCTGGGTTCCTCTTGTAGAATGGTTTGTGGTCCAATTCTTCTTCTCGGCGCGTCACGGCTGGCCGGGGGGGGGGGAGGTGTTGACCTGCCTATTACCGTTGCGCAACACGTCACAATATCTTCAACTGTGGAGAATGCATTCATGGTTACAGAATCTCAGTTATTCTGGAGGTGGTTATCCTGGTGCTCAACCACCTGCAGGAGGTTACCCTGGAGCTCAACAGGGTGGTTATCCAGGATCAGGATACCCCGCTGCACAACAACCAGGTTCTGGCTATCCTGGTGGAAGCCAACCAGGATCAGGTTATCCAGGTCAACTGCAACAGATGGGTGGTTATCCCGGAGCACAGCCTCAACAAATGAGTGGATACCCTGGGGCACAACCTCATCACATGGGGGGATATCCAGGTGGTCCTATTGCTCCAGGAGTCAGCCATGAAGTACAGCAATGGTTTACTGCAGTAGATGCAGACCGATCAGGACGTATTACTGCCAAAGAACTGAAGAGTGCTCTTATAAGTGGCCAAGGCAAGAATTTTAGTGATACAGCTTGCCAGCTGATGATTGGTTAGTATTTATCTAGTATAGTTGTACTAAAATAGAAGTGTGACATGACAAGCATTTATTTAATCATAGTAATAACCACTTTACAGGTTTTAGTTTTTAGCTTAGTGCTGCAATCATAGGTGAAGTAATCACAGATCATGTAAGATTTGAGGCTTTCACAGTGGTGACTATGAAGAAAGCAGTCTTCTGGGATTTGGCACCGTGTATATGTGGTGTTAACCGACGTTTCGGAGGAATGTATCGCCTCCATCTTCGGGGTAGAAGAAAAAATATAAGAAATCTGCAAGCGAAGAGACAGTGAGAACCAGTGCAGACTGTGCACAGTCTGCTGTACATTCCTCCGAAACGTTGGTTAACACCACATATACACGGTGCCAAATCCCAGAAGACTGCTTTCTTCACAATCACAGATCGGTTCACCCAGTAATGTTTGCCCATAGAAGTTACTACCCATTTAATGTTGGGATGTATTTATAATGGTAGAAGTAATAAAGTGAAGGTATTATACACTAATCTTTGTTGAAATTTTGGGAAAATTTGAGTTTACTCTATCCCAGCTGTCATGTAATTTCTCACACAGTGTTAGGCCCACCAATTATCAGTCATCAACAGTTCATTAGCTCCACCCACTCCTTAGATGGCTTGTGGACACACCAAAGAAAACCCTTTCAAACTGTCTGCATATAATGGCATTCCACAGGAAACTAAATTGGACAACAGGTATTCCCCACCTTACATGATAGTTGCATTCCCAAAAGTGGTCGAAGTATTCAAAATTTTTGTTAATTTTTGTCATTCCTGTGGTTTACTGCCTTCAATCTTCATTACAAATTCATGCCATGAAGATGTATGGGGGCATGGAAGTATAACTCCACCATTCTTGCCCTTGGCACTAGGAACATGGAAGTACATGTTGTGTATTTATTCTAGACATATTGCCACGTGTTGGGTGTATAGCGCGACAAATAACTTCACGCCTTATTTGACATAGTGAATTTATTGCACATTCACTCTTACAATCACACAGTTTACAATCTCACAATTAATGCTGTCTGCAGTATTACAATTATTAGACTGCAAATGCTAGACTACGGTTGAAAGGTTGACTGCCAGTCTAACTCGTAACTCGTTACGCGAGAACTGTAACTGACTCGTAACTAGAGAACTCGAGAACTGGAACTAACTTGTGAATTCGTAACTCGAGTACTAACTGTGAATAGTCTTCGCTACTCCTTATTTAGCCTCGTTCCGGACAACACAGAAAACAGCCACGTCATAGGCACCACTGTTGTCTGCCGCCGTGTTTACGGGTGTTACCGGCAACGCTGTCGGGAGTTGTTTACGGCTGCCTAGCAACCGCTATTTACTCGCGTTGCATAGCGACAAGTGTGCTGGGACTATGCTCACTTCGGCTCTGCTAGGCACGTCACGGCTGGCAGGGAGGGAGGGGCATCATCCATAGCGCAACACGTCACAATATGTTTTACCACTGTTTATCTGGTAAATTAAACTATTAGACAAGTTATTGCATTATGCACTACTGGCATGACAAAATGTTAACACTTTGTGGACCAGTCACATAATATTATGCTTTTCGCTTTTAAATGTGGCGGACCAGTCGCATAATATTATGATTTAGAACATGTTATGTTGCAACACACTATACATTGCTCTGGTGCCACACAGATGCATAACTGGTGCGTAATAGACCTCCCGAATGTTTGCTTTAGTAGTCAGTAACATGGCCTCACTGTTTTCCTATCCAACTCCAAAGGAAAATGTCTCTATTCATCTTCAAACTGTATGTACCAGGCAGTAAGTTAGTGGTGCAATATGGATCAAGGATGAAAGCGGTTGAAGGCCAAGCGATCTCTCGGAGAACAAGAAATATCTGACTTGTTCTCTGATGAGCTATGTGACGTGTAGTGATAGTGACTCAGACAGTGGCAGTGACAGGGGACAACAAAGAATTGTGGCCACAGACAGTAAAAGTGACAGTAGCACTGATGAAAATGCGGGTAGTAACATTGCAGGAACAGCCACATGGGGAAAAGTAGAAAAAACGCCTACTTTGGGACAGTTTACTGGAAATCCTGGGGTGAAACAAATTCCTTCGGACCCAATGCAAGTGTCTGAAGTAGCAGAACTGTTTTTTGGAGATAGTTTCTTTGACATGTTATGTCAGGAAACTAACAGATACTATCTCCAATGCCGTGAGGAGTATGACAAGTTATAAGGTGTTGAAGTCGGTGGATGTCACTGCAGCAGAAATGAAAACAGTTTTTTCAATAATCTTTCTAATGGGGCATACAAGGAGGGATAATCTAAAAGAGTATTGGTCAACAGATCCAGTTTTAGAAATTCCCATTTTCGGCACACTAATGAGCCGTAAGAGATTTGAACAAATTTGGTGGTGTTTGCATTTCAATAATAATGAACTGCAACCACAGTCAACAAGCAGGCTTTTCAAAATTCAGCCCTTATTAAACTTTTTCTTTCAAAAATTTCAGACAGTTTATAAGCCAAGCCAACAACTTTCTTTGGATGAATCTGTGATTCCTTGGAGGGGAAGGCTTTATATGCGAATATAGTATAATCCTGGGAAACTCAAAGTATGGCCTACTTCATGTAGTTACTGAAAGCACTTCAGGCTATAATGGAAATTTAGAAATTTATTCTGGTGAAGGCAGAACCCTATCTTGATCAAAATTACCATGTCTATCAAGACAATTATTATAGCAGTGTGGTAACTGAAGAATACCTTCTTTCGAGAAAAGTATATATTTGTGGAACAGTTAGGATGAGCAGAGGCCTTCCTCCAGATCTGAAAGAGGAATCTAAATCCCTGAAACGTGGTGAAACCACATTCAGGAGGAAGGGGGATATTCTTCAGTCCTGGAGGGATGCTCGTGTTGTGAATATGATTTCCACAATTCACAATTCGAGCATGGTTGATATTCAAAGGAGACATGGACAAGTAAAGAAGCCTGTTTGTATTTCTGTGTATAATACTTTCATGAAGGGAGTTGATAGAGCCGATCAATACTTGGCCTATTATTCTCTTCCTAGGAAAACAATAAAGTGGACAACGAAAGTTGATTGTGGCTTATAAATTTTGCCATTTTCAATTCATTTTTGGTTTACAAAAATCTAAACCCTGATTCGAAATTGAAATACAAAGCATTTCTGATGAATGTGGCAAAGGCCTGGGCTACAGACCAGATGGTGGTGGCAGGACGAGAGTCAGACACAGACTTAGTGCGACCAGGCCCATCAACTCCCACCCCATGCAGGCCTCATGTGGACCCCTCTGGGCGACTCTCAGGTGATANTGTATAATACTTTCATGAAGGGAGTTGATAGAGCCGATCAATACTTGGCCTATTATTCTCTTCCTAGGAAAACAATAAAGTGGACAACGAAAGTTGATTGTGGCTTATAAATTTTGCCATTTTCAATTCATTTTTGGTTTACAAAAATCTAAACCCTGATTCGAAATTGAAATACAAAGCATTTCTGATGAATGTGGCAAAGGCCTGGGCTACAGACCAGATGGTGGTGGCAGGACGAGAGTCAGACACAGACTTAGTGCGACCAGGCCCATCAACTCCCACCCCATGCAGGCCTCATGTGGACCCCTCTGGGCGACTCTCAGGTGATATGCGGATACGTACTCTCGTGAAAATTGTGAAGAGTGAACATTCAAAGGGGAAGCATCCTAGGCAATTCCATGTTTGCACAGTTCACAAAAAAAAGGAGTATGACTGTCTACATTTGGAAGTTCTGTGTAATGTCACTTCACAAAGGGGAATGTTTCCAGAAATATCACACTCTCAAGCACTTCTAGGAGCATTGGTAGGTGTTCTCCAAAAATTTTAGTTCATAAAATTAATTAGGGGACTTTATATTAATTTTTAAAGTGAGCAGTGCACAAGTTAGGGTAGTAGGTTTAAAAATGCCAGTCCCCAGGGTGATTTAAATATTTAAATTTCCGGTCCACAAAGTGTTAAGTGTAAAACCATAGAATAAAGTTGATATGTAGTAATTGTAAAGATGGAGATGAAAAGCAGTAACATGTTACATGTTGTTTTGGATAGAGTGATCGTTGCTTGAGGAAGATGTGAGGCATTATGGTAAAGTAGGAGGGATTTTGTCAGAGAATTATATACAAATTATGTGTGNAGGTGATATGCGGATACGTACTCTCGTGAAAATTGTGAAGAGTGAACATTCAAAGGGGAAGCATCCTAGGCAATTCCATGTTTGCACAGTTCACAAAAAAAAGGAGTATGACTGTCTACATTTGGAAGTTCTGTGTAATGTCACTTCACAAAGGGGAATGTTTCCAGAAATATCACACTCTCAAGCACTTCTAGGAGCATTGGTAGGTGTTCTCCAAAAATTTTAGTTCATAAAATTAATTAGGGGACTTTATATTAATTTTTAAAGTGAGCAGTGCACAAGTTAGGGTAGTAGGTTTAAAAATGCCAGTCCCCAGGGTGATTTAAATATTTAAATTTCCGGTCCACAAAGTGTTAAGTGTAAAACCATAGAATAAAGTTGATATGTAGTAATTGTAAAGATGGAGATGAAAAGCAGTAACATGTTACATGTTGTTTTGGATAGAGTGATCGTTGCTTGAGGAAGATGTGAGGCATTATGGTAAAGTAGGAGGGATTTTGTCAGAGAATTATATACAAATTATGTGTGATTCTAGATTTCACTACTGTGTTTCATTTTGTATTGTGTTCAGGTATGTTTGACAGAGATCGAAGTGGCACAATAGATGTAAACGAGTTCCAGCTGTTGTACAATTACATCAACCAGTGGCTGGCTGCATTCAGGACATACGATAGAGATGGCTCAGGACACATTGAGGAACCAGAACTTAATCAAGGTACAGTTTTATTATCTCAGTACTGTGTAACTGTAAACTATTGCCTGTGTACATTATATGTTTATGGAAATAAAACAGAATTTCAACAAACCTGTCCTACTGGACACATGTTTGAAATTGGTAATTATTTTCCAATTATTTTCTTCGTTTATTCAGGAGTCTTTTTCATCTTACACCCACCTATTACATGGGATTACACCACGGCACACTGCTTTGTGACCCTCAAAATCTCATAAAAGGATGTAATAATTAGCATAATAAGTAAAAACTGTAATTAAGGATGTATTAATTGATGTGATGACTAACACTGTTTCTTGCTACCACTGAAGTATGTGTTTGATCTCATTCATTGACAAACAGTAGTCAGTTTTTATGGCCTGGGCCTTAATGTGCCTGTCTGCTTAAGCACATGAACAGAATTTGACTTTGAATTTATACAGTACATTAATTGGCAACAGCTGAGCACCTAAGCCTGTTTAACCTTCAGTATTATATGTATGCTGTTTGACTGTAGAAATGGTCATAAGTTGAGTGATCATGCATTGAAGGCCAAATGTAAATCCCAGTGACTGATTTTGGTTTCATTGTATAACTCATAGCGGACAAGCTATGTCAGTTTGTGGGCAGGTGGCAGTAAGTTTTCAATGAGCGATGTGGGGATATGGCAGTAGAGTTTTGTGTAGAAACATATTGAAAGAGTTAAATATTTTATCATTTGCATCACAATATATATTTTCATTGTTAGTATTTGTATTTTAAAATAAAGTTCTTTTTCCATCAAACATTGATTCTCATAATATTGATACCAGACAAAGACAAGATTTGTATCTTCCTCATGCTAATTTAACTATTTATCAAAAAGTAGTTTATTATGCGGGTATAAAAATATTTAATAAATTGCCCATAGAGATCAAGAATCTAATAATTTTAAAAAGTTTAAGGTTGTATTAAGGCATTTCTTGAACACTCATACGTTTTATACTGTGGATGAATATCTAAATAGATAACTTTTATTACTGTTGTATTCATTGTACTGTCTAGTTGTATAATAACTATATATGTATTCTATGCTCTATATTATTTTATGACATGTTCTATATCCATCTTTGGATCTCTTGAACTTACAATAAATACAAATACATATGAAAGAAATTAATATAGTGCTGCAGATAATTATAGATAATATTTATTATATTTCTGTCAAAAAACTTATTCCCCGAAGGTGATGTTGCTGTCTAGGCTGACATGTTTCAACACATGTTGCCAGGAATATAATAAATATTATCTGTAGTGATTTACCCAGTGGGATGCAACAAAAATACAAGACTTCAAACAAAACTGGATTTGGTTGAACATGCTGCATACTCCTGGAGTTCTAATGCCCCCCCCCCAAATAATTTACTCACATGCTGCTGTTGGCTGTAGTTGTGTTCTTGGCAGGGCCCGGATTTTGATGACCTGAAAATATTAAAAAAACGACCAAAAAAAATCCAGAAAAATGACGTAATGGAGAAAAGAAAGAACACTTCGCTTCCATGTTATTCACATTTCAGAAAACATATGAAGAAAAATTCCCTAAAATGGCCAAAAATGACCTTAAATCTAAGAATTACCTATAAAATTTACATTTCTGTAACCAGCAGCTAATATCCCAGATTTATATATTTAAGAGCATCGCATAGGATACGAGGAAAAAAATGATGTCATCAAAATCCAGGCCCTGGTTCTTAGCAACATTCCTGGCCTCTATCCATCTTAACAGTAACAAAGGTGTCAATATCTAAGGTGGAGGCAAGAATAGTACAAATTACAATATACCTAAGAAGTTTGAGGATCTTAGACTGGTGACTATGAAGCGTATTATTAATTTTGGGATGCTGTGTGTTGTGTTCTGATAGAAGTTTAGCAGTGTTTTGGAAGCACATTGGTAAACTTGTACCAGACTACATGATGTAACATCCCAGAAGACGCTACACTTTACACTGTTCATCGGTGTAGGATAATGATGATGCTGGCTGGGAGAAGGGATTAGGTGAATTTCAGACCATGTTAGGAGCCTGATACTGCCCACATTTTTAAAATTGTACCTTTATCACAGATGAGAGACGGGAAGGTCAAGAAAAATCTGCATTGTATCTGGCCTTTCTCAAACCAGACCTTGGCACAGAGCAAGCAAATATTGGGATTCATATCTCTTGACATTTGATGAGAATGATTAGAGAGTTGCTGCAGCATGTATGTAGCAGCAGTAACAGTAGGAAATTTGTGTCAGAACAGAGCATGTAGGAATAGACCTGAACTATTTCATAAGAATAAATTAATATAATATGAGGTGAACCATTATGTGCACTTTTTTCCGTAATAGCAAGTATTACTTTTTTGACAGTAGGGAATTTGCCTTTTGTCATAATATTTGAGAACAGTTACGCATAAAACAACTTTCTGAAGTCTGAATTTTCATTCTTTTTGGAATGTTTATTTTCTGAATGGCAGAAACACCT
Source organism: Cryptotermes secundus (assembly GCF_002891405.2). Lineage (NCBI taxonomy): Eukaryota > Metazoa > Arthropoda > Insecta > Blattodea > Kalotermitidae > Cryptotermes > Cryptotermes secundus. The sequence continues at coordinate 3,115,775 of NW_019744106.1, forward strand.
CAGTTACCTATTCTTTTTTCTTTGCCTCCTTGCATAAGTGTGAACCAGGCAACTTGCTTACACAGCATGCTTCAGCTGTCTGGTCCTGGCATATAGAGAATCCAGTTTGCTGTGTTTTTATTCAGAAACTTAGTCTTTAAAGAATTATTAACAACTGTTTTGTAACTGTTGCTAATGTAATCACTGGAATGACCACTGCCACATGTACTCAGTTTACTAAATGACATGTTGTATTTGAACATTTTTAATCAGAAACTGTGTCCAAAATAACTGACATATATATTGTTACACATTTAAGTCTATTAAAATGCCAGAAGTTACAGCATAAAAGCTCACATTGTTTGTCCCTGTCTGAAAAGAAAATGAACAGAGCTTGAATAAGCCAATAATATCACAAATGAAAGACAAAGTAAGTATTTATATTCTTTTCTGATCTTGGGCTCCATGTTTATACTGTCACATGTTAGTGACTAGACACCGGGTTTTTTATATTGAATATTAAATTTATTGAACATTTATAACTCATACCTAAAAGTGACTATAACATGCTCTCTAATCTACACTCTAGAAATTACTACAACAAATACTAAGTCTTCTTAGTTTGTTCTCTCTTAACTGGTTGTTACTTGGTGGTGGCTTCTACAGATGGAGATTTCTCTGCAATGGCTCACAGCCAACCACAAACTATGACTACTGACTCACATCTAACTTGTCCTATTGATACTCGCTGTATAGCCTTGACATGAATCGTGTAGAAAACGTCATTTTCCACAGTTCTTATATTGTTGCAGGTGTATTTGTTGCTGAGGAAACATATTTTACTGCACTGTTGCCTAGCAGTGGTTGCCTCTTCTGGCTCCACTATTCCTCCTTTCAGGTGTAATGTCACAATATTTTCAAGACTAAGATGGCCAGCTGGTGTGATGTAAAGTAATGCACATTTCCAAGAAGTCAGGATGAGATAAAGACAAAAATAAAGAAAGAGGCAACACCCATGTTATCTGAGAATAGGATTCTGGCACATTTTAAAATGACATAGATTGTTTAGAAAGCTCAAAACAAGCAATCGAGCCTCCTTGAAACTATGCTTTATCAAATAAAAGATCAACTTTAACTTGTATCCTGAATATGTTGTCCTATAAGTAGTATAAAAATCACAACTGTCTCAAATAAAGACAGATTTAAACATCCTTAAAATACTGAGGGCTTGGGCTAGAAATGTGGATTTTGTTCCTACACATTCGGAGAAACATGGCTCTTCAAGCTAAGTACATGCTTTGTCTTGATTCATGAAAAGTTTGTATAAGCACACGTGATATGTGATTTTGAAATTTGCAGTAGAATTTGACTAGGCAACACAGCTCATCCCTTACTGTCCTAGTACAATAGCAGCAGCTATACCTCAAATGTCATCAGATATGATTTCTACAATAAAGTAGGAGAGCCCAACTGACATCCCTCCCAAAGCCTTCTTTGAACTGTTCAGCTAGACACCATATGTGGTGTGTTCAAAAAGTATTGAACCTATGGTCGGCAGAAATACATTTATTGATTTGGAGGTACAAAACCCTAATTCCCTTCAAAGTAGTCTCCTTGGTAATGCACACATTTCTCCCAGTGCTTCCGCCATTGTTGGAAACACTTCAGTAACGCATCTTTTGGAATGGTGATCAGCTGGGCCGTCGCATTCCGCATGATGTCTTCTCTTGACTCAAATCAGGTTCCTTTCAGCAGCATTTTCAGCTTGGGAAATAGCCAAAAGTCACACGGAACCATGTTGGGGGAGTAGGAAGCCTGACGAACCACAGGGATGTTGTGTTTGGCGACAAAAGTCTGAATCAGATGCGCAGAATGTGTGGGTGTGTTATCATGATGGAGCTGCCAAGTTTTTGCTGCCCACAGATCCGGTCGTTTGCGCCGCACAGCATCACGAAGGCGACGAAGGACCTCGTGGTGGTATTCGTTTATGATGGATTGGCCTTGTGGTGTGTACTCATGATGCACAACCCCACGGGAGTTGAAGAAAACGGCCAACATGACCTTGACATTGCTGCGGACCTGCCGTGCTGTTTTTGGCCTCAGGGATGTCGGATGTTTCCACTGTGATGACTGCATCTTGGTTTCAGGGTCGTACCCATAAACCCATGACTCATCGCCTGTGATCACGGTGTTCAGAAAGTTGGGGTTACTGTTTGCATTGTCCAGCATGTCCTGTGCGGTTTCCAGACGGCGTTGCTTCTGCTCCATTGTTAGCAGTTTCGGTACGAATTTCGCGGGTCTTTCCTCATGCCCAAATCCTTGGTCAGAATTGAATGTACTGATCCAGTGCTTACCCCTATCTCATTCGCAAGTTCTCGGACTGTGATACGACGGTCCTCCATGACCAAAGTCCGCACTTGCTCAATGACATTCTCATTTTGGCTTGTTGAGGGTCTGCCTGAACGAGGTTCGCTGTCCACTCATGTGCGGCCATCTTTGAAGCGGTTGTACCACTCCTTTATCTGTGAGTTGCTCATGGCATCGTCCCCGAAAGCCTGTTGAATCTTGCGAATGGTTTCCACTTGGTTATCGCCAAGCTTTTGGCAAAAATTGATGCAATATCGCTGCTGATGTTGTTCCGTCATTTTACACCTTACTGGAATCCGACAAGCGCTCACTACACGTCCTCATTCATAGGCCAACTGCCAGCGACTGACGCTTTCTGCAGGTGGGAAAAAATTCACGACTGCGCATGAATGTTCCCTCCACATCTCCACCAAAGGGAGCCTCCTGCGCTTCATTGGTTTATGAGGAAAAAAAGAAGGTTCGATGCTTTTTGAACACACCATGTATATCTACAAATTCTTGCTGCCTGCTTCATCCTGGTTTTTTTGCTCAGCTTACAGTTCAACCCTGAAGACAGAGGTGACATGTTACTTAGAAATGTCAGTTGACTTTCAATGGACTGCAAAGTATTAATCCCAAAGGGACAACTGTTCATAACCACTGCTGTGAGAACCTCAAATCCTACAAGTAAAATGTGCACAATGAGAGAGATTTAATTCTTCCTCGAAACTAGCAGATGTCCCTGTTCACCTGTAATTTTGTTTTCTTTATCAGTCTGTAGTAGCCAAAACTTTATACTGTATTTATTGTTAAATTAATGTCTGGTCCTCATATATAGGGGCTATTTGGAAAGTAACCTTCGATGAGCTGTTAACTGAACAATCAATAAGAAAAAAAAAATACTGAATACAAAAAAATATGTATGTTCTTAAGCTGCTTCTCAACATACTCACAGTCAGAATTGAGGCACTTGTATTGGGGAATAAGTTTTTGAATGCCGTGTTGAAGACACCTGCTGATTTAACAAATATGTTCCCACCAATTAAACTTGTGGTGACAATGCACTAATTATGATGTGCTTTCTACTTGCAGCTCTACAGCAGATGGGATTCAGATTCTCCCCAGAGTTCATCAAATTCCTGATCACAAAGAGTGATTTGAAGAACCATAAGCAGATGTCTGTGGATCAGTTTATTGTCGTTTGTGTTCAGATTCAGAAATTTACTGGTGAGCATCGTTGATTATTCCTTTAATAAGGGTATTTCAGGCACCCAAAATACTAAAATTTCCTTACATTCCCATTACATAATGATCTTACATTATGTATTGCTCCGTTAATTTCTGTTAGACTTTAGATCCCAGAGGAAGCATTAGCTATCTGGCTGTTCTGGATGAAATTTCTCATGGTTTTTTTTACTTACAGCCAAGAGCCAGAATATCTTAAAAAGGCTACAACCACTTCTTTCTCAGTTCTTTCCATTTCACAAAACATCAATAAATAACATACATTATAGAGCCAGAGGTATTATTTCTCATATGAGATTTGGGGATCTCGGAGCAGTGAATATTAAGACTGTGATGCCATGTACTCCGATAGAAAGTTACCATTGTTTTGGAGGAATATACTGTCTCCATTTTTAGGGTTGAAAGGAGCTATGGAGAATCTTACATGTCATACTGCATCTGTGTTAATAGTTTGTATTCTGCATGTGTTTTATGTACAGTCAACTCTCGATTATCCGGGGGCGGATTAACCGGTTTGCGGCTTAACCGGGGCTTTTTTTTTTAAGTTTATATGTTGTTTAATATTCATTCACTTTTGTTTCACATGGTGAGTTTAACACTATTTTCGCACTAGTGTGAACCGAGCTCTGCATTATTTCGTCCCGTTATGCGAACACAATGTTCTAGGGTGGGGGTGAAAGAATGCAAGAATTTTTGGAAAGTTTCAAGGACAAATACACCGCCCCAGGTTATTTAACGGTACCATCTCAGTGTGAGAGTGCATTGTGAAAGTAAGTATCAGTTTCTTAATATAGATCTTCAAGTGCGTTAGCAAAATGTCGGGGTTTAAAAGGAAGCGTGTTGTGTTAAGTATTCAACAGAAACTTGAAATTATCAATCAGCTGGAAAAAGGAGCTGTAGTTAAACAATTAGCAATGCAATACGGTATTGGAGAACAAACTGTTCGTGATTTGAAAAAACAAAAGAATGAGTTAATTTCCTTTGCTTCGTCTTCTAATTCAAGCGGAATGAAGAAGAGAAAAACCATGAAGAAATCAACATACGATGATCTCGACAAAGCGATGCTGACCTGGTTTAATCAACTAAGGGCACAGGGAACAACAATAACAGGACCAGTTTGTGCTAAACAAGCTAAATATTTTTTCGAAGCACTTGAACTAGAAGGGAGTTTTGACGCTTCTTCCGGTTGGCTAACACGTTTCAAGCAGCGTCATGGAATACGAGAAATCAGTATTCAAGGTGAGAAATTGTCAGGGGACTTGTCAGCATCAGATCAATTTTGCACCAATTTTGATAGTTTTGTGAAAAGTGAAAATCTGCTGCCAGAACAAATCTATAATGCCGATGAAACGGGTCTTTATTGGAAATGCTTGCCAACCAGAACATTGGCATTTCAAAATGAAAGACAGGCTCCAGGTCACAAATCCAGTAAGGAGAGATTGACAGTCTTGTGCTGTTCTAATGCATCAGGAACACACAAACTAATACCAGTAGTTATCGGCAAAGCGAAAAGACCACGCTCTTTTAAAGGAACAGTAGCTTCAAGTCTGCCTATCCATTATTTTAACCAGAAAGTAGCTTGGATGAATAGAGCGATATTTAAAGAATGGTTTGATTTTAAATTCGTGCCTCAAGTTCGTGACCATCTAAAATCCCAAGGCCTACCTGAGAAAGCTGTGCTCCTCATTGACAATGCGCCCTCACATCCTAACGAAAGTCTCCTGAGGTCAGATGATGGAAATATTTTTGTGAAATATTTTCCCGCTAATGTTACCGCACTTATCCAACCAATGGATCAAGGAGTTATCTCAAGTATGAAGAGAATCTACAGATCAAATTTGCTACAAAAGTACATCGATGAAGGCAATGATCTGACGTGTTTCTGGAAGTCCTTTTCAGTATTAGATGCCATATACGAGATTTCAACAGCGTGGGATACAGTAAAGCCATCTGTATTGAAAAATTCATGGAAGAAACTGATGCCTTTCATCACTAATGAAGATGACGAAATCCATGGATTCACTGGATTCAGTGAAAATGAGATAGCCATAAAATTGACAAAAGTGGCTAACCAAGTTCATGGTGGTGAAGAAGTCAACGAGGAAAATATAAGAGAGTGGTTTAACTGTGACTCGTGTGAACCGGGCTTCGAAATGTTAAGCAGTGACGAAATCGTAACTTCAATGGGGGTGCAGCCAGAAGAGCGGGAAGAAAGTGAGAATGAGGAAGAGGTGGACAGTGTTGCCAGTAAGAAAGTATCACATGGTGCTGCGCTTAATCATTTGGAATCCTTACTAGACTATCTTGAGAGTGAAGAGGACAGTTTATTAAGTGACAAGCTAATATTACGTAGGCTTCGTACGGATATCCGTAAAAAGGAAAATGCCGCGAAAAAGCAAAAGACAGTATTAAATTATTTTAAGTGTTAAGTGTGACCGTAAAAAGTGCTGGATGTTGTTGAACAGTGATTGAAATAACTAATTCATACTGAGTGTAATGTAAAGAAAGTATTAAATAGGCCATGAGATGACATAGAAATGAGGATGAATAAATTTAAATACAGGTAGGTCTATAGTATTATGAAGGTATTAAAAGGTAAAAGGTAAAGTTGTTCCTCTGCTCAACGAATTAAGCCCTACGCCATTAAGGCGTGTGGGGGAGTGGATGTATAGATCCAAATTTTCTTGACCTCGGCACTAGTTGGAGGTGAGTGGTCAGCTTCACGCCCCGGCCGCTTTACCCCCGGGGAAAGAGCCCCCGGTACCCATTGGATAGGAGGTTGGATGGACCCCAGAGCCGGTCTGGACGATTTGGAGAAGTTAAAATTCTTGACCCTACCGGGACTCGAACTCCGACCCTTCACAGTCGTCCAGCCCGTATAATAAAATTTGGCTTAACCGGGTTTTCGATTAACCGTGACTTCCATCCCCACCATTAGCCCGGATAATCGAGAGTTGACTGTAGTTAATTCTCCTGTATGAGAGACATAAAAAAGGTAATTAAATATGAAAGGAACTCCAAGAAATATACAACCTGAAGTGAACAGGGAGACAGTGTTTTTGATATTGCTTTCTGAGAATCATTTTGTTGACATTGTTAGTATAAGGTAGAATCCATGTGACATGCTGTGCCATGTCAAATGAAGGTTACAGGCATGATATAAACATTAAGTTAATAAATACAAGAAAAGTTTAAAAGCAATAGCAATATGCCTTTTTTTTTTCAATTAACACTACTCAGGGATTATTCAGTTTCTCAATAGAAGCAGTGAAAGTAGACAGTGGTATATTTTTATGACAGGTTATTTTCATAAATTCCTAAGTAAATCATACACCCAAGGTTTTGATTTTAAAATTACAGAAAAAAAGTTGAGATTTGTGGAATAAAATAAACTAAGATTAATCTTGTTCTGACTACAGAAATTTTGGTAATGTATTTTAATGTTTCATTGTTATGTTTCATTTCAGAGGCATTCCGGGTCCGTGACAAAGACCATAAGGGTATTATCTCAATTGGCTTTGAAGATTTTCTTGGTGTTGCACTGAACTGTTCTGTATAAAGTACTATAACTTTTCAAACTAAGTGGTGATAAGGCACATAGTCTTGTAAGTGCTTTTGTAATTAATGAGATAATTTTATACTGTACTTAGCATATCTGGTTCTTGTATCATAATTTGCTGTCATAAGCCAGAACATATAAAGTTTACATAAATGCTAATGCAATTTTTAAGAACTACTTTGTTCTGTAGTAGCTTATCAACGTTCTGAGTCCGTAAATGTTTTCAGTATTGATGACTGCATCCTGATACTGTATATGCAGACCCCTTGCCAGCTATAGGGGGGGACTACATTCTGAAAAGAAAAAAAATTGCAGTTTGCAAGACCAGCACCAACTTCCTAGTCTTCTAACTGCCATCTCAGGACTCTCTCATTATGTAGCTTCAGCATGTACTGCACAGTAAATATCGCTTCCAACAGTTCTTCTGTTGTTGAGTGAATGTCTGTTGCAGCACTCAGATAATGGCTACTGAACCATTGGGTAACAATGGGCATATTTGCAGAGCTGTTCCCTAGCAATGGATGTCTCTGCCGGCTTCACAATTCTTGCGTTCAGCAGACATGGCACATTACTCTATCCTTAATACTGCTTGTCCCAAGTAGCCTAAAGCATACCACCATTTATTCTTTTTCTGGTTGATGTGAGCAAAAATTCTGAGAGTGGTCAGTGCTCCTACATCTCTGGCATTTAAGCTGCTACTAGTGTCTTTTTTCACTTGGGTGGTGGCCAGCTCCTCCACAATGCCTTAATACTCATTTTTTTAATCCTGACAGAAGACCCAGCTGCTAGCTTGACAGCCTCTAGTCCAAGAGTTTTTCTGAGGGCCTCATGGAATGTCTCCTTGGTTCCCAGACCTAGCTGCTTTTTCCATCCTTGGTCCCTTATACCATTGTTGAATTTTGGCTGCATCTGTCCTCTCTTCCTGAACATTTTTCCTTTAGGGGTTCCTTATATAACATTGCCCTTGATCCGCCTTTTCTGTGGGTACTTGAATACCATGAGCAGTTGGTGGTCTCCAGATCGGTCTTCCAGTGCCCTGATAGTGTCTGCTGCGGCCTCTTCATTAGGGACTTTCTGATGCTGTGCTATGACCTCTCCTTCTGGAATTGCCTCCCGCTTCTCTGGATAGGACTTCATCTCTTGTAAGATGGCACTTATTGTGGCTTTCATTTCCGCTCGACCAATCTTCATTTCTTCTTTCTTCTCTTCTTTGCTGTCCTCATTTTTTCTTCATTTGAGTCCAACTAGGCTTTAATCTTTTTGAGAGAGTCTTACATTTCTTCTCAGTTTTTATTTCTTCTTTCATGGCAGCCTCCATCTTGGCCATCAGGCATTCCATTATTTGTTCCATGCTCCATTTTTATGGTATGATGCTGTAACTGCACAGTGCAATCTTCAATCCAATCCCACTTCTGACACCAGTTGTCACGTGATTGAGTGTGACTATAGATGGGGTTTGTATTGGTGATTGGATTTATTGAACACTTACAGAACTTAACTGCCAGTAACACCACACATAAAGTCTTCTCAGTCTTGACTAGCTCTAGCTTGGTAGCAGCTTCCAACAGCAGACATTCCCCTTTCTCTGGGTTTCCAGACTGGCCCTGGCCACAGCTACCAGTTTCTCACTTGTCACTTGCAACTCTCAACTAACTCAATCACAATCACGGACTGCCCAGAAAACGTCTCTTCCATTATTGTGTGTTCTCTTGTTGCTGGGGAATGTGTCCCCAGAGCTGTTCCCTAGTAACGGCCGTTGTACTGTCACCTGTTTACACAGCTGTTACTTGGAAATGGGTCTACGTGCCACAGTGTAACAACAGCGGGCATGAATAAGAGTGTAAAAATTCACCAAAAGATGCACCATAACAGCCAGCTGTTGGATGTCCAGCCTTGAGAATACATGGCTCTCTTGATGTGAAAGCCACAAAAGTTTTTTTGTATGTATACAAGTTTAAAACTACTCATACATAAAACCCAATGTTGCAGTGGGCAAAGTCATGGCTGATGTACTGGTTTATAATGTTATTGAATAAAATAAATATAGAAGAAATAAATTAAAACTAACATGGAACAGTGTGCTCACTAAGAAGTTGCTCAGGAACTTCTGCCCCCCCGCCCCACCATGTTCAATAAAGTGTTCACAATGACATGTTCTAAAACTAAATCCCGCAAGACATATGGTCATAAATAGATGCACCATAGTGATGATCTGGAATACAGAAAACTGATTTCAGATGTTATTGCAGCTCTGTTCCCAGCAAATGTGCACACTTGTTGCAAAAGCCACAGTTTTTTTACATATGTATGCAAATTAAAAGCTGTGGGCATATAAAGACAAGTACTGCACAAGGAAAAATTGTATAAGAAGAGAAAACTGTGGATACTTGAACTCCACAGTTCTTGAGGGACTGCTATATTGTAAAAATGAAATTTGACATGTAATCTATATGTTCGTAGTTCTTTAGTGACATTCGCAACTGCTCAGTAAGTTCTGCCATGCTTACATTCCACCCATTTCTAGTTTGTGAAGCTTTTGTTTATAATGGTTATAGCTGAGAGATCATTCCATGATTCATGACATACTGGCTAAACTTCAGGTTCTTGTTTTACAGCTCATTTGAAGATAAAATGTCCAAGAAATTCGGTTGATTTGACCCCATTATTGAGTTAAGCACTAGTGGAGTGAGCTGGTACTCCTATAACTTGACCGAGTTCCTGCTTGTACATTGTCTAGGTTAGTGTTGCTGTGTTATGTTGCAGTGCAGTTATAGTCAAAAGGCCTAACATATTTATAAATAAAGAATACGCCGACATGCATTTCGTATACCATTTCTGCAGTGCAGATGGTAAGGCTGCTGTGGTTCAATATCAGCATTGATATCGTCTTTGCAGAATTCCACATAGCAGAACATTTGAGAACATATGCAAGCCTGGTTCTTCTTTGAAATGTTTCAACACATTGTAAAATCTCTAGTATACACAGAACTTTAAGGGATTTCATTCTCACGAATCAATGCATGGAGAAGGGCTGCCAGCAGTGTAGTGAGGCAAAAGAACAAGAACATGCAGAATTTCCAGGATAACTGGTATACCACAGATACAGGTATGGAAAATTTTGCACCATGCTGGTTTCTATCAGTATTACCTCAGAAGAGTACAGCACCTGTTACTGGCAGAACACGCCAACCACATACGATTTTGTGAATGGCTGCAATCACAGGTGCATATTGTGCATGAGATTCTGTTTACATGAGAGGCCCAATTTCCATGCGATGATATTACCAACACAATGAATTTGCACTTTTGGGCACACAAAAATGCATATGAGGTACAATGTCATTGCAAACACTGATTTTCAGTTAATGTGTAGTGTGGAGTATTAGGCAGAATCCTCATTGGACCACATGTTACAGAGGGATGTTTAACTGCTCCATATTACAGGAATTTTCTGGAATAAGAATTACCGCTGCATTTAGAGGATGTCCTTCTTGCAACGTGAAGAAAATGTGGCTACAACATGATGGAGCAAGCAGTTTGGCAGAGCAGTAACAGATTTTTTTAACAAGGATTATGAAGGAAGGTTGACCAGTGGTGTGGCTTGCTTGGTCTCAAGACATAAACTAGTTAGATTTCTTTCTACAGTGTTATATAAAGTCGAGAATATATCATGATGGTAAACCAGAAGCAAGGCATCAGTTAGGAGACGCCATAGATGAAGCCAGCATTGATGTCAGAAATGAACTGTAGCAACATTCAGTGGTACAATGATTGGCAGCATGCATGCAGTCTAATAATGGGCATTTTGAACATATGTTTTAAATACCTTGAAAACTTTACAGTTGTAAGCATGTAAAGGTGAGTTCAAAAGATGTTTATTTTCTCAGTGCTACACTAAGCTAGCACTTAACTTGACAGCAGTGTCAAATTGACCTGTTGTTCGCTACACATTTTTTGCTCCAAATGAACTATAGAACACACTCCTGATGTTCAGCCAATATGTTGTGGAACATTCTATATAATAATTTTTGTCATAGGATTCTGTTTTGTAATATCTAAAACAAGTTTTAGTGGATGTAATACTAGAAATTATGATGATATGATTAGATTCGTGAACTCCAAATTGTCAGTGAATGACTAAAAATTGTTATATAAAAGAAGATATGAGATTTTATGGCTGGCAAGAATCATGTTATCTTCTGGGTTATAACCCAGTGGTAAGTGGGTACCAGTAATTTGGTAGAATATTGGTATATAATTTAAGGGTCAGAGAAGGGAATGTAAATACTTTTCTTCAGGGACCAGAATATTTCATTGTAAAACCCTTTAGCCTTCTCAATGAGTACAGGTTCTGAAACCAGCATGCTGCCTCTTTGCAATGATAGGAGGGTTGAAGTGTATTGAATGTCTTGGATAGTAATGGAGAAACACAAACAAGATATAATCATTATGATTAATTAAGTGATGAATGGCAGTTAATTTTCATAATGGACTAAGGATTTCTTGCAGTCAATAAGTAAGGTAAATTTAGAGTTACATTTTGCTTTTTAGGCCTATACAGAGTGATTTAAATGGAAAAGAATTTCCAAATATTGGAGACTTTGAGAGCATAAGTGAATCATGGTAATGACAGTAAGTTTAGTGTTAAAAGAGGCAAGGTTTAATGTTCTATATGGATGTTTAATAGTACTTAAAATATGCTGTGATGAAATACAAGTGGTTTTAAAAAATCTTCTAAAAGGGATTTAGTTGAGGTATTTTATTTAAGAACAGGAACAATTTTTTATAGATGGTTAATGGTATAAAACAAGGATCTCCTCTTCATGTCTTATAATGTTAAACGTTATTTACATTTATTTAAAGGTGGGATAAGTTATTTACACTAATAAGTTAAAAAATATACAAGTTATTTGCATTTATGGTTTCATTTCCTTGGCTTGCAATATGATGTTCACAAACTTTACACAGTGAACACACAGGAGTGCAGTACCTTGCGCTGGGGCAACACCAGAAGCATTCACTTAGGTTTAATATGAAGTTCTGGATTATGATCATACTCAAATCATACATAACTTAAGGAATTATTTGTGTTTATGTATTTAATTGATTCACTTATGTATTTTGTGTTTATAATTTAGATGTTAAGTGTTAATTAAAGAAGTAAATCAGTATAGTAAAAAAGGAAAGTAAAGCTATCCCTGTACCAGGCCGGAAGGCCCATAGGGTTGTGAGACGTTGAGGGTCCCACCTTATCTAGGCAATCTGCTCAAAGATGGCGGTAAGGTTGTCAGCCTTACACACCAGCTGCACTTCACTCCCCAGGAAAAGTATTTAATTAATTCCTAGTACTCATTTCTGTTAGAGGCTGAGTCAACCCCAGGGCCATAGTGTGGCTGGAAGGATTATGTCAATTGAAAAGAATCCAATGACCTCATTGGGACTTGAACCCACGACCTTCCAACTTGTAGTATAGTGCGACAAAATGCAAACTTATGAGCTGTAGTATTTTAAACACATGGTCTCAGAACTGGAAAGATGATTCAGTGTCATATATTGTGGCAACATTAGAAAGTTTAGATAAATTCAATGAAATGTTTCAAATTTTGATTAAAATCCAGTAGCTTACAAATTAACAGGAATTGGTGACCATAAGAATGCACTGCTTTATGTGCCAAATTTGTAACTTAAGCACTTAAGTTTTAAATATTAAATGCTGATTGTGCAATTTATCCCTGTAGTTAAAAGTCTGACTTACATAGATGCTGGATTTGAGGTTTTCACAATGGTGGCTATGAAGAACATTTTAAACGCGATTTTTTAAAGATTATTAGTTTGAATTGCATTTTAAAACAAATAGCCTTCAACACTGAAGCATGTTAAAATGCACTCCTTCACTTGACTGGTCACAGAGGGAACACTTATGTAACCTTACAAGATTGTGTTTATATTTGTGTTTACAATTTGCCAACATTTGGACTGCTGACTGGGCACAGGATACTGTATAATTGGGACAGAGGGAACACTTATGTAACCTTACAAGATTTTGTTTATATTTGTGTTTACAATTTGCTAACATTTGGATTGCTGACTGGGCAGATGAAACATATAATGAGATTATACCTAACACTTGACATTTCCAAAATTTGGGTTGGAATAACTGCTTTTGTTTTTAAGTCTCCGAAATATTCATTTTACATACATAACAGCAAATAAATATGGAGGGAGGTGACTATTTTTAGTAAGGAGAGATGTGACTGAAGATATTACAACCTACTGTGTTTTATTTAAGAGACAAGTATGTAATATTATACTTAAGCATCCTGTTGCACTCTACACGATAAATGATACAAACTCCGTCCCAAGTGCAAACAATATATATTATATGTCTTTGGTCTTGTTCTCTTCCACGCTACATGTTTCGGCCTCTATCGGCCATCATCAGGTGTATACTCTTAACATTGCTGCTACACTGAACCCAGTCTAAAATTTAACATTTAAAAACACATTTTTATTTTCTTCGTATTATCAACATCTACCTCGTTGATATGTGTCTGGTATGTAGATTATATTGCACACGTCAAATTTTGATTTTCCTGTAGTAGCACTATAAAATCTTTAGTTATGATTTTAAAATCCTTTAAAATTTTCTCTAAATTTTAAATTTAAAATTTAGAGAAAATTTTGTGTGTGTTGTGTGTGATAATCATCTTTGTTATACAATAACGCAGCTATTGATTAAAACATGCAGTTCCCATCACCACTTTTTGTACTAAAATTTTTTCTGGGATATGACACATGTAGGTCATTAGACAGGTACCATTTTAAGGAAACCTGCAGCCTTAAATCTTCAGGGTAGAAGCAATGGATCAGTCCTACTGTCCCTGTACTTACTTACTCATGGAGTTGAGCCCTTCTTGAGGAGGCGCCAATTCTGCAGCTACTCAAGAATTTCCCAGCATTTTATGGAACCAGAAGGTTCATCACCGTGTTCACAAGAGCCCTCCACTGGTCCCTATCCTGAGCCAGATCTGTCCAATCCATACCATCCCATTCTATCTCTCTAAGATCCATTCTAATATTGTCCACCCACCTACGCCTTGGTCTTCNCCCTGTTCTCAAACACCCTCAGTCTATGTTCCTCCCTTAATGTCAGAGACCAAGTTTCACACCCATACAGAACCACAGGCAAAATTATAATTTTATATATTCTAATTTTTTATGTTTTGGACAACAGATGAGAAGACAAAAGGTTCTGGACTGAATGATAGCAAGCATTGCCCGAGTTCAGTCGCCTCTTAATTTCCTCCTGAATCAGGTTTCGATTACTTATCGTTGTTCCCAAATATCTGAACTGTGCCACATTTTCAAAACATCCGTTTCCTATCTTTATGTAATGATTTTGCCCTGCATTTTGGTGACGAGACAGTAACATATACTTAGTTTTCTTGTGTTTACTTCTAGACCAACCTCTTTACTTGCGTCAGTTAAAGTTTGTGTGTTTTTCTTTATGGTATCTACATTATCACCAAGTAGATTCACATCATTGGCATAGACCAACAGTTGATGTGACCCATTTAGTTTCAGTCCCACCTGGTTTCCCTGGACCTTCTTAATTGCATATTCTAAGGCAAAGTTGAACAGGAGTGGAGATAAAGCATCTCCTTGTTTTAGTCCATTCTGGATAGGAAATTTATCAGACAAATGTTTACCTACACGGACTTTACTATACGTTTCGTTTAAACACATTTTAATCAACCTAACTAGTTTCATGGGTATCCCAAACTCTATCAGAATATTGTACAATACTTCCCTCCTAACTGAATCATGGCTTTCTTGAAGTCTATGAATAGCTGATGTACTGTCTCATCGTACTCCCATCTTTTCTCCAGTATCTGATCTGTAGTTGATCTGTTATGTCGAAACCCACACTGATGATCCCCAATAATTTCATCTATATATGGACTTAACCTTGAGAAAAGAATATTGGATGAAATTTTGTATGAAGTTGATTGTAGTAATTATCGAGGGATATCACTGCTGTCAGTTTTGTCTTCCTTTTTGTGAACTGGTACAATAATAGACTCCTTCCACTGATCAGGCAATTTTTCCTTATGCCAAATAGAAGTAATTAGATTGTGGATCTTAGAACGTAATATTTCGCCTCCTGCTTGAACAAACTCTGTTGGAATTTGATCACCACCTGGCGATTTATGCAGTTTCAATTTTGCAATAGCACTTTGAACCTCAAAACAGCTAGGATGAGGTATTAACGGCTCAGCTCTATGGATTTCTGTCTGCCTAACATCACTGACCCAATATACATTCAATAACTGAGAGAAGTAGTTCCTCCACCTATTCAAAATGTTGTGGGAATCTGCAAGCAGATCACCATTCTCATCCTTCACTAAGTTACTGCTAGGCTGGTAACCCCTTTTAAAGTCATTTATTCCTCTATACAGGCCTCTAATGTTCTTGTTCTTACTGTTCTTTGCAAGCTCATCATTTTTGTTCCTGAAATGCCTGCTGGTTTCACATCTTATATTGTTTAGATTATCCCCATTTATCTCACTTGGATCCTGTAACCACTTCAATTTGACCTGCTTTCTTTGATCTAATAATTTGGAGCATTCTTCATCGAACCATGGCTTATGCTTCTTCGGTTCATAATAATCTAGACTCTCTATGGCAGACATTTCTACAAGTATATTCTCTCTAATAGTTTCCCAAGTTTTATTAACATCCACCTCAGTGTCCAAGTTTTCCAAAGCCACAAACCTATTTCAGATTTCAACACGATACTGCTCTTTACCCTCTACCTCATTTAATTTCTTGAAATTCAACCTCTCCATATGAACTCTGTGTGTTGTTTGTTTGCTCACTGCCAGTCTTTCCCTAACCTTTGCCACCACCAGGTAGTGGTCAGTATCACAATCTGCTGCCCTGAATGATCGGACATCAAGTATACTTGAGTGCCATCTCCTGTCTATCAAAATATGGTCTATTTGATTGTGTATCTTCCCATCAGGAGATGTCCAAGTAAATTTATGGATGTTATGATGTGGGAACATGGAACTTTTGACAGTAAGATTTTTTGATGTGGCAAAGTTTACTACTCTAACTCCATTATCATTACTAATTTCATGCAAACTCTCATTCCCAATTGTTGGTTTGAAAATGTCTTCCCTCCCTACTTTGGCATTGAAATCTCCTAACAAAATTTTCATAGGGTACTTCGGGTATTTATCAAATACATGTTCTAGTTCTTGATAGAATCTATCCTTTATGTCATCAATTTTATCTTCTGTTGGGGTTGAACATTCATAACAATGATATCACACCAGTGACCTTTTAGTGTTATATACGATATCCTATCACCAATGAATTCTACCCTCTTAACTGCTGATACGATTCTCTTATGTACGAAAAAACCTGTACCTAATTCATGATTTTCATTCCCCTTTCCATAGAAAATTGTATAGTCTCCTGCTGGTGCCACCTCCATCCCATCTGACCTCCTGTACTCCTGCTAAATCTAACTTATCTTTTAAGATTTCTTCTGCCACTGCCCTGAGCAAACCTTCCCTATACAAAGTTCATACATTCCAAATGTCAAATCTCATATCCATTTTCATTAGCTTAGGTCATTTATCCAAGGAATCAGTCCAGGTCCAAGGCTTTGTGTTCATTTTCATAACATACTGATTTTTTATGGTGAGGAGTTGATAGCCCCACGCTCAACCCCCAAGCTGGAGGGTCACCCCTTGTCGGCTGTCCGTGACTGCTTATTCAATATATTCACAGCTTCCCTCCAAAACTGGAGGGCGTCTCCTCCATCTGCAACCTGAGGACACGCCATGCCATGGTGACAGGGACCCACCTAACATGGCCTACTGTCCCTATACAATGTAAAATTGTCCAAGCTGAGATCGTGTTTCATAATGTGAAGACAGAGGCAGCAGGTCCTTCTGTAATGCTGATACGCAAGTATGGTGTCTTGTCCCGGAAAACTGAAATCTTCATGCTGAATGCCTTGAAAGTCTCAAATCTTAACAGGACAGAAATCTGTAGGTGGTCTATAAAAATTATGAGTATAAATCCTGTTGAAATTTCAACAGTAAATTCTTAAAGCGAAGATAAAGCTATCCTTGTAAATAGGCCATGGAGGCCCACAGGTTTGTGAGATGTTGAGGCTCCCATATTTCTAAACAATCGGCTCACAGATGGAGGGGAAAAGTTTTGGAAGAAGATTTAATTTATACTAAGATATTAATCTTGAGAGAATAATGGTATGCTGCTCTGATATGTAGAGAATGATTTTGGCAAAGCTCACTTATAAAAAAGAATGTCAAAAATACCAAACTTCTCTTTCCTTCAACTGGCAGCAGAAAGTCACAGTAATATACAGATGCACATTATTCGAAATGGTCATAAATGCAACGAATTGGCAGAAACTTCAGAATTATCAGTTCCCACTTCTGGCTGCAGTTTCAACAGCTAACCCCTCCACTGATCCACTTTTATATACATTAAATCAAGATTTAACTGAATACATTGACAACAGAAATTATTTTTGGCAAATGTAGAGACCATACTGCAAAATAAAGCACAGACACCTATCTCACTGGAACCTTGAAGTCCTTAATGTAACTACTACTACAGCTTTCTGCTGGGGACATCAGACATCTGGGCAAGCCTTGGACATTTATATAAAATGAAAGGAATTGTCCTAGATATATATAACAGTGACTTTTATTTTCAGACCTGAGTACAGAATATTTTCTTCATATCTTCCATAAAATCTGTGTAATTTTATTGTGTAATAATTTACAACTTAATGATCTCTTCTTTTTTATATATAGTTTTTAGTTTTTTAAAAGTAATAAAAAGCATATTTTAAGTTGGCAATGATACAGCAAGCATATTTACATATCATTGTATAAAAACTAAGTCACATACCATTTTAATTTACAGTACTCATATAGCATAATATACAATTTAATCATCATGTATTGTCAGTTAAAATGACTCTTTTATTTCCTACTGTTGACTTCACATGGAATGTTAAAAGCAGCCAGTGATTCTCTCTTTGCAGAACACTACAGATACACCACATAATTAACCAAATATTAATAAAATGACTACACCAATTTACATGACATTGTAGTAACTTAGTATACCAGATAAATTGAAATATTAAGATAGGAGCGGTTGTAGGTATGTAAATCCAGAAATTAAATTTGCAGAAAAGGAGATGTCACTTTCCTGTCATGTGAAAGTCAAACCTTATATCACAGAGCATGATGTGATGTTATTCAATGCAATGATCTTCATTTGGTACATAGATTACTCTAATGATGGTTGCAACATCTCATTGTTTAAAGTTTATATGGATACTAAACTATTCTGCATTAATTATCACAAGCAGCTTCGATTTCATAATCATGTTAAGTACAATTTTATACTGACATATAAATGCAGAAATTATCTACAGCTGAGAACATCATTTCAACTGATGTTTACAAGTTGATTACATGTATATTCAGGACTGGCTTGAATTTGGAAAGGGAGTTTCAAGGCAGATTATTTCACACTAATTTACAAAAAAAAAAAATCAGAATAGATGGTAGAACAGGAATAGAAGACGTCTATGAATAAATTATAAGTCTACATCATGATCTAATAATATGTTACTTATATATGGTTATAATAACACTGCTATAGCCGTTTTCCCCAAATCATCATAGCCAGTTCTGTTCATTTTCAATCATCCATCATCTAAAGAACATACGAGCTATTGGTGCCATAACGATTAATAGGTAATGCATATTCACATTCCTGCATCGTTTAGAAACACGCCACACTTTTTTTTTAAAGCTTGTACCAAAATTGTGATATTAACTATCATTATATAATGAATAACTGAAACAACAGTATTACAACACAGCGAACTGAATTGGGATTGAAGAAAGCAGACTTCTGGGATTTGGCACCGTGTATATGTGGTGTTAACCGACGTTTCGGAGGAACGTATCGCCTCAATCTTCAGGGTAAATTACCGGTTCTCACGGTCTCTTCGCTTGCAGATTTCTTATATTTTTTCTTCTACCCCCACCAGGATATGATGCCAGATCCAGAAGGCCACACAGGCCATGACCAACCAACATAACAACCCCCCCCCCTCAGCTTACGGGTTAGTGCCCAGCCTTTAACCTTGCCTTTCTCTCCCCTACACAAAAACCACGCTTGTCCCAGCTCCCTTCCACCCCCCTCCCACACTACTGTTTTCACTTGTATACTTGCCCTTCCCCCCTTCCTTCTCTGCTCTCACATAGCTGTGTATATTTCCAACACAGTCTGCTTTTACCGGTTCTCACAGTCTCTTCGCTTGCAGATTTCTTATATTTTTTCTTCTACCCTGAAGATGGAGGCGATACGTTCCTCCGAAACGTCGGTTAACACCACATATACATGGTGCCAAATCCCAGAAGACTGCTTTCTTCATAGTCACTGCCGTGAAAGCCTCAAATCTTACAATAGAATAATTGTTGGATGCGTTGTTTTCTATGTGGCCCTTGTCATAGCAAAGAAAGTTTATGATTAGTTCTTCCCAGAACTTCTTGTTCTATTTTGTTTTATGAAAAATAAATGCCAGCAGGCTGTAGTGTTGCACACCTCCAAGAAACGATCCCACCCCACTGTAAAAAATTATTTCCAAAATTAACTATTTAGTCTTGATCTCTTATTAAAAAAGTTCTTTCTCATTTAAGAATTCTTTGGAAATTTGCAGTTCCAAAAGAATCACAATTATCTTACTAAGAACTATTAATTTGGAAAATGTACAATAAAATAGTACTATAAAAAGAATGCAAACTACTAGGTTTCTAAACTCTTTTTTTTACATTATGAATTTGGCCATCCCCTTTTACATGGTGCATTATCTGGATCTGGAGCTTGGCAGGCCACTATTTAAAAATATTTTTTCATTGCAAAAGTCCCTAAATTCACTTTCAAAACTGGAATAAATGCATAAGAGTGCTGTGTAAAATCACCACAAATACCTACTGATGCAGGGCTAACTGTGAAAAGAATGATCATCTTCAGCTGCAGCCAAAAAGACATAGTATAGGGCTATTGCTTAGTGTGCCATCTATTCAGCAGTAAGCGAACTATGCAGTCCAGCTTCAGCAGTTCAATTATGGAACCATCTTTCATAAAAAATGTACATTTTGTGTTCATACAAATGATTTTTCTTTCTCCATAATGACTTTGCAGTTTATCGTACTTAATCAGTTTCAGAAGTGGTCAAAGCTATATTTGGTCTAGTGATTTGAGGAAGAATGTAGGGCTCTTATATGGGTTAAACCCCCAGGCAAGAGGATTTATCTATTTCTTTTACAAAGCTTAATTGAAATGCAAGTTTTCGTGAGGAAGGGGCCGAGATTTTCATTATCAGAATTGTTTATCTGTGAATCTTATACAACTCAGTTATTAGTAACTGAGTTTTTAAATATGGTTTGGATCCTGTTAGTATTAAAAATGAAACCAAGAGTAAAATATTGTTAAACTGATGTAAAAATAAATAAGCAAATGATCCTTAAAATGGCTGTCAAAGATGCCCCACTTTCCACATATCTTCTGTTTTAAAACTTAGCAATATTGTTAAGATACCTGCTAATTTCAAAGTATAGTTCCATTTTGGAAGTGGAAATAACCAACAATCAACATTATTTTTATGAATTACGTTTTCTATATATCACAGTTTATTTCAATTCAAGATTCTGACAATGATGAAACAAAAGTTCTTCAAACAAGTTTAAAATTATGTATGTGCTGCCAGCTGAAGTTATATCCAAAGCTGAATAATTATCGAAACAGAAATAGCTAATATTTTCAAGCAAGTAATCCATTTTGCAGTATTTGAAGGGTTAATATATATTTATGTACAGTATGGGATCCATTATCTTGAAAAATTGGGACTGAAAGCTTTCGAGATTTGGGGATTTTTGGTTCCTTAGCCAAAAAAATGAAAAAAAAAAAAGTATAAAATTAAATTTGTCCCCATGGTTAATTAATGATGTACTGACCACGGAGCATGTGGAGGGCTGGATATATAGTTTCACTATTCTTGATCTTGGTACTAATGGAGGTGAGTGGTCAGCTTCATACCCTGGCTGCTTTATGCCCAGGGAAATCACCCCCACTACTCATTGTATAGGAGGCTATTACACATGTAAATTAGATAACTAAAACATACATTAACATTTTTTTTACCTATGAAGAACCTGAAATTGAACAACAAGAGAAAGAATTGTCATTTTTGTCAGCAGAACAGTTTTTATTACATATGTCTTGTAAAGTTAACATTTTCATGCATTTAAATGAGGAAACACCTTCTGGATTTCTAATCCTTCCAGATTTTGAGGTTCTGAATATTGGGTCCCATACTGTAGTTGGAAATAAATGACAAAATATAATTTGTTGATACTGAGGAAAACAGAGTTTCTTGATCGATTGTTTCAAGCCAGTGACCTATTCTGTTGCAAATAATTAATATCAAATTAATTACCTTCATACAAGGAACATCATTCCTATAAACAGGAACTGTACCTTTTACACCATAGCTTATTTCAGTCTTGTAATAGTAAGGTACATTAAGCAACAGGCATATTTTTCTCTATGAAACTGTTCCAATAAAACTAACCACATCATACATGCGTGCATGCATGTGTGTAAATATGCCAATATAATTTGTATTTTGACGTGTCAAGAACGTTCCTGTTCTAACTGCTGAAAACTGTACAATAATCTGACTTACTCCAGGTGGTGAAAACTCAATTACAATATATTCAACTATGCAACCACTTTATCGCTCTAAATTTGACTTGGAAGAGAAGCATTATTTTTTGGTTCTGAATTTGTATGGGTGAAAGGTTTTGTAACCTTCATGACTTTTATTTTCTGGGATATAACACCATGTCAATTTACATTTTGGAAGAATACACCACCACTATTCGCTGTAGCACCTACTTAGCCTTATTAGCCTGTTGTGTCTTCAGCTTTGTGCACTCAAGTCCACTCTTCACAGACTTCCGTACAGAACTGATGTGGTTACCCCAATTGTCCTCCTTATAACTCCTCGGCATGGACCAAGTAGAAAACCACAATTCCAACATTACCTCTATTGTTGTGCGTCCATTCGTTGCTATGGAAATGTGTTTACCGAGCTGTTGCCCAGAAAGGGCCTTGTTATATCCACCCATCTCACAGCCGTTGCATAGCAATGGCTCTACTTGCTACATTTCTTCATCCTTAAGGCTATTCCTCCCAAATAGGCTACAGGTTTACCGCCATTTTTTCTTTTTCAGGGGCTTGGTCTCACCTCCCTTCTTGTGGCTCAGTTTTCACAGTGTTTATTTTTCACCTGCTCCCACAGCTACTCATTCAGAGCGGTTCCCACATATGGTGCCAGTTGGTCCACTTGTACTACCATCAACCTACTTTTCCATATCATGACACACAACAGGATGCAAACAATAAAAATCCTTTTTTGGTCGGTGTAAGCGAATTACCTAGGATGGCCAGTACTCCTACATCTTTGGCTCTTACTCCGTATGCAGTCTCTGTTTTCGTTTTGGAGGGGGGGCAACCCCTCTACAATGTCGTGACATTCATTTTCTGAATCATGAATGAAGGTTCGGTATTCTGCTTCACGATCTCGAGCATGAGAGCCTTCCTGAAGACTCTGCCAGATATTCTCTCGCTTCCAAGATGTAGCTGCTTTTTTGAGTCTCGGCCCCTCATTCCATTGGCGCCTTCTGGTTGCCCCCAACACCTCTTCCTGAACGTCCATCCTTTCAAGGTTACTCTTGCTACATTGTCCCTGGTCCAATTTCTCCTTCGTCTCAGTTCGACTGTCGGTCTTGTATGACCGCACCCCTTACACCGTGCCACTCCTGCACAGCGGTCATCCCTCTGCGGGTGATGGCCAACTTCTTCCAGGAACCACCATTGCCATGGTGCCGGCCTCCATATCGGTCCTCCATTGCTTCCATAGTTTCTACTGAGGCCTCTTCCTTAGGGACTTATTGATGCTTCAATTCTGACTCTATTTCTCCCGTGGCCTCCGTCTTTTCTAGACAGGGCTCCATTATCTCAAGCTGGGAGTCCAGCTTGGCCAACATCCATTCGTGATGGACTTCCATCCTTTTTTGGTAGGTTTTCATCTTGGCCAGGATTTTTCTGTCAGGAGTTCTTGGCCGGCTCTCATTTCTCTTAGATTGATGTCTGTTTTGGCTTGGTTGGTTTATGCGTCTTATATTTCCTTTAGATTGGCATCCGCCTAGGCTTCTTTGTTTCCTGTTTCAGTAAGCAGGCATGCTAGCATTCATTCCGTTTCCATTTTGGCAATATAGCTTCTTATTGCGGCCTCCAGTCCAAACACTTCTGACACCAGTTGCCACATGTATGAGCAACTATTGATGGCGTATGGATTGGTAATCATATTTACTGACCACTTATGCCCACAACTTGTAAGTACAAGTAATTACAGAACCACCGCTAATCTCCACAATTCACAAATCACCACAGCACCTGCTAAGCATTTTCCAGCCTGCTGTGTCTTAAACAACCATTCCATGGCAACGGCTTCTAACGGTGGAGATTCATCAGCCTCACGCACTCAAGTCCTCTCTTCAGACTACCGTACACAACTGACTTGGTGGCCCTAATTGTCTTCCTTATAACTCTTCAGTATGGACTGAGTAGAAACCCCCATTTCCAAACAGTACCTATATTGTTGCTCATCGATTATTTGCTGTGGGAACTTGTTTACCGAGCCGTTGCCCAGAAACGGCCCTGGTATATCTGCCCATCTCACGGTCGTTTGCATAGTAAGAGCTCTACGCACAACATTATTACGATTTTGTCCTGTATTCTAGTAACGAGTCAACAACATGCACTTAGTTTTCCTCAACTGTATCCGTCAGGGCAACTGAAAATGTTAAAAACATTAATATTTAATTTCCAACAGAGCTTTATAATTTTATCAGGTATTCAGACTTAAATCAGAATCATATATTCCTGAAGTTTTCAGCATTATCCTGCTCCCATATTTTATTCATGTTCTGTGCTATGCTTCCTGATGTGTAGGGCAGAGCACTGTAAAATGAAGAGCAGGAGCTCATTTATTAAGTTGTATATGATATGCACTGACAGATTCCACTTTTAGAATAAGTTTTCTTTACATCAGAGCCCTAATATTATTGTGCAAGCTGGACAAAATATTACACTAATTAGATTATCCATAAAAAGCGAACTGAATAATACACCCAGTTCGTTGAAATATCATAGAAACAGTCATTTTGAAATTCTTTCCTATATATTTTATGAGATGATTCGTGATTATTTTATTCAACTGAACTGTAGCTTGTTGATGTTTTAGATTATGTGATGCCCTGTTGACAGCTTGATATTGGTACATTCAGAAATTCGACAAGCTGGATTCTTACACATATATATACGATATTATTATTTGGCTAATTCGGTTGTGAATAACAAAGTTACTTCTGAATACAATCAAATTGTGTGCCTGACACAAAAATATTATGGAAAATAAAAATGTTACATGTATGATTTTAAATGGCAAATCATGAAAGAAAGAAAATATATATACAGCAATGCTTGATGTTGTGATTATAGAAAACTGATTCTGAGTCTTAATTGTGTCCATTTCAAATGAATTAGATGGTACATCCTATAGGTTTACTGAACACTTGGAAGAGACAAATGTGTGTTGACATACTGTAATCGAGAAGAGAAACTGTAGCTTCAAGGACAGTATGCTGTGGTCAGAGAAAAAAATGCCAAATTGTTCAGTCTTTGAATTCATTGCACACAAAATCTTTCTGTTTATTTTGACCCTTAATTAAAAATTATTTCTCGCACTATCAACTTCATAACATAGATTTCAACTGGTGGATTCCCTTGTGTTCAAGAGGCAAATATAGTTGTTAAATATGTCAGAAAACAACTTTATTGAAATGGTTAAGAAGGCTACATGATTCTTAGTTAGTTATGCACCATCATCAGACCTCTAAGGGATGAGGTATGAAAAGTTTTTAAAAGAAAATCCAGTGTTAGGAATGTTAATAGCATCATGTATTACAGGGCTAGAGTCATTCTGGCAACACGAGAGCACAACATATCACACACCATAGGTGAGTAGGCATAAGCGATACCTGCTCTTCAGAGGTCGAATAATTTTAAAAAGTCTATGGCCTCCACACCTGCTACATTTTTTCCATGGTGCTACATTAAAGACAATGGATACCACAGTTACTCAAGCAATCTGAATTAATTTAAAGCCAACATATCCAACATCACTGCTGACATTCCACTCTTGATGCTGCTAACAAATATGTATGAACATACTTAACCATTCCTGGTTATGTATGCAACTGACTTTTGTACATTTTCAAAACATTATGTAACAAGATGTATTGTAAACACCTTACTCTGCATGAAGTTTTCATTTAAAAAGTCGCCACACTGTGCATATGAGTTTCGTCAAAATGGGCCTAGCCCTCTAATACATAACGTCATGACCATTACTAACATTGGGTTCTCATTTAAAAAATAATCACCCTGTCGTTACGTACAAGGGTGGCTATCTTCTCAGTAAAGTAAAGGAATAAAATGTATAAAACATTTTTCTCAGCAACATAAATTACGTAAGAAATGCCAAAAAAATCGCCAAATGGTGGTATGTTATTGCTGATATTTTTATATTCATAATTGTTTTTAAGAAGTGATGGTAATTAAGGCAGTAGAAACTTGGAGTCCTTTTAATTGACTGCAGGCTGACTTAGTGTATTTTTTTAACATTTCTTGTATAATTTATCTATGTTGTTTAGAAGAAAATTTCACATATTTTATTCCTTTACTTTATTAACTGAGAACATGACCTCCCTCATCCATAACTAGTATCAGCAAGTAAAACTTCCTCTTACACATCTCACTCGAGAATATCTGATGATGGCATATGACCAGTGTAAAAATCTGTAACCCTGTTGACCATTTCATTACAGTTGCTATTTGACTGACATATTTAATAACTCTACTTTCCATAAAATATGCCAAATTTTACATTTTGACAACTTAATTTTGTGTACGCCTTCACAATAAGTACTCTAGATTTGGTTTTCACCCTGCATCAGATACAACTGATAACACAACATATGCGCACAGTGGACAGTTTGAATTATTAAGAAACTACCTATTCCTGACATAGCAGGACATCATGGGTCTAGAACATATTGTAAATTATTCATCTACTTTCCTTTCTGGTTATGTAACATCAAATGACAGGATGCCGGATGATGAATTGGAAAGGATGGGGAAGAAGGAAGTTGTAGTCTGGTTGTTGTATTACTCTGGAGTTTGCATAGATGGGCTAAGGAAAACCACGAAGGACATAAGCAATGAAAGTGGTGCCACAGCTGAATTTCAAACCTGACACCTACAATTACAAGTCTAGAGCATTACTTCTAGGCCAGACTGTTCAGTCAGCTACTGTGGTATAAAATGGATGAGGTGCACAAAGGAGAATTTAGAATATAAAATGACCTCTTACATAGTGCCAGGAAATATCTTTACCTCTGTGTGTAAATGTATGATTCAGAACATAGCCTAGCCTATGGCAGCATCACAGCCTATTTGTCTGCCACCCCTGACAACATTTGAAATAAGTTACCGATATGAGATTTGAGGTTTCCATACCAATAAAGATTTCATATTGTGGTCTTCTAGATTATGACATTATGTAGTCTGGAAGGTGTATACTAGTGTTTCAGAAGTTTCCTCCATCTTCAGTACCTTGAAGATGGAAGTATTACATTCCTTCAGACTAGATGGTCTCAGAATGAAGAAGACCACAATATGTGATAGATTTGTATGACATATGTACAATTATAAGCTTCAGGTTTAAAGTGGTTGTACGTTCTTTTATGAAATATTTTCTTGTGATTTAAAAACTACAAACCTTTTGAAAATGGAAAATGTCAGGTACTGGAAACCAACACTGGTTGAAATTCTGCACAAAAATTGATCTGTTACAACAAATTTAAATTGCATCCAGCCTAACCAATTGGTAATTGTTTAAAATATTACATTCGTTTACATCTTTTGACAAATTTAACCATTTTCAAGAGGTTTTCCAACACTGTGAAAGGAAATTACTTGGAAGTATGGCAGGTTTTAATAAGATGTATAATTTCATATAGAAATGGGCAAACAATTAACTTAATATTACATAAATACAGAAAAGTTCAATTCTTCCATTACTTTCCAGCTACTGGCTCTTACCAGTTAATCCTAATAAGAGTTTAAAATTGCTTCATAAGAGCAATAAAACTTACCTAGATCATACAAGGTGAAGAAAACGTCACTGGACATGCATACACGCATACACACGTACACAGTCGCCATATTATTTAAACAGGTTGAGACTGGCACAAAGTTCTTCAGAAGTACCGGTAAACAATAAAAATATCTCCAAGCCTTATCCGTCAAATCTTCTTATACGCCTTAGGATTTTTCTGTACGCATTTTATCCTTCAAACTTCTTTTTGTGTGCCAAAACAGACCAATGCAGCCCAATACCTTCCCTCTTCGGGGGTTTTGAATCTTGTTTATCGGTATTTGGTACATGTCCTTGGAGGGTAGGGTGGCCCATCACAAGAAAGAAAAACACACGCACGCACACAAAAACGTACACATTTATCCCTGGGTTGGATTCGAACCCATAACTCTAACGTTTCCTTTCATGTGAGTCATTATCGTCATTACCCTCGACGCTGTCAGTAGCTAGACTATGTACCATCAAATGTTACGATGACTGATGAATTGGAAAGTCACTGCAAGGTACACGTAGTATTCCGGCATTTTCTCGGAAGGACTGAGAAATACCACGAAAACCCTCTGTCAGGATAGCCTGTGTCCTGATCGAGATTCCAACCCCGAAACTTTTTAGTGCAAATCCTGGGATTTTCCGTTAGACCATCTTACTTGATATCCTAACTTTGGGACGGCACAAATTAATACACGCAATAAATTTGACTCGGTTGTCCTTCAAACAACTACCTCATACATAAAAGTAATGAGGGGTAAATGGGGCAAATGACCCTCCCATATTCCGCCCACTTCTTCAGTAGACCTAAGTACACAACAAATGACAATAAGTTTCTTGTCAACAAGTGATAAAGTAGACTTCACTTTCTTAAGCTCATGAACGCATGTTTTTCTCGGAGTTATCCCCCGACCTCCCATAACATTTTAATGGATTTTTCTTTACACTGTGAAACAGACCTGACCTTCGCATATGAGCCATACAAAAGTACACTTGTTGGATTATATACGGACCTTGTATGTTCGTATTCAGTCGCAACGGTACTATAACACTCACTACCACGGTCTTAATGCGCTGTTCGACACTATTATGACCTTATCCTTTCTGAGGTGAAGCTAACACTGAACACATACTCCTCTAAGCACTGGTAACTTCTGCTGTACGAGTAGTAATGCGGTCTTTATAAGAAACATTCTGAAGGCTCTTGCCGGGGCTAACTCGTAGCTAACACATTTTTGTATCGTACTTAATGGAAGGAGAATTATTATGTATTGCTAATTATCTTGTTGGTATAATTGTATGTGTAAAATTGTATCTATTTAATTGAGGTATTCATTTTAGATTTTAACTATGGTTGAACTGCTGTCTGCAATTTTATCTGTGATAGTCTTGTGACTGTTGTTTGACAAGTTTTATATTTAGTGCCAGTTGCACACTTATGAATACTCTGAAACGCCGATATATGTATGTATGTATGTATGTATGTGTACATAATTTTAAAATACGCAACTCATTTCCCTTAATCTGATCATGAATTAAGGGCGAGGGCACACCAAGGAAACTGGTAACCGAAATTTCCGAGAATTGTTATCAGCCTGAGTTGAACACATGTTACTGAATAGGGCAGCGCAAATTGAAGAAACTGCGTTGCCGTTTCCTCAATTTGCGTTGCTCCATTTATTAAAATGTGTTCAACTCAGGCTGAAAACAATTCTCGGAAATTTCGGTTGCGTTGCGGTTGAAAGTTACCTTGGTGTGCCCTCGCCATAAAACGCAAACTGCAAGTTGGCAATTACTTACTTACTTACTCACTCATAGAGCTGAGCCCTTCTTGAGGAGCCGCAAATTTTGCAGCTACTCAAGAATTTCCAAGCATTTTATGGAACACAAAGGTTCATTACTGTGTTCACAAGAGCCCTTCACTGGTCCATATCCTGAGCCAGATCAATCCAATCCATACCATCTCATCCTATCTCTCCAAGATCCATTTTAATATTGTCCACCCACCTTCGCCTTGGTCTTCCCAGTGGTCTCTTTCCTTCCGGCTTTTCCACTAATATCCTATATGCATTCCTCTTCTCCCCCATTCGTGCTATATGCCATGGCCATCTCATCCTCCTCGACTTGATCATTCTAATTATACTTGGAGAAGAGTACAAGTTATGAAGCTCCTCATTATACAGTTTTCTCCAACTTCCCGTCACTTCATCCCTCTTCGGTCCCAATATTCTTCTCAACACGCTGTTCTCAAACAACCTCAGTCTATGTTCCTCCGTTGGCAATATGATGTGAAATTTTTCTCTGTCTTCATGTAGGATAGAAGTTACTTCTAATGAAGCAGGCAATAAGCCACACATGAAAGAGAAAAGTTCGAAGAAGATTGCCGTACTATAACCGTTAATGACCATGACTATAAGTCTCTTTTCCTGATACTAACGCATTTTAAATAAACCTGTGCGAGAAACCTCCTTATTTATCATTTTAAAACGTTCTGATTTATAATTTCTAAAAAAATGTCGTTTGGTTTGGGCATTGTAAGATCTGCAGAATCACAAATAACCAGAGGATTAAGTGGGGAGAGTTATCTTCAGAATGAGTGGTGCTATACCTCCATAAGTTTTTCCGTTCACTCCCAATATTGTGACATGACGCTTGAAAACCGGATATTGGAGCCAGAGCGGAAGTCCATTGCTAGCCAACGGCTCCCGCTGCAACGAATAGCACGGAATAATTCATTGCTGGACAGCAATTCACTAAGCACGTTTCATGGCAACGATAAAAAAAAAGAATAACAGGAACTGTTCGAGGCGGTGATCTATATTCGGGTCGCCTGGAAGTTAGTTCGGTTCAGGAGAGTTCAGTCAATCTGCATTCATAAGGGGATTCAGTGATTTAGTCGTAAGAAAATTCCGAAGGCAGTTCAATATTTGAATGTGTCAGTTGTGAAATGTTAACCAGCGGACAACGGAAAATTAATAAGTGACCGATTCGTAAACCAGAATTAAGTCAGCCTCAGTCGTAAGAGAAGATACTCGTAATCCAGTAGGGAATGCAGGGAGTCTAAGGGCCCATCCACATTACACGTGCTCGTGCGTCAGAAGCTTACTGCTGCCAGAAAATCAGGATCTGGAGCTGATATCTGTTGTGAAGAAATGCGAAGGCTTTGTATGCAAACCAGTTTGGGCATCCACTTCATCAGCTCCAAATCATGATTTTCCGGCAGCAGTAAGCTTTTGACGCACGAGCACGAGTAATGTGGACGGGCCTTTAGACAGTAATTGATTGTGAGCTATCATAATTGATTGTAATTGTAAAGAAGTGCCAATAAATCTAATTCAGAACTCACCCCTCATACGTGACAATATAAATAAAAGGGATAATTACACGTACACATACAGGCGTTGGAAACCGAGATATAGGCTCACCTACATTAGCAAAAAGTTCCGTGAACATACGTTCAGAAATCAATTTTAACTGAGATATGGGCGGATCAGTGTCAGAGTATCACTGATGATCAGAACTTAGGACCAGTTGTCTTACCTAATGGACTAAGCGGTGCAGTGTATCACGGTTTGGGGGGGGAGGGGGGTTGAATTACCAGTATTCTTGGAACATGAGCTTCTTCATCAACGACAACACACGTAGTTCATGCTTGACGGGACACCAACTCATTTTCTCCACACTGTCAGATAGCAACTGAACAAGACTTTCGGTGAACAGTGGACAATGCGGAGACCCAGTCAATTGGCCTGCATGATCTCCTGACCTTAATCCTCAGAACTTCTGGCTGTGGCGACATATAAAGAACTTTGGTGTATTCAGGGTGGCTCAATGACTTATCGGCATTACAGCAATGGATAGAGGGTACCTGTCAGTAGTTTCGATTGAATATGGGAATTTGCAACAGAATGAGCACCTCTGTGCGGCGAAGAGCTACAGTTACATTGAAATGCATGGGAACTACACAGAGCATCTGCTGTAGAAATCATATGAACATCGCCCATATCCCAGCAAGCATCGTTTTCTGGACAGTTGACTGGAATATTTTCCGCTCATTTAAGTGAGCATTATACACCCTAAAGCCTGTAATGCTCATTTTTAACACACTGTATATACTGCATAACTCCACAACTCTAGATATGCATAGTACAGCAAATGCGATATATTTTATAGGATACGAAATCTTGCCAGCATGTTCCATAAGGACACACAATGCTTTAAAGTATGGCTACCAAATTGAAAATCACCGAGGGGTTGCACTGCAAGCTTACAGTACGTACCAATATAGATATCTGGCCTAAAATGATCAGTTCTATGAAGCACAAACAAATGAAAAAACTGGACCCAGAAGTTTTAAAAACAATAATTTATTTTTATATCGTAATGCTATAGCGGTATATAAACATTATAAAAATTCAATGAATTTGTATCCGACAAAATAAAGAAGTCACACTGACTCTGAATTGTTTTCAATATCAGCTCTATGAACGAACGCTCTCCTCTACAGGATAAATCAGGCATATGAAAAGACGTAAGAGTAAGTGCATCTGCGTTTACCTCGACAGTAGCAAGTCGAGATAACGGGGAGATTCATCTGTTAGAGAAAAATGACATAGATATTTTATGTACTTTAAAGCTGGTTGACAAAATTCGCTTCATATTTTAAGAAGTAAAGCGTTAACATATTTTGCGTTATGATCGCAGGTCATAAAAATCCAATTGATTGGATTGATGAGACTTGCGCCCCTCACTCTGGAGCCAAACTTTAAAGTGTGAAAGGTGCTGCATTAATTTCTTCGACACTCTTGGGCTCATATAATTGTGTTCTGACAAATATAGCACATCGCCTGACATCCGCCATACTAACCAGCTACTAGATAAATTACACGGTTCCGCCTTTTTTGCTTTCTTTGACGCCTGTTGCTGCAATTGCTCTGATTCGTTTCCATAACCTATTCCTACACACTTAACAACGCTGGATTTGTGCCAATCAACAGTTAATATGCTCCCCAGGCTGGTTAACTGTCCACAGATGGGCAGGATATCGCTGCACATTCAATGAGTAAGAAATAATATTTCTGCCTGTCTATGGCTGTACAGCCCTTGTGAACATTAGCCGCTGTTTCAGTTTCTTAATCTATGCACGGTCGGTAGGACTCTTTGGACGGGGGTTCAGCCCGTGACAAGGCCAGAACAACACAAACACAGAATAAACGCACACAGACACCCATGCCTCGAGTGGGATTCGAACCCACGATCCCAGTGTTCGAGCGGGCGAAGGCGGTTCATGCCTTAGACCAAGCGTCCATTGGGATCGGTCAAAGATTTATTTAACAACATAATTAATGCCAAGTTGCACTACTACTGTACAGCAGAAAGAATAGCTTTATGAATATGCACTCACATTAGCCCCGCTGAAAAAAATGTCCATCCCAAAGAAAGTGTTACGTTGGGCATCCATCTGTTCTTTGCTGCATTAGCAATAACTAGTTACAAAAATGTAATCACCCCATCCTTTAATTCAATATCTCACATGTGTACTCCATAACGCTACCTGATTTGATTTGAAGTTTCCCTGATGTATCCGGGTGGATAACATCCAGGACATATAAGCAGGTTCAGAACGCTTGGGAAGAGAAATTGTAATGGTATGTAGTAGTTAAAATGGCGTAGAAGCACGCTGAGAAAACGACTGCAGAAGCGAATGCAGCCAGCTGTGCACGTGCATCGAAGGAACAACGGAGACGAAGATTTCTGCGGATACAACCCGTGTTCCGTGACACGAGACTTTCGTTCTGATTTGTCTGGGAATGGTTACACTTCTTTTGTAAGTTACCTAACCAATCACTGCGTAGTATGGGATTAATTCGTTGTATTAATTTACACCCTTGTCCAAAGACTTTGTCTGCCGCTGAGGATTTTCGTTGACATCTTACAGGCGTGGCCGAAGTTAACGAGAGTTGTTGCACCAAGCTTCTGGAAGCAGCGTGTAGGCAGTAAGACAGAAATGAGCTCGGTAAGCTCCAAAGAAGACTAACTCGTTGTACAATAAGCAGCAAGGACTATGTAACTGAGTAAAGAGTGAAGCCGCGTAGTTTGATGGCGTTAAATAAGCCATGCGTACGAACAAAATAGCATTAGTGAAGTGAGCTTAATCTCTGTTAAAATTAATGTTAGAATCTTAGATACACTTCGGTGATTCATTCAGTATCTTTCGGCATCAGAGCATAGTTCACTATGATACTAAATTGTTAACTTAGGCCATTGTCGCGAGGGGGGGGGGGGCGTTAAACTATGCATCTACCCAAGCCAGAATTTTTTTAAAATAAGAATTTAAGAAAACAAAGCAACATATCAACTATTAATAATAACAGTCGAAAGGATTTAAAAGTTAGCCTCTGGAAAAGAGCTGGTAGT
The DNA here is from genome assembly GCF_002891405.2 of Cryptotermes secundus. Lineage (NCBI taxonomy): Eukaryota > Metazoa > Arthropoda > Insecta > Blattodea > Kalotermitidae > Cryptotermes > Cryptotermes secundus. Next base: position 3,149,725 of record NW_019744106.1, read on the forward strand.
GCCCATGGCTTAGAGAGTGGGTTTCAAACTTTTCGAGTTCACGGACCCCTAGTAACACAGCTCACTCGAGGGCACTTCAGTCTTCCACATTCAAATTACTTAAATATGAACGTAAAACAGAGTCCAGTAAAGTAATTTATGTGTTTTAATGTTTGTATGATCTATCCAAAGGGTACCGGGGGCTCTTTCCCCTGGGGTAAAGCGGCAGGGGCGTGAGACTGACCATTCACCTCCAACTAGTGCCAAGGTCAAGAAAATGTGCATCTCTACTTGTAGCCCTATACATGCCTTCATGGCGCAGTGTTTAAGTAGTTCCGCACAAGGACAACTTTACCTTTTTTTTTCCTCTCTCTTTGGGCGCTAGAGCCCAAATTTGGGCCTTGGCCTACCTCCATGAAACTCTCCGTTTCACTTCTGTTTACTACATCTTAGACATTCGGTAGGACTGGTTGGGCGGGTGATCAGCTCGTCGTAAGTCCTCTACCTTTACACAAACACAGAAAAATGCGCGCGCGCGCGCACACGCACACACACACAAACACCAAACATCCATGCCATGAGTGGGATTCGAACCCACGATCCCTGCCTCCGAGCGAGCGAAGACAATGCATGCCTTAGATCGCTCGGCTACCGTAACTGGCCAACTTTACCTTACCTTTGCGATTTTCACAAAAATGCCTGCTACAATGTGTTTTGTAACCTCAATCGTTTAATGACAGAAATGGCTGAGTCAACGCCACTATGTAACTAACCCGCACGCAATTTCGGGCCCAAAGTATTTGTTATCCCATTATTTCAGATGAACAGATTTAGCAAAAGATTAAAAACATTCAGTGCAACAGTTTTTCCTACTAATATAATAGGTAAAAAAAGGTAAAGCTATCCTTTAATGGGCCATAGAGGCCCATAGGGTTGTGAGACGTCAAGGCTCCCACATTTTCTAGACAATCGGCTTGCAGATGGCGATGAGGTTGCCAGCCTTACGCTCCGGTCGCTCTTTACCCCCAGGAAGATTCCTGGTACTCATTTCCGTTAGAAGCAGAGTCGACCCCAGGGCCATAGTGCGACTGGAAGGATTAAGTCAATTGAAAAATCCAATGACCTCATCGGTGATCGAACGCTTGATCTTCCGACTTGTAGCATAGTGCTTCAACCAACCACGCTACCGCGTGCCCTCCTAACATATCAGGATGACAAGAATAATCTCGTAGAACCCTAGCGGTCCGCGGACAGCGCTTTCAAAATTACTTAGCCACATGAACCCGATAAAATCGGCGACTGCACACAGCGTAACATGCGCTGCAAATTCCATTGTGACGTAAACTGGTGAATAAATCTACTACCGCATGTGAATTACCTATCAATTTTAGAAACCCTGTGACTTTTTTCTTAATTGCTAGTGGGGTGGAACCAAGTCCCTTGTACTGCGGCCACTTCTGGTGTATTGTACCAGCCCCAAATGATAGGTGAGGGTGACTGTGGAGCAATTGGTGGAATGAAGATTGGCAGGGAAAACCGAAGTACTCTTGAGAAAACCTGCCCCAGCGCCACTTTGTCCATCACAAATCCCACTTGACCAGACCCGGGATGGTACTCAGGCCACCGCGGTGGGAAGCCAGCGACTAACCGCTTGAGCTTAACCCTGTGACTTACCACGAGCTACCTTACAAGAGCAAGTTCTCTCTCACGAATCCTACACCTTTTCCTGTTACCTCATTGACGCGTACCATTTGCCCAGATCTTGAAGTTTCCCTGTTGCAGATTTACCCATAGACCCACGGGAGTAGAACCCAAGCCAGGCAAAGCAATAATCAAAGTGCCATACTTTACTCACACAACCCTGAGAAACTGCTAGCAAAAAGACAACGACCAACAAGAGAGGATCCAGAGGGCGACTGCAGTGCGTTTGGTGACGAACACAACGCAGATTGGCAAGGCCGACTACAATAAGTTGGAATCGCTGGCATCGTGGGCCAAACTTTTGCCCCGGTCGGTTGTTCTACATCTAGTCTACCTGCTTGTAACAACTCGTGAACTGCTGAGAGGGTTCTACCTGTTGCTCTGCTGGCTTCTTGCTTAGCTTATTCTTTGACCCTGACGACAGAGATGTTCCTTTGAAACATCGAACTCTTGCAGAAATATATGGCGTTACAACCCAAAAGACCGTACTGTCACTGAAATTGGTTAGGTTTGCTAAAATTTGTTGACGACATACAATTTTGTCCCAAATCGCACAAAAATATAAAAAAAAGCATTGTATACCAAAACATTAAATGTACTTCAGCGTAGATAGGACTTAATTTGCAAAACGTTTAATGTAATGAATAACATTTCTAACAAAATTCTTCTCAGGTATTGTCATTTTCAAGATACACAAACAAAAATTATATGTGTTGTCAGTTCTTAATGTGAGAACCAGTGGACTGATTTCTTACCAAATCTATAGGGAACAACTGAGGAAACACATCAGAAATATTACAGTATCAGTCTTAAAACCTTTAATAATTTTTTAATTTCCTGCTGTACCATATTAATCAGATCCACAGAAGTTTTTCTTGGTAACTTATAGTTGGTCTGCTGGTCAAGAAATTCCCTAATTTTTATGGAAGCTAAAGGTTCATTCCTGTGATCCCAGCCACTGAACCCTATCCTGTGCAACATGGATCAAGAACCAAGTGGGTTGGCACAGCGATAATGCTCTACACTCTTATTTGAAAGGTGCTCAGTGTGACCTGGCTTGGACACAGACTACCATGACGGAGATTAATCATGGCTTTCCTCAATCACTCCAAGTGAATGCCTGGATGGTACTTTGATTAGACCACAACAACCACCTTCCAATTCATTTCCAGTTCATCAGTCATCAAACAATTGGCTGTTATGTTGTGTATACAGCCTAGGTACTGACAGGGCCATGACACAACCCGAAGAGAGAAACGAATCCCGTCTAAACTCTGACACACTATTTCTTTAAGATCCAACTTCCACCTATGCCAAACTTTCCCAAGCAGTTTCTTCCCATTACCTTTCTCACTAAAATGTTTTATTGATTTCTGCCATTTCCTATACTCCTGCAAAATTAATTTACTCTATGTAAAAATTTATATTTGTAATAATAATTTCACACTACAGTACTTACAGTTCTTATTACAATTAATACAGCTAATACCGAATTTATGTATAAACTAAATATGCTACAGTTCAGGAGGGAGACATTATGGGGAGCCTGAAAAATATTATTATTTTAAGTATACTGCTTTAATCCCATTAATTAGCTGTGCTGTTATGATCTAACATAAAATAATAGAAACTTAAAAAGTGATACACTTTATAAGTTAAAGTAATTATGGCTGGTTACAGTTAACTTGATTGCTACTAGTATTTCAGTGTTTTTCCACAAAGCTGCAAGTTTGAAACTTAATATTTCTATTTACTTTGTATATGTATAGGGAGGATTTTTAGTATGTGGGCCGGGTCCACAGCTCTGTGCTTCATGGTGGCCAGTGCAACACTTGCTGGCAAAGACTAATAAAATATATGCAGAAAATTATTCAGTTAAATCGTCATTTGTTGTACAACATTACCCCTGTATATTTTATGATTTACCCATATAAAAAAAACAAGTTTGGGAATATTACAGAAAAGGACTTACAAGGTAGGACATTTTAATCATTCATTTCTTGTTCCTAGAAGTAAAAATTACACACGTACCTTAAATTAAACCTGCGAAACAAATAATTGGATTAGAATGTGCCAAAATGGGCCATAACAGTGAACTTGACCAATGCTGTCAGGTCTTCATAATGAAATGTGCACAAGTCATAATCTGGATGTCATCGGGTCTTCACGTTGAATTGTGCAAAGATCAGGAGCTGAACAACACTAACAAGTCTCCATACTGAATTGGGCACACACTGGAACCCAAACTTTGCCACTGGGTCTTCATGTTGAGTTGTGCACAGATCAGAGACTGGGCAATAGATCTAAGTATACTGTGTATCCTACAAGATGAATAGATGAAGATAAATCTATTGTGATGTGCGACCTGAAAGCCACAACCTGCACACCTGCTGGGCAGAGCTTCGTGGGGCACGTTTCCATGGTAACGACACTCTAAACAGACTGTTACCACAGATATGACAAACAGAACTCTTCAAGGAGGCGATTCCTATCCCAGCCACCTAGCAAGAATAAATGGAGAGCACTTGAGAGGGCATCAGCTCAGAGTTCAGAAGTGAAGGCAAAGCTCAGAAGTGAAGTAGGAGAAAACATAGAAAATGTGCAAACTCTTATAATTGAGTGTAATTGTGATACTGATGTCAAATAAACCTACTCATCAAATCTAGAATCCACAATTATTAGTCATGCGTACCCCCCTACAAGTTAAACTATATATATTTAATTTTAAATCAAGCATAATTTTATAATTAAGGTATGAATGATCATTTTGTTGTTCAGCAATGCTGTATCAGGTGTTTAATTCTGAGTCACTAATTTATCAATCATGGCCAGACAGAAAAGAATAATAAAATACAAACGTCTTCCTCAGAAGATAATTTCTAAAACATAGATTTCACATAGTCCAAATGAAAACAGAACTAGTTCCAGAGGGTGACAGGCAGTACTTAAGGGTACTTCACAATTTAAAGAGAATTAATTTTTATCTTAGGGAGAGAATGTTACATAAGATGTTTCATACATCAGAATTCCACATCCAAAAAGAAGGCAGCAACATCTAGGCATATTCCATTCAAGGAGAGTGACGTTCTGTAACTAAGGCCCTGTTATGCCCATACACACCCTACAATCCCTGTCTTGAAGAGTTCTATGCTCTGGAATATAATGTAGTGCGGGCCGGTGGAAACCAAATGACATCTCAAGGAATATATTGCCTCCATCTTCAGGGTGAAATACTATGTCAAGCAAGAAACCACCTGGATCTGCTTGCAGATTGGTTTCTTGCCTGGCTTACTCTTTGAGCCAGAAGAGGGAGGCAATCTGTTCCTCCAGAACGTCAGGTGGCCTTCACCAGACTACATGGCATTACATACCAGAAGATAAATTCCTTCACAGTCACTCCTGTGAGAACCTCTAAGCCAGCATAACCCTTATCACAGGAGACTGCATATTCTGGAGAGATCTGCTGCCATAAATACAACAGCATCACCTTATTGATATGGCTGAAAAAACAATGAACTCATGAATCAACAATAAGGTGTTTGAAAAGTTTTCTCACCAAAAATTTTAGTCTTATAGTACAGCCCATGTATGTGTATTCTATATAAATGTTTCAGATGTAAGTTCTACCAACTTCCAACAACTGCCATGGACAACTTACTGAGCTTTGCAGCATGAAAAGATCTCTAAGAAACATGCACACAGTATTATGGTGCCTGTTTAATACAGCTATGAATGGAACAGTTCTCAGTATGGTGTCATGCAAAGCTGATATACCTCAAAGCTTTTACAATTACTTGCCATTCAAACGAACTAAAGTCATGGCAAAGAAAGTTATTATTACATTATATTTTCCTTGAAAGTTCTCGTGTAGTTACCAAACATGCCAAAGCGATATAAATTCTGATATATATAAATTGTATTCAGGATGTAACTGGTTTGAATCTCAGCCAGGACACTCACTACCTGCACTAGGGGTTTTCATAATTTTTCTCAGTCCTCCAGGGAAATGCCTGGAAAGTACCGCCAACTAGGCCATGTTCTTTTCAGTTCATAATTCATTAAATCATCCTACTAGTCTACACCACATAACTTTAGCTGCTGCGAGCATCAGTAATTAAATCACAAATAAACGAACAAGAATCATTAACATACTCGTTGGTTTGACAGCCCTCTGTGAACCCTGGGCTTACATGTGTCTCCTGCTGACTCTTCCCTTTATATTCTAAAATCCAGAGACTGTTTTAACAGCAAAACAAATTCATGTAATATCTGTGCAGTGATTATTGGGGTGATATGCTTGATGTTTCCAAGGAAAAAGGGAAGAGAAACACTTGAACAAATCCTGTATCACCAACTGCAAACATCAAAGTTATAAAAGATTTCTAAAATGTAGATTACATACTCTCAAATATTTAAAATTCTTATTTCATATAGAAAATATGTCATACATGTCTCAGTTACATTCTGCTTGTGGCTAATACAAGTGCTCATTATCGCACAGAACTGCCATACAATTTGGATATTATTATTATTGTTATTATTATTTTTTATAACAGTATTCTAGTGTACTGGAGAAGTGTTCAGTTTCTCAATACTGTACTCACATGTATGCCTATCTCATTAATGTGCCTTTATGTTTGAGTGCAGGTATCTAATTTTGATTGAGAAAAGATTTCTATCTGACTTACATGCATCTCGTCCATTTTTAAACATTAGATAAATTGTGAAAAATATATCTTATAATACATTTGGTGTGAATTCTTCTTTTACTATTAAGTCTAGAGTTTATGTCATATGAAAATGCATGCACTTACACTTCATGGGAAACTTAAGATTCAAGCTGATGTGATATCTTTCGTAGCACATCTGCAACTGCCATAAAGCACGTGCAGTAACAATTTATTACAACTATTCTTAATATAAAGAGACATTTGAAATATGTCAATAGCTATCTTATGAAAAAATCACTGTTCATTTCTTATTGGTTCAAGTTTTGAAATTTGAAAATACGAGTATTAAACAATTTTGCAGTGCTATCTGACATCTGTTGTATTTTCTATGCATATTATAAAGAAGTATTTGTATTATTGTAAGCGTCATTTTGTGCCCTCTATTTGATTCTTAAACTTTCTATGTGGCAAAAATATCTATAAAGCTGTGATTTTTTGTAATTATTTAGATTTGTTTGTTTATATACTTCTAGTCTAAATCATAGTAGGCCCCGTTTACATAAATGGATATACAATTCTTGTGTTCAAAATGTTGTTTCTGGGTATTGTACAGAAGGCTAAAAAGAGTGTTTCCAAGTAAATTAATTGCATTGTTGTGTTGTGTTTAAATATAATGAAACAACAATCTTAATACCATTTCAATCAATTGAAGACTACTTTGATAATGTACTTGTAAATATGACGACTTAAAAATCACCTTAGAGCAGTTCCATCCTTAATCCTAACAAGCTTCCATACTTCTCAACCTTAACACTTTTATACCTATAGCAACTTAAATAAATTATATCAACAGTCTCATAACATCAACAACAATAGAATAAACACAGGCAAATGTTTAACAATTATGGTTGTCTAACCTGGAGAGATCCATATAAAATTGTTGAAAGTTGTTTCCCATGTTAATGGAAATAAACACTAAACATACAATCTTGAAAATAATTATTGTTAAAACACTTGTCATAATAAACCTTAACTGAGGACAAGAAAACTGAAGTTTTGACCATGTTTCAATAGAATTTTTATTTAATGTACTTAGTGTCTCATATGAGCACATAATAGCACTATTTAATAAGAAACATAATGAAACGTACATAAATGTTATTGCTCATCATGCTGAGGACATGTTCACTGTACTTTAAAAAAAAAATTTAAGAATGCAGAATATGTAGCATTTATTTAGAACTTCCCCTGTGTTGACATTTTGAGCCAATAAAAATGGATAAATATACACCGCTGATGGATCATTCATCACAAAGGGGATTTTCAGCAAGACAGGTTCAGAGAGCAACATGCCTCATGAGAGAGAACACACACGCCTGCACACACACACATACTCACATACACAAACTAATGCCATAGGAAATTACATTACGTATTACATCCATTCAAAAGAGTAAATATTTTTATGGGTATTCTCTCATGGTATCTTCCCTTTATTAAATGTGTATTGCATTAGGTAACTCCACTGAGCATTGTCTTTTCAAAATGCTCTGCTAGTTATGAAAATCCCCTTCTTTATAGAACCAAGAGGTTCATTGCTGTGTTCAAAATAGCCCGCCACTATACTTGTATGCTATTCCAAGAAAAACGAACCTAGTCCTTACTTTCATACCCCGATTTTTACAAATCCATCTCCTACCTATGCCTAGGTCTTTCAGAATTGTTCTTCTTCCTCTTAAGGTTTTTTTGACAAAAATATATTCATTGATCATCTCTCAATAGGAACAATGTATCTAACTTGTGTTTTGTTTCGGAAAAGAAAATATTCCTGAAATTTTTCTACACATATATGCGCACACATGCATGCACACAGTTACTTTAAGGAATTTCCCAGCATTTTATGGAACTCAAAGGTTCAATACCGTGTTCACAAGAGCCATCCACTGGTCCCTATCCTCAGCCAGATCAATCCAATCTATACCATCTCATCCTATCTCTCTAAGATCCATTTTAATATCGTCCATCCACTTATGCCTTGGTCTTCCCAGTGGTCTCTTTCCTTCTGGCTTTTCCACCAACATCCTATATGCATTCCTCTTCTCCCCCATTCATGCTACATGCCCTCCACCTCATCCTCCTTGACTTGATAATTCTAATTATACTTGGAGAAGAGTACAAGTTATGAAGCTCCTCATTATGCAGTTTTATCTGACCTCGTCACTTCATCCCTCTTCGGTCCAAATATTCTCCTCAACACCCTGTTCTCAAACACCCTCAGTCTATGTTCCTTCCTTAATGACAGAGACCAAGTTTCACACCCGTACAGAACCACAGGCAAAATTATAGTTCTGTATATTCTAATTTTTATGTTTTTGGGCAGCAGACGAGAAGACAAAATGTTCTGGACTGAATGGTAGCAAGCTTTACCCGAGTTCAATCTCCTCTTAATTTCCTTCTCAATCAGTTACTTTAAGGAGCACATTTAAAACAGTTATGAAATCTTTATTTTGTAAATTCTAAAGTTATATTCCTAGGACAGGGCCTGTAACAACATTTTGAGGCTTAGATTGTGTTCAGTCTTAATTATACTTTGCAATACTTCTATTCAAAGAGTTCTTATTTTGTATATATGTCATTAACATAATGTTCTTTCTCTTTGCAATTAACATACATCTTTTCACAGAAAGCAGCATTTCAAGCCATTTTCAGTCAACATAACCCCAATACACCCTCCTTCGTGGCAAGAAAAAAATTGCTGTTATAGAGCTACACTCCCCCATTCCCTATTAAGTCACTATGGATAGTAATACCATAAACAGAGCCTGAAGACATTAGTGAAATATTAGAGCCAGAATATGATGCCTAAGATCATGGAAAACAAAGGTGCTACCTCATGCTGTAACTAAGGTATCTCACTGGTTAGCCATTCCAACACTGCACACACTTTCCCTCCATGAAATTTGTCAGATAATTTATAGTTTCTGGATTTATTTTTAACAAATGTTGAATTAGCTGCATAAGTCATTCCATGAGAATTCATGTAAGTATATTTAATACATTACAAGAAGTTCTGGAAGAACTAATCGCCCAATTTCCTTTCACTACATACTGAGTATTTGATATGGCATGGACCACAAAGACATCACTGCATCCAACATAACTTTCATTGCTGCATGTGTATTCATTGCTGTGGGAAAAGTGTTTATCTAGCCGCTGTCTAGCAAATGTTAGGGAGTGGACACACAGACATACGGAGGGCAAGGTTATCTCATAAGCTTCCTTTACTTTTTAAAAATAAGGAAATTAGGCTAAAAACATACAGCATGCGTCTGTTCTACCAAATCTGGTCTACATTGTTTTAAAGAGCAGTTTTCATTTTATTCAGAAAACTTCCCATTTATATGAAACAATAGGAGGATATTGCATTTACTGATACATTGGTGCCATATTTTCATACTATTTCATACTCTTGCATTACTCATATTTCACGTTTCCAAATTCAAGGACTGATAGTAACTTTTTGGGAAAAACATCTCTTCAGTATGGAATTATGAAGAAATTCCTAGAAGTGTATACAAGATCTATGAAATAAGTTGTTGAAATTACATAAACCACAGATGCGTGGTGCAATATTTGATTAATTTTCTTGCAAGAGGAAGGAGCCTGCAATGGAGAGACACCATCTAGAAAAAAACAATCTCTAATTCTTTGTCTCTGAATAACAGTTTTGCTGAATATCACAGTAAAATGAGTACCACTTCTGTTCCATATCTGTGAGGTCCTAGTTCCAAATCTTGGCCCAAAAACTGGCTATACCGATTAAGGGTTTATTTTTTTGGTCCCTCTAGACAATGCTGGAATAGGACCTCAAATCAGACCATGGCTGCTTCCTTCCATATAATTTCCAATTAATTGTTCACCAAACATCCAACCACTCCAATATGTATTCTGAGATAATGACAGTGTCGTTAAATAAAGCATACACAAATGACCATTCTAATTTTGTGAGTCACATTCCCTTCATTTGTTTTTGGAGACATCATTCACAACACATGGTCAAAACTTCACCCTTCCAAGAGAATTCACATACACTATAAATTTTGTACATAGTGGAATAAAAAGTGGAAGTCTTTTGATAGCTTATTCTCAACTTTAATTGCAGGTAACTCACATGTTCCTTTATTAGCTTCATAGTTTTACCAGACTCTTGCACTACAGGAGGGACTTAAAACAAGACAATTGCACGGTAAAACCGTTTTCAACTTGTTCAAGCAATCGCTCTCAATTATAATCAACATATATATACTGTAATTCTGAGTAATTTAATTATCCAGTATTTCATTTCCGATTTTCACAAATGTGAAGTCACCAATTCAATATTGAAAACCTTGACAGAATAAATGTAACACAAACAATTAAAGAATCAAACTATGTTAAGGCCCCTGGTTACCCAAGAGAAATGGACATATCCTATTAATCAGATGAAAGTTCCAATCACATATTTCTCCCTCCATAATTGAAACACATGTTAAAATAGAGTACTGCTTTAAATTAACAGCACATACTTAATAATTCTCATATTTTTGCTCCCATTTGGGCAATGAAGTATAATCTTCTTACATATAAATACTTGTCTCTCTTTTGTTGTGCCACTGTACATGAGGTGATGGTGCAAGTGCTTCAATATGAAAGAAGAGTGCATTTAATTCTGAATGTTTCAATCAATAGTGTAAATTAAGGATGCCAAAAATGTTTGAAAACTGCTACACTTGTATTCTACTGTATAGCCAAACGATCACATATATTAAATATGCCAAAAGAAGAATGAACTTAATCCTGATGTTTTGACTTTATTGAATTTTATTTCATGGGAGGCACAATTTTTGTTGAAGCAAAATTCAAGAAACTTAATTTAAAAAATGGTTTTATAATTTGTTTTAAATTACTGAGATCCTTTCATACATAACATAAGAATGCCAATTCAAAATACCATGTTAAAATATATGTCTTCCTTGTGTATGAGGAGTAAATTGTGACCCAACTTTCAAACTCAGCATTTGGACTTCATAAACAATTTTAAAAAATTCTTTCAAACAGCTGAACTGTTGAATATTCCAATGATAGGAATATACTAATATAAATTTGACTAATTAATCTGAACAAAATTCTATTTGAAGATCAAATCTAGGATAATTTTGGGCAATGATTTTCCTGTTATCCACAACTTTGGATATTTTACCTAAACATTCTAAAGCAGTTTTAAAATGTTAAAAATCAAAAGCATTTTAAATTTATATTTACATGAGCAGCATTTTCTATATTTTTAAATTGGTTCTTCCTGACATATGCTGGTATACTGGTATATCTTATTCTGGAACAGAATAATATTTGTAAACTTCCAATCAAGCAAAATTATCATAATCAATTCTGCAGCTTAGTCTACTAATCCTTTGGGTCTACTGAATGCACAACACAATATATAGATTGCTTCATTACCAGTTTTAATGAGGGAAAAAAGTAATGATTAGAACTGTAATTTCATCTGATGGGCAACTAGATTTAACTGCAATGTCAGCCATACTTCAAAATTGTTTCAATTAAAAACATGACACAAAGCTTGGGTAATCAGGATTCTGTGAGAGTTCAGGTTTTCCCATTGCTAACTATGAAAATTGCTGCCTTCCTGCGATGTGATACTATGTACTTTGGTAGACCGGTACCAGCATTTTGGAGGAGCTGACTCCATCTTCATGTCTCTTCTGACCTGAAGATGGAGGCACCACGTTCCTCCATAATATTTATACATATTTACCAAACTATACAGTGTCACATCCCACAATACAGTAATCTTCAATCAGGGTTCTTTTAAGGTTAAACATTTTAAATCTGTTTTTCTGAACAAGAGAGGAAATTAAAAACAATGCTGATGCCAGGCCTACAAGGTTTTGAACATAAGTTGGCTTCCCTTGTAACTGTTTGACCCTATGTAGATAATTTCATTTGAGTGTCCCAATAACGTTTCATACTTTGAAAGCACTTTTTATAAGTGAGAAGTTATTACAACTAAAATAAATGATTATCCTTTATACTCCTGAAATAATTATACACAGCATGCCTATAACGTACTTCTGAAAGACTGTGTGTGTGTATATGTATATACACACTCCCCACACTCACACTTTCAGCCTTAAAAATATATTTCCCAGTTTGTGGATGCCTTGGATAGTCTGTGAAATGTTCTGAAAATTCATAAGCATTTAAATTGAATTGGAGTGAATTCAGTAATCGTCTCTTGTTTATTTTGTGGCTGAGGATAGTGATGTAAAGAGAATTTTACTTGCCAACAAGATAGATTATTGTTGATGATAATGAAAAAAACAGGCAATATAACTCCTCAAAACTATATTTGATAGCTGAGGATGATGGCATGCTAGTGGGGTTGGACTAAGTCCCTTATACTGCGGCCACTTCTGGCCTAGTGTACCAGGATGATGACATACGAATAGCTTTACTTGCCAGCAAGTCGTTTTCTAGTTTTGAATGATGGCATATGGATAATTATTCTTGCCAGAAAGACAGTTTATAGCACAGGATAATGACATGCATAATTTGACTACAAGCAAGATATTTCCATGATTCTGCTGTAATCTGGATTCAATAATTGCATTATCTGTGAATTTTAACATATTTTAATCCATGAAGTAACAACACAGTATGCTTTAAAATGTTACTGGGCTATGGCCTATACTTTTATCATACAAAAACTATTACTTCCTTTCATTTTTATTTGTCTACTGTAGTTATTTCTAAAAGAAAAGTAAAATTTATGGTCTCACCATTGTATACAATACGTACTTAATTTTTTCCCATGAACCAGCTGGCATACTGATTTTTCATATCAATAAGTGATTTATATCTACAATATATATATATATATATATAGATAGTCTTTCCCAGGTAGCCGAGAATTCCTGAGACTTGTGCAGAATGAATACTTACTTCTGGCATGAACAGAACAATTTGTTCTTACAACTTAGGACCTTTCAGATACTATGAAGGAAATATGTAAATAGGGATTAGAAGATGAGGTCTTGAAGTAAAACTTGTAAATTCCTTTATGGTAAGTTACTTTCTGTGGTCTTTGAAGTAGACTGATGTTTTTGAACTCTGATACTTTGAAGCAGTGGTGCATGGTCAAAGCAGTTTCAGAGTTAGAGAATTTCATGTAATACAATGGTGGAAGTGACTGTGGTACCATTCCTTCTACGTTTCGCTTCTAAGCACAGAATATAATTGCAGTGGAAAATTTACTGAACTTACTGTAAATTGCAGCACTAAAAATATGAAAAATATTATCGTGGACACTCAAATGCTCTTAATATTACCTCCCCCCCTTTACCCAAATATGATGATTAAAGTAGCATATCACTGATGATGCACCATCATATATAATCACTTGTGCCTTATCATCAACAGCACCATCTCTGCAATGAGATTCACTTCACTGATATATTCGACACCTGGAACAAACACAGCACCAACCAACATAACCACACATTTTAATTTACTGCTATGAGGTATGGGTAGATGTTCCAACAATGGCTGCAGATTGACAGAAGAAGAACTAGAGATAGACAGAGGTAGTCTCCATCAAAACCACCAATCTCAAAATGAAAAAAGGATTTATGCTACTATCTGTTGAAACAAATTTGACAAAGACCAGTGACTGAGGCGATTTCCACCATAGAAGCAGATCCTTCTGTTGGAACATCCTCTTCTCCAAATTTGGTTCAATGTGACTTCTTCTTATTCCAAACTATTAACAAATTTGCTGAAAGGGGCACGTTTTGAGTCACTGGAGGAGGCCCAGCAGTATAAGTCATATATTCTAAATACAACATCAGAAGATACACTTCATAAAATGCTTCCAAATGTGGCAGAAAAAAATAAGTGTGTGTATAGCTCCTGAAGGAAACTACTTTGAAAGGGATAAGAGCAATTAATTTGTAAGCTGAGTTTCAATTTACAAAGTCATTTTTGAAACTTTCTAGCCACACCTCACACTTTTACCCAGATGAATATATTCACATGGAAGAGATTCAAGACCTGCTCCAAAAGGAACATAAGCACCTCTCTCTGCAGAGATCTCTGGAAGTATAGTAAAATTCTACATGAAAATGGTGAATGTAAACATTTTTGATGTCTCAAATGTTCATATTCAGGCTTGATGAGTGCCTGAAGGCATATAACAGAAAAGATGATGCTGGGTGACCTCAGAACCTCAGGACTGGTTGACACATTGTATTGGCATTACACCAATACTAACTTGGTTTGCTGTATTTCCATCACTTGTTTATGAGACTATATAGGTTTGCTGGGCAGTGATGATGAATATGGTGGTGGGGGTGATGATGATTAACACTCCGTTAATCACAAAGTTGCACTTTTTGTGATTGGTTGAAAAAGAATTCTGGTTTTATTTGACACACACCATAAAACATGATTACAATTAAAAGATAAGGGTTCTGTATGGTAATTTCTTGAAAGAGAGTAAGGCATCTAAAATGAGATATTTTACTTACCTATAGCTACAATCAACTTGTACAACTCTCAGACATCTTCATTTAGACTAGAAATCACATCAGGCTTCAGAAGGTCCATTTTTTGAATGTCCACATTGGTTGAAATGTCCAGGCCACATTCATCATCATCCTGACTGTCGATGTGTGAAAGGTCCACAGAGGATGCTGTTGGACTCATGGGGGTGATAATGATCTCCGTTGTAGCTGCAGTTGTATGAAGCAACGCGGTGTTCTCTGTTGCTAGAGAGTCATCACAACCTTCCCAGGAGTCTAATCTTTCCTCACACGGTAGTGCCAATGGCGGTGATAATGATGACATTGCAACTAATGAGTGTGAGGAAAACAAATTTTCAAACATCTTTAATGATATACAGTACACTTAATTGAGAAAAATAATGCTTTATAAATAAATCAGCCTACTAGTAACAATAGCTGACATCTTCACTGTTTGCATCCTGCTGTGTATCATGAGACTGTAACCAGGAACAGATACAACATAAACACCAACACAGAAGGAATATGCAGTACACCCTACAGGAAAAAATAAAAATCATGACATACCTAAGAAGATAAGGGAGAACAAACTAAATCTAATAGCATTATCATGAATAGCTTCTATAACTATAGTATAACAGCAAACCCCAGGTGAAGGACAACACAAAAACACAGAATTTTATATTCAACAAGAGAATTAAAAACAATTCATTTTAATTTTAATTTCTACAATTTAAAAAGTATAAACATTCTTGCAACTTCCTCATGGTTGCACATATTATATGACTGTGATGAGTAGTACTAATATGGAACCTTATTAGGTCAGTTCTACAACCTGAAACATATTTAATGAGACTGCCTGCAGATGGTCCCATATGTGGACTGAAACATGTAAGGTAAAGATAAAGTTTTCCTTGTTCTTAACTTATAGAGCACTATGCCATGAAGGCAAATGGGTTAGGGGATGTATAGATCCACATTTTCTTGACCCCTGCACTAGATAGAGGTGAGTAGTCAGCTTCATGCTCCACCCGCTTTACCCCCGGGGAAAAAGGGGAGGTTGCGGGGACTGCAGAGCCAGTATGGACGATTTGGAGAGCAGAAAATTCTTGACCCTACCGGGCTAGTCGCTATACTGACTATGTTATCCTGTCTCCTGTGGACCAAAACATGCATCAACTACTAAGTAAAACCAATGTGAGCAGTTCGATTGGTTAATTTTTTTTATTTATTGGTGTTTTGATGACCAAATACCACCAATATTTATCATATCAAAACTAGTAGGGTTTTTATAATATCACTTATATATTTGGAAAAACTGAAACATGACCAGCACAGTACTTATAAACTGCATGGAGCCTTGAAGTTCAGTGCACCTGACTTGCATCTGGGATCTGCCAAGTTAAAATACTGGCCATGGTTTATTTTAATCTCCTGATGCACATTCTAGTACAGTGACATCTCAATATATAAACAAACAAAATATAAACTTTCAGTATAATGTAATTTGGATTTGGTATTATTATTTCACAGAGAAGGCTAAATATATTATCACTTCAAAATATGTAACAATTATAACATGATTTAAAAAAAAAAAACATGTTTCTGGCTCTAAGGCTCTTCAAAGGGCCTGAACTAGATCAGGGTCACACAAAGGACCCAGTAATTGTCTGTGTGCTTGGGGTGATGGAGGTTGTTTTGCTGAAGTCAATAAATACATATATAACTTCACACAAAATTTTGACTATAAAACATGCAAGGAAAAGACAGATCATTTGGGAGATCTGATGAGATAATATTAACATGAACCTCAGAAGAACAAATTATGAAGATGTGAACTAGACTGAATAGGCCCAATGGCAGTTCCAGTGGTAAGCTGTTTTATACATCATGATGATCCTTTGGGTTTTGTAAGAAGAGGACACTTATTGACCGGCTGAATTATATCAACATGTGGACCATGTACTATGCAGTGTGTTACTTGCTGAAACAAATGTTATCCACTTCTTTATGCTTAATCTTTCACACTTGTCGGATGGTGAAAAGCATCACTAAGTTTTAATTCAAATTGTGAGTTTGCATATGAATGGGTGATGTTATGACACTGATCAGAGTGTCCATGAGATATTGTAACTATGTATCCATTATGGCAGTTATTAGATTGAATGGTTTTTAAAACAGTGTGCAATAATGTGGATACAATCTTAATCTTTGAACCACCAGTATTTACAGAGAGTGAAGGTGAGAATTACATTGACTGACTATTCTCATGTCTGACACTTAAATTACATATCACCAGGGCCCGGATTTTGATGACCTGAAAATATTTAAAAAATGACCTAAAAAATGACCGAAAAAATCCAGAAAAATAGCCTAAAATATGACCCAAAAATGTAATATGCAAGACCCAGATTTTGATGACCTGAAAATATTAAAAAATGACCTAAAGGAGAAAGAGAAAGAACACTTCGCTTCCATATTATTCACATATGAAGAAAAATTCCTTAAAATGGCCAAAAATGACAAGAAATACCCTTAAAAGTCCAAAAATTTACCAAAAAATTACCCCCCAATGAAAAATTACCTTAAACCTAAAAATGTCAAAAAAAATGAGAAAAAAATTACCTATAAAATTTACATTTCTGTAACAGGAAGCTCATATCCGAGATTTATATATTTAAGAGCATCGCATAGGATACAAGGAAAAAAAGATGACATGTCATCAAAATCCTGGCCCTGCATATCACCATTCACAAATACATTTTATTTTTGCTGGTTCAGACTGACAACTACATCTGTCAAAACGTAACTCCATCTTGATTATAATTTTCTAAATATTTTCATTGTTGATCGATCTATGGAGCTGGTTTCCATGCCTCAACAGCGGGTATTTGTCTTTGAAGAGGTGCCAGCTCATGTCAGAACATTCAAATTCAATGGACTGTGATAATAAAAAATGGTTGGCATTGACAAAAAATTCACACAAACAGTCATGACATACGTCATGTCTGAATTTGTGACTTTAGTGTGGAAGTATGACTGTGGAACCTGAAACCAGGCAGTCTCTGCATTTGGTAAATATATCTAATTCATATATCATAAATGAAGTATAATTATGGCAGTGAGCATCCATGCCACACATTCCTGTAATAGTGTCATTCAGTTTAAAAAAGACGAAAATTTTAAAGCATATTTTTAACCTCCTCTTTCTCCAAAAGTAATAAAATTATTTAATTTCTAACACAGTCCCATCTTACTTAAAAATGTATTTATAAAAGATATTAATGTTGATGAGCAAATCAAGGATTAGTATTGAAAAACTAAAATTCAAACTTCTGACAAAAAATTAAGAGATTTGTTAATGTATAATATTTCCACAGACTGTTTAAAAAATGAAACACCTTAAAAATCACAATTCTTCTACTTGTTCTAGTCTTTACCAATACTATAAGGAAACTGTTGAGTTTAAATTAGCTACAGGGTGCTTCAAAAAGTTTTTATAAGAAACTCATCTCATTAAATGTTTTGATAAGTCTGTGATAGAAAACACAAATTTTCTTAATTCTACAGAGTTAAAAGTATGAAGATACTGATAGGGGTAGGTACAGGTATGAGATGGCCTAATCTGTGAAGGTAAGAAAAAAATGGTGTTGAATTATCTGTTGGGTTTATGTAGGTAGAAAAATGACACCATATGTGTATTACATTTTTCCAACACACAAATGAAATTTACTTATAACCTGCTGAAGTGAAGGTATGCATTAACATTTCATTCTACAAGAGCAATAAATATAAAGACAGCTTGCTACAGAAACCTGAATATACAGCTGCATATGTGTAAGTCCAGTTTACATTGTCAGTATTTCAAAAGCTAGTACTGAAATAATTTTGCACTGATCTCCACATAAATTATTATTAATGAATGCATTTCTAGTACTGGTCATACTTTGCAAACACTTCACTGAAACTAACACAAAAGGGCATTCAATAAATTCAACATGGTTTCTGCCAGAGTCAATATAAAAGAAACAAAGCTCAAAAGTAATTTAAAGTTAAACTGTACACTTCAAGCAACTGTAATGAGTTCAGAGGGCCTTGTGTAATGTATCCACATCATAATGGACAGTAACTTCAGTCCACATCAGACTGTTAATGAAAATATTATATTTATGTGAAATGAATACAAAATATGTAAGTCTTCAGGTTTTCACTAATCTTATTTAAATTCTTTGGTGATGATATCATGTTGTGATAGACTAAAATGTTGATATTTAGAAAATAGAGTCATTTACAGCTTCATGGTGCAATGGCTGAACAGTGGCCATGTGTATGGTTCCAGTTATTCAGAACTTTGGCAAAACATTCCATCTAAACACAATGTCACAACTTCAGAACGAAAACAAGTTGGGATGCAAAATGTTATGCTAAAACAATTATCTACAGGCTGGTGTAGTGTTCTTTCTCCAACGTTTTACCTATGACTATGACTAGCGGAGTGAATTTGAGAATGGAACATGGCAACATATCTCCTTGCTAAGCAGCAGTAAAAAGAGGAGATAACAAAACCTGAAACCCAGAAACATGTATGGTGGTGAAAGTGCTTTGCTTCTTTCATTAGTACCATAGCCTTCCCAGACGGAAAATGGCTTTATTGTTTAAATTTTAACTTACTTTTTTCTTGTCATATTACATTTTATGAATATTATTTACTTGCATGTTTGTGTTTCTGTATAAATTCAGCACACTAATATATGAACTTCCATATGCTCAGTGCCTTGAACAAAACTTTCTTACAGACATGTTATTTGCTGTAATTGGCTTACTTTCACCACCACTTAATTATGAGACATAAAACCATGTTCAATTTGAAGTTTAAAAATCTACAAGAACAATTTATAAAAAGATGACACTTGTCCACATAGCAATTATAAAACCAGTAGAGGTTAATAGTACATACATACAAATTTTCTGACATTTATATAAACATGCTGTGATACAATACAATATTATAGGAAACTTGTTACAACAGTCAGATGCAGTCATTGCAACAAACATTTCAATAGAAAGAATGGGGGCAAAGGGAAAGACAGACATAAGAGAGACATTTTCAAAAATGCTTCATATCATGAAATATGGAACATAAAAGATAAAAGAAAATCCTATGAACTTTGAACCCAGATTTCTCAGTTAGTAAGCATTTATGTATTTATACCTTCACATTGAAATTCATGTATTTATTATGAGTGCCTTACTTATAACTATAATTTACTGAAATCAAGTTATACAGAGTAAAGCAATCTGTTATTAATGCCATTTAATATATGATTCATATTTAATACTGTTTTTAATGATAACACTAATACACTGAATTCAAAAGAATAACTATGAGCTTAAATATTGAACCTTTTAACTGGCTAATGTTACACAAACAATTTAAAATTAAAAATGGATATAGTAGGCTTAATTAGAACAAACTTCATCACATGTTGGTCATTTTCATAGCTTAATATCCCACACATGATCTATAAAAGAGGTAGAAAGGAAGCAGATGTAACAACAAGAAAATAAAAAAAAATGTTGTAGGATTTGAGGTTCTCACAGTGGGGTTATGAAGAGTTTTGTCTTCTGGAATACAAAGCCCTGTTGTCTTCTGAAATTTGACTAATATTTCGGAGGAACATGTTGCCTCCATCTTCAGGGTTGAAGAGTAAACTAAGAAAGAAACCAGCAGCAAGCAGGCAGAGAGAATCACAGAAGCTAAAACTCTATATTAAAAATAATATCTTTGAACCTGCCTAACATTCTGGTGCTGTTTTGATTTTGTGACTTTTTTATTAACATCAGATTCTTATTATGCACTCTCCATATGAAAGCAAAAGTATTCAGTAACATGTATATTAATAATGTCCTGAAAATCCAAAAATGACTGAAGTCGACGTAAATACAGGGTGGGGCGCAGAAACTTCCTTTTTTTGAAGGCGTATAAAAGAAAAATTATTGCTCATAGACAAAATTTATGTTTAGCTAATGAAAGAACATACTTTAAAGTTTTAAATCGTGTAGTTTTAAACAAAATATCTTGAAGGTGGTGGCCACCGTTCACTATGCACTGATGCAACCATTTTCTGGAGTTCCCCTCTGCACGTTCCAACATGTGCACCGGAATTTGGGCTACTTCCTGCCGAACAACATTCTTCAGTTGAAGCAGGTTTGTGGGGGTGATGTTTAAAAACCTCTGCCTTGAGGTATCCCCATAGAAAAAATCACAGGGCGTTAGATCAGTTGAGTTCGTTGCCCACGGGAAGTCACCTCGAAGCAAGATGAGCCATCCAGGGAACTTTGCCCTCAAAACTGTCATTGAAGCTCGGGCTGTGTGGGCCGTGGCACCATCCAGTTGGAACCAGACACTTCCTAGATGCATTTCTTCAAGAGCTGGTTTGAAAAATATTTCAAAATCGACTGTTGAACTGCCTCAACATTTTCTAGCGTTGTAACGGTCCGTTGTCATTCTGATGATTTTTTCACCACACTCCCGGTTGTCCTAAATTTCTCTAGCCACAAAACAATCGATTTCCGGTTGGGAACCTGACCTCTGGGCTTAATTCCAAAGTGAGTACGGAACTCACGCTGCACCGACACAAAGGAATGGTTGTTCAAAAAATAGGCTTCACAAGCAGACGCACGCTGCTCACTGGTCCACCTCATATTTCCTACTGAGGGGTATTAGACAGAAACTTCCGCGATTGCTGCGTTCGCCGAGCCTAGCCCCACTTTTCTGTGACCTCCCCTCCCTTCACAATGCGTCTTCACAAAAAGGAAGTTTCTGTGCCCCACCCTATATTATTCTTATCCATTTATTACTGAGCATGGAACTTCCGATTTCTTTTGAATGTGTATAATATGAAGGAAAATATGTTGAACACATTTTTAATAAAAGAGCACAACTTTCACTGAAAAAAGCAAGACGATGAATTTGCATCACACAGACCTGTGATATTGATCGTGAATGACTATATTAGTACATGCTCTGACATCCTTTCCTTTTGTAAATATTAATACGGATCTATTATAACCACTGATTTTATCACATGACACATTTGCACTGCATAAAGCTTATTGCTGTATTCATTCTGAAACTACATATAATGTAAACAGGCACAACACAGAAACACAAAAGTTTATGTTTCTTTTATTATCTGTAATACTGACTTTGGGAACTATATTCCCAAAGTCCACGTATAACATGTTTCTGTAACACATGATATCTATACATCTGCAGTTCCAGTGGGAACTGAATTTTATCCTTCTCAACAGAGTGCAGAGAGGAAGAAGGAGAGAAGGAGATTATTTGTTTAACAGAAGTTCCCCAGTAATGCATGTATTGAATTTAAATTCTGTAACCAATTTTAGATATTGAAATGATATCTTATTTCAACAACATGACATTTCTTTTAACTGAATAATAACTTCACTTTGAAATGAGTTAAAGCTTACTTACTGGTGTGGTACCATTAATGAACTTTGTCACCAAATTTACTTCTAAGTAAACTGTTATATAGTATGATGAGAAACCTATCATCTGCTCATTAGTTATTTACTAAATTTTATAATATATTATCTAGACGTATGAACAAGTTTACACAACCCTTATATTGCTGATCTGTATTTATAACAATCCATACAAAAATGTAAGATATTTAAAATAAAAAGAAAAAAAAACACACACACACTTATGAGCATTAAATATATAAAAGGTAAAACACAATATTTAAATATTTTCATGCACTTACATGTTCCGACTGCTTAATACTTTCTGTCCATACTATGACTTATGTTGTTAAAGTAAAGCTGTCTAATTAAGCACAATGCCATGAACAAGTGTCAAGGAGTGGAGGTACAGTGCCATGCAATGTTAATGATGGCACTAGGTAGAGGAGAATAAGTAGCTTCATGCCCCTGTCATGTAACCCCCAGGGGAAAGAGCCATTAATTTGCATTGGATAGGAGGCTAGGTGACCTTCAGAACTGGTCTGGACACTGCGGAGAAAAGTCTCTTCCTCTGGCTGGAACTGAACTACAATTCCTTGGCCATCCAGTCTGCAGCCCACTGTTATACCAACTGAGCTATCCCACCTCCCCTAATATTCTTCATGCACATCTGATTAATGTAAATAGCAATGAATGGCACAAACAACACACAGTTTCTTGTTTGGATCCTGGGCATGTGCACATCCTGTCAACATATCAACATGTGTTTCCATTTAAACAAAATGAAAATGGATCATGACGAATTTCGTAGGTCTTTGAAGCTGACTGCTGACAGGTGGTAAAATTCTGACTACTTCCACTACCACTGAAATTCGGCCAATATTTCAGCTTCTGAAATTTGTATTAATGGACACCTGGGCTACAGCAAACACCTTTGAGTCTGCTCATTGTGTTGGTACATGATAATTCAATGGAAAGGAGATGAATGGGATTATGGGAACCTCCCACAACTCGTCTGCAGAGGATGTTATTTAGTTTTACACTGAATTAACATTAGACTACACAGTATTTCTTTCACAAGCAAGCTACACCAAAAATACTTCATCCAGATATGGGCAGAATATTGTTATTCTATCAAGCTTAGAATCTTAGTATATTTGTAGCTGACTTTCTTAAACTTGTAAAGTTACTGAGGTCAGATACCATATTTTTTAACAATTATGTTTCTATCAATTTCTCACTGAAACCTTAATGGACTTCATGCTGTTACATGAAAGTGAAACTGTAATAAATATATTAAATAATGACCCTTTTCTTTGTACAGATTTTTAACTATGTACTCACTGCAGAAATTAATCGGGAAGGTCAGTGACAAATTTTATGCTAATTAAGCCTACTTATCAATCATTATAAATAATTATTCAAAGGCCATTTACTTTTCCTGAAAGCAGACAAATAAAAGTTGCATTCTTTTGCACTGAAATGCCATGAATGTGTAAAGTCCATAATCTGCCACTCCATGCTGATACATATCTGCACAGGAATATCTCACACACTGCTGCATTCCTAGTATATAAATACATAGTGCTTGAACCTAAGCACATTAATAACAAATGTTAACAAAGTATAAATTTATTCTGCATTCAGCGTAGTGGCAGGACAAAGGTCAATCTACAATATAGGGCCAAGGTACCTACATTGTGCTTGCTGGTCAGGCATACTGAATAGATTAGAAACAAATAAGAATGGATCACTGGTGGAATGATTAGTAATAAACTAAAGGCACAAACCAAAAGTCCCTGTCCTTAATTAAACACTACACCATGAAGACATACAGGAATGAAGGCATAACTCCATGTATTCTTAACCTTGAAATTGGATGGAGTTTAGTGCATCAGCCCACTTAACATCTGGGGAGAAAGATCATGATTCCCACTGGACAAGATGCTGAGGTATTCAAGACTGCAATGTGGGCAGTGACAAAGAGAAAAATCAGCTCCATGCTGGGAACTTAACCTTGACCATACAGCTTGTGTCCAGCAAATATACTGAGCTAGCCAAGCCGACAAGTAAAACAGAGTACCCAGAGAAATTTCTGTGCAAGTGCCATTTCCTTTCTCACTACAAATACCACATAAACTACCCTGGCCATGGGGGTAGGGAAATGAGCACACTAACATGCTGAACTGTGGCATAATTTTATTAAAGTAAGGATACATTTATATGTTTATCGTCATTCAATAATTCTTATTTGGCACTTAAATTTTAATATTTATCACAATATTTCAATTGCATCAACTCTTTGGCCTTCAAAAAATCGATCACTACTTCATTATTTTATTGATTATTGTAAATGAAACAGATGTTAGCTCACATTCTTGAAGCATTAAAAAATGGAAGTACACCATGCATTACAGAAACAGACTTCAAAAGTGTACGAGAATAAAAAAAATACATGAGTAACTCAGTGGTGAACCATGGCTTTGGCAATGCATACACAAGCAGACACATGAGACGTGATGTTCTCATGGCAATGAAGATTTTGATTGTTGTCCTCTGCAATGTGATAACATGTAGTCTGGTAGATGGGTATCTCCAAAATGGGGGGCATATAAAAATTGCAACTAATTACAAGGCCTGCTGCAAGGTTTCATAAAAGTAAGTAAAGCTATCCCTGTACCAGGCCATAAAGGCCCATTGGGTTGTGAGATGTTGAGGGTCCCACATTATCAAGACAATAGGCTCAAGGACGGCGGTAAGGTCATCAGCCTTACGTGCAGGCCACGCTTTACTCCCCAGGAAAATTATTTAATTAATTCCTGGTACTCATTTCTCTTAGAGGCTGAGTTGACCCCAGGGCCATAGTGCAGCTGGAAGGGTTAGGTCAATTGAAAAAAATCCAAATGAGACAATAAAATATATATACAGAGGAACACCCACTTAACATCCCTTGACTTATGACTTTCCTCATTCGATGTTCAATTTTAATGATTCCAAGCCTATAATCTCTGTACCAACCTACTTTCATTTAAGATTTTTCTCATTCACCATTTCCCAAAGAAAAATTAATGCGGGTTCCACCACACTTTTATACTGCTAAATAAAAAAAAACAATCTGTCAGAATTAAACAAATTACAAAGGGCAAACTCAGAGTAAACCTACCCCTCCGTTATTACTGCAAAGATTAATAATAGATTTCAAATAACTGGAAAATGAAGATGCTACCGGACCAACATGTATTCATAGCTGCCTAGATCAGGTGCTACAACTAAAGAATGCACATTCTTTCTTGACATACAGTAAACATCAGAGGGCTAACATACTTCAGAAAACATTTTAGAATTGAAATGACATTTATGTGTTACATGTGCAAATTTTTGTGCATAATTATCACTCTATTCATTTTTAACTAGACAAGGCAATCTACAGTCACAAAGTTTTAGCCATGCCCTAAGGTTATCCTAACATCATATTTTTAACATTATAACTCCCATGCCATTTAAAATACCAAGAATCCAGGCTGAATAGTGACTGCACAGATGCTGCTCATGGTAAATGAAAAGTCTGATGTGGGATATTTTAATATTCTGTCTGTAGATGTGATATAGTGTTACTTAAAAGAGATTCAGCTAGTGTTACTAAAGCATATGAAGTGATAAAAGCCACAAGAAGTCATTGTCTAAATAAAAGTTTTCGTATATGTTCTTGCACTGGGCAACCATCTTGGCACGTCCAGGGATGGAAATGGCTCTTCAGAACTAGACAGATATTCCAGATCAGTTGACACAAATAATTAAAGTACAGGTTTGGGTATTTGTTCCTACAGGTATCATTGCACGGAATTATAGTTATGATGCCTTAAGGCACTGTATATGTCCTAATTAGAAATGCGCTCTGCAATTAAACAGATGGCATATATCAGCATATACCACCATTTCCAGTTATGGTGATGCCTGATAATCAATAAAGAAATTAAAAAATTTTAGACCAGGTTAACAACAGGACATCTGTGTGGAAAACTATCACCACAAAAGCTTCCATGTGGTGGCAAATAATGAGAAAATATTATATTTGTAATGCTATTTTTAAATGTGTGATAAATATATATTTGTCACTTCTTTTACGAATGCAATGATAAGTTTGTCCTAGTGGGACATTAACATTTGAAAGATTAAATAAAACACATGGTGATCATGAAGCCATTTATAGTGATAATACAACAATAGTTTTCCGTTTAACTGGTAGATGAAAGTGATGGTTCTTAAATGCATATATAAGTTGTAGTTAAATCTATTGTCCTTTATATTAACTGTACTCTCATGATTTCACACTAGTTAGTTTATAGTACAGCTATATAACACAAGCAACGATATGCTTCAAAGCTTCTCGACAATGGTGTAACACATTCTTTAAAATTATTATTTTGAATTTTTTTTCCACTGTTCAAGTTCACTAAAACACCTTTAAAAGTCATAAAATTAACGGTCACAAAGGCATATTTAGAATAAATTATTTTTAATTCCTTATTATAAAATACAAACTGGGATAGTGCAGTCGGTATAGCGACTGGCTACAGGCTGGGTGACCGAGGGGTTGGAGTTCAAGTCCCAGTAGGGTCAAGAATTGTATCTTCTCCACTTTATCCAGACCGGCTCTGGAGCCTACCCAGCCTCCTATCTAATGGGTACCCTACGGGTAAAATGGCAGGGGTGTCAAGCTGATCACTCACCTCCAGCTACTGCTGAGGTCAAGAAAATATGTCTCTACACATCCACTACCCCATACGCCTTCATGGCGTAGTACTTAATTGCTGCGCAATGGCTAAAGCCTAGACTAACAACGATATGGTTGCTTGCTTTCATTCTCAATGTTACATTATACTGTAGCCGAACTTTGAAAGAAGAATAACATTCAAATTAGTAAATTAAATTTACTCATGTAATTAAAACAAAAATGGAAATGAGGGCTTGAATTGAATCCAAAACTTTTGCTGCCATTCCTACGTACTGATTTAACAGCTATGGCTACCATACATACTGGAAAGAGAAAAGTCAATAATATATTTGCATGTTCCCTGTGATGTGTATGGTAGGACACAAGAGACTGAGAGTGAAGTTACATTTTTACTCCATTTTCCTTATTTTGAAATAACATAAGTATGCTTCTGAGATCATCTTGCTGTCTGTGTGTATGTGTATCCTTCACACTGACTTTTGAATGGCTGAACCAATC
Organism: Cryptotermes secundus; assembly: GCF_002891405.2. Lineage (NCBI taxonomy): Eukaryota > Metazoa > Arthropoda > Insecta > Blattodea > Kalotermitidae > Cryptotermes > Cryptotermes secundus. Next base: position 3,177,372 of record NW_019744106.1, read on the forward strand.
TTCATGAAACTTGGTATATCAAGACACCTGAGCCCATCTCAATGGTGCAATTCATCAGTAAAATTTCTGACGTAAAACCATAATATTACTTGAACACCTGTATCAACTGCCATGAAACTTGGCATATGTATCATGCTGAATGAAGCATACTTCATAAATCCCTTAGATCAGTAATACCAAAATTACAGCCTCTCAAATTATTGCTGTAATAACTGTAATGTTACTGAAATTCATCAAACATTCATCATGGAACTTGTACTGAACCTGAAGAGACCCTGCTATGTAATGATGGTAAGAGGGGCGGATGTATCAAGGCCGTTTTGGGGCACTGGTTTGTTAAGCATGTCCCCACAGCAATGAATTAACTTGCAACAATAAAGGTACTGTTGGAAATGAGGTGCTTCTACGTGGTCCGTGCTGAGGAGTTATAAGGAAGACAACTGGGGTGACCACGTCAGTTCTGTATGGGAGCTTGTGAAGAGAGGACTTGAATGTGTGAAGCTGAAGAATTTCTGCTGTTAAAATCCCTTACCATGAAACGTCTAGTAACATACTGAGAACACCAGAGTTGTGTTCTAGTGAATTGTAAAGTTACCACTTGTAGATGGTCAATAAATCTATTCACCAATCCACACTTTATCTATAATGACACTCATATACATGATAGTATACATGTCATGCCACCGGAGTCCATCGCAACAGCATACTTAAGAAATCCATTTCATTTTTAGTAAAAACACAACAGCCTCTCAAATTGCTGAGGGAGTACCCTTAATATTACTCAAATTCAGGAATCTACTGTCAATAAACTTGGTGTTTGTCAAGCCTTCTGAGGTTATCTCAATAACATACATCATCAATCCTTCCCATTAGTAATACCAACACTGCAGCCTATCAGACTGTTGAGGTAATAACCTTAATATTACTTGAAAGGCCAAACCAATCTTCATGAACCTTGGTATGTATTTCATGCCATGTGAAGCTCAATGGTGTACTTCATATATTCCTCCCCTCAGTAATACTAACACTGCAGCCCCCCTAACTGTATGGTTCTATTGACTTAATTATGCACATATACTCAGTTTCCTTTCTACTTATCATATCAGATACTCAAACTGCAGTGGAAGGAAAGCAGGCAATTAGTTCTTCCCAGAACTTCTTGTTACATATATAAGATGTTTCAGTAAGCTAAATGCAGCATGGGAAATTTCATTCTGATGTGCATTAGATGCAGTACAAGGCTAAAGTTTTTACAGTAATAATAAGGTTACTAATTTTCACAGATTGATAATGATATTTATAATGTAAATGAAGAAACAACTTCAGATACAAATGTAAGTAAGAAATTAAAGGTAAAGTCCCTCTTGACAAAACTATAACTTAATAAGTAGACATGTTATTTTTCTATGCACTAAACATGATTTTTGGTGAATTTTGTTCAATGGTCCACAGGTTTACTTCTTCCACTTGAATAAAATGTTTTATGATGGACCTTAAGCCATGGTCTCCAAAACCATGGTTGCAAACTACACTGAGGGTGTTGAAGAATTACTCTTATTTCAGAGACAGTTGTATTCATGCACAGTCTCCAAAACCTTAGTTGCAAACTACACTGAGGGTGTTGAAGAATTACTCTTATTTCAGAGACAGTTGTATTCATGCACAGTCTCCAAAACCTTAGTTGCAAACTACACTGAGGGTGTTGAAGAATTACTCTTATTTCAGAGACAGTTGTATTCATGCACAGTCTCCAAAACCTTAGTTGCAAACTACACTGAGGGTGTTGGCCAAGTTCTCAAGAATTACTCTTATTTTAGAGACAGTTGCATTCATGCACAGTATTGGCAAGTCAATAACATAATAAGATTTAATACAGGTGTTTTCTGAAAATGCTGCTGCAGCCAGTGAAATGCTTCACGAATGTTTTTGTGATCATGCAAGAACATTCGATAGCATATTGTAGGTGGAGAGAGGCTGTGGAAGCATTAGATTCCTGCTGTCACCATACAGCCTGATGGCAGTCTGTACCAACATACACAACTGCACCTGCCACTGACTGGCAGGGATTGGTGGGGGAGATGGTTTACATAAATTTATTTGTTATTTTGGGGAGGGGGGGGTGCATTACTGCAAAGTTCAGAACCCTTGAATCAATTGCTTCATCACTGATGCTCATTTCATATATTATATAAATGTTAATTACTCAGTTGTCTGGGAAACACTGATTGGTTTGCTTCTTAACCTCAACACATGCTTAGTAAAAGGCTGCTCTGAATGCATGTAATCAACAACACTCATCTGTTTCTTTGAATCTTTCCATCCATTTTTTAAACATTTCCCATTTCCATATAGGTATCATCACACTGAACTGCCATTCTTCTGCATATTTCACTAGCTTTCACACCTTCTGACTATAGAAATTATTTCACAGATTATTGTTCTTCTTCAGTGCCTTCCATCAATGGTGCAATAGTGTGAAACATGTCACAGTATTATCATTAACCAGAAAGCAAAGAAAAGAAACTATAGTGAACTCCAGATTATCTGTGATAATGAAGTAAAGAAATAATGCAAACAATTAAAGAAAATGGATAATTTAAAAATCTGAAAATGTGCAATATCAATGCAGGATGCAATCATGAAAAATCACTTGTTACTTATTGGCCATGCTGGTAGTTGCTAATCAATAAGATAAATACCTAATAGACGAAGCGATCTTAATTCAATGTTAATAAGCATGCGTGAAAAGCAATAAAATAATGAAGTAGAAATTGGTAACAGAGTGAGATGGTGCAGCCTATGCAAATCATTCTAAAGCATCACTGATGCATTTTACTAAAACAGATGTAATGGGCAAAACTTATATCATTACAGGTAGCTATAATCGGTAAGTGATTCTAAAACTCTGGTGGGTAATGCACGCATGAATGATCAAGAGGCCATGGTAGATACAAATTGCAAAAAATGGATATTGTTTATGTCTATCATTCTTCTTAGTGCTGTCAACATTACATTTCGGGTAAATTAAAATTGTCCTTATTTCTTACTTCATCTCATACGTTTTACACATTTTGAGTCACTGGTATAATACAATTGTTCCACCATTAGATTAATGTAGAGCAGCTGTATTGTAACCTTACTTCATGACATAAATCAAAACGAAATTATGGAATCCTATGTCATACCTCGTGGTTATAGATGGTCATAGGGAATCATTTCACTATTATGTGTATAAATTAAATATGGGTTACCCTCAATACCAGTAGTTTATTCAGCAATACCATTAACACAACCCTGAGTAATGTACACTTTTGGCACAGTGCATTTCAACCTATGTGCAGGTCACTGTAAAGTAAACACCCTTATAAACCATACATCACAGACCCCCTTTGCATAATATGCATTACACTGTACACGTATGTTTTGTATTTAGTTCCTAGCAATAGCCATACAGTGAATAACATAGCTGGAGATTTAAATTTTATTTATTCTTATATTTCCATTTTCTTACATGTCTCATACAATTTAATAATGTAGTTTCAGAATTTTCCACACATATACTAGAAAAAATTATAATTATGGCTTTCAGTGGAATTGAACCGATTAGAGGTAAGATAGGCATTAATAATAGAATACTAGAACAAATCAATGTTCAATTATTTGGGATAAAATATATGCTATCAAAGAGGAAAATATCTGAACATAAAAACTGCAAACAGGAACATGACTTTAGAAGACACCTGCTACACCATCACTAACTTCTGGCAGTGAATCACAGAAAAGAAATTATGAAAACAGATTGACACCAGCAGAAATGAGAATGATAGGGACAGCAGGACACACCATTAGGATCATAAAATAAATTAAACCACATGGAAACTTCGAACTCCACAAATAACAATACATAGAAGACGCACAAAAAAAAAAAAAAAAACATGCTGACATGAATAGCTCTGACAAGATTAAAAAAATTATAATATAAAAAAGGAAATGGAATTCAGCAAGAGTACTGCATAAAAAGAATTTGTTTTGTAGTATTCATAGCAGGTTTCAACAGGCCTAATTCTGATATCATGATATATTCTTTTTATCAGCACTTGTAAACTTGACATCAAATTTACCTGAAATTCAAACACTGATAAGGCAATGGAAATAATGGAGTAAGAAACAAAATGCAAAGTTCTGATTGGGGATCCACTGTGTAACTAATTAACTCATTCCTTGGAGCTGAGTCTTCCTGGAGGGGCTAACAGTTGCTCAGCTACTCAAGAAATTCCAAACTTTTTGTGAAACCTGTAGGTTCATTACTGCATTCACAAGAAACAACAGGTCCCTAATCTGAACCAAATAAAACCGGTCCACATACTCCTACTTATTTATTTATTATAAGTTTTAACATTATCCTCCAATCAATGCTTAGATCTTCCTAGTAGCCTCCTTCCTACGAGGTTCCCTGCCAAAACTTTTTACGCACTTCTCTTATTTCCCATACTTCCTACATGTCCTGCTTATCTCATCCTCCTTGATTTGACAACGCTTATAACGTTTGGTGAGAAATAAGAATTATGAAACCAATCACATTCATTGTGTAAAGGTTAAGGTAAAGTTGTCTCTGTGCTCAACTAAATAAGCACTGCACCATGAAGATGTATTGGGAGCGGATGCATAGATCCATGTATTTTTGACATCAGTGTTAGTTGGAGGTAAGTAGTATGCTTCATGTTCCAGCTGCTTTACCCTCGGGAATGAGCCTCCGCTACCCATAGGACAGAAGGCTGGGAGAGCCCCAGAACCATTCTGGATGACAGAGAGAGGAGAAAAATATTGTCTCTACTGGGACTCAAACACTGACCCTTCAGCAATTCAGCCTGTAGCTAGTTGCTATACTGAATGTGCCATCCCGGCTGCCTACATTCAGAGTGTAGTTACTGGTAATATAAAAACATACACTGTTGTTGACTGTAATTAGCAGGAATCTGTGATACGTGGTATATAAATAAGGCCACTTATGACCTGTACACAGGTAAAAACATATTTTAAAAAACACAATGTAAACAAATTTTCATGGGTTTTATTCATTATTTTAGTAAATAAATTATCGAGACTACATCAGCAACAAGATGTTCCATTATTAGTCATTCTGAAAATCATTTTTATTATACTGCCTATGATATGAAGCCATATGAATGTGAGAGAGATATGAATTAACCATGTTTCACCACTAGTTATCAGAGAGTATTATTATCCCACAGTGCACAGACACAAACAATTTGTTGATATGAACAATTGGTGCATATCAGTTTTCTAGCATGTAACAGTAGAGAACACATAAAACAAATTGGGGTGAGTGGGGAAGGGAACAAATGTACCACTGAAACAAATACAACACTATGTTGATCACTCACAATAATAACATTTTCCGGTGCCAGTCAATTATTAGTAGTTGACTTAGTGTCATCAGAGGGAAGTTGAAGATGAGCAATCATCATATGAAGCTGTGGAAAATATAGTATAAATATATGATTTGAAGTTTTCATGGTGACTGTATACAGTGAGGTCTTGTTGGGCAATCAGATGTGACAAAGTGGAGCTGGTGTCTACATTTCAATCTCTCTCTCTCTCTCTCTCTGTCTCAATCATCAGCTCTTTGATATATATGCTATATATACATGCTATATTTATACACAAAGTTACTGTCAGCCATGGCATGGATCTGATTCTGTCCACTACTCCCCACGTAGTCTAGGCTGTGACAGAAAACAGCTTTGTTTATAAATACAGCATGTGAGTACAACTCTTGACTCTTGCTGATGGAGATGGAAACAGTCTCTGATACTGCAGACACCAACTCTGCACTGACAATGGTGAGAAAGCTCATTAGCTTGAGGTTCTTTGGGCTGTTGTGATTGTTAAAAAATTGGCTGATCACAAATACTGAGCAACTTTCAAAAATTTTATATTCATTAATAAAATCATGTTTTGGATTTATGAAAAAGGACTGGAAAATATATATGTGTGAGATTATCTACACAAATAATATCACAAACTTCCTTCACTTAAATCCACATTGTCTCACATAAGATTTCCAGTCCAGCAACATACATATTTCTCTCTGTCTTCCTGATAAACAGATAGCATTTTCCAGACCTGATGCTACAGTTGTTAACATGAAGTATGTCTTGAGAAATTATGTAGGGAGTGCTGGAAATCGTTCTATTCAAAATTTATCACAATAGAATCCTTCTTGAGAAACTCCACTAGTCAAGAAACTTCCTACCTTTTATGGAGCCTTGAGGCTCATTACCAGACACATGAGATGTAGCATAATCTGAGTTAGTTAAATTCAGTCCACACTGTAACACTTCACTTCTTTAAGATACATTTTATATGAATTTTTTATTTCCCCCATGTATGCTTTATAACTCACTCACCTTATCCTCCTTGATTAGAGTGTTCTACTTATATAAATTTGGTGGAGTGTACAAATTATGGAGCTCCACATTATGTAATTTTCCCCATCTTCCTGTTACTTCCCCTCCCATAGATCCAAATATTCTCCTTGGTACCCTGCTCTCACACATCTGCAAACTATGCAGACTACTTTTTTCTACACTGTGATATGATGAAAATGGATATCAGCATTTCAAAGAAAAAATGCTGCCTCCAAATTTAGCCCCAAAGATTAAAACAGCATGTTCCTCTGAACAGTATCCACCTGTGAGATAAATGAATGTTCGAGCGTGTGAAGTTACTGATGATGACGATGATGATGATGTACTTACTTGTGCTCTCTGTGGTCTTTGGACTGCCTTCATCCTGATCATCATCCAAGGATGTGTTGAGGGGTGGTACTATAATTACCACCTCTCCTTCATGCTGGTAAGGATGTATGCCCCCATCTTCTGATGACAGTGGCGATACATACTGGGAGGGAATCGAACTGAGGAAGCACATGAAACAAGAAGATATAAATCTGTTTCAAATAATACTGAGCTGCATCTATTAAACACAATTTCAAAGAAGCCATCCATATCTAAGGGCTCTGTTTTCTGACAAAACTCATTTTAAAGTGAAGAGCTGTTAGAACTGTACCCAACCCAAAAGCTACAAGGCCATCACTAAGTTCAGGATCCAGTGGAAGGATCTGATATTAACTCTTTGACTGGCGCGAAGGGTATTTAAATCCCACCCCTGTCCTGGCAGGCCCTTTAAACCTTGTCGCTAAAATGCATGTTGTTACTTTTTCCTAAACAACTTCAACAAAAATTGGTTTTTAAAAACGAAATTTTTAGGAACTAATTAAAATACAATATTTTATGCAATAAATGCTTTTCCACACCTCTTTATTTGTTTTTCTTCGTGTGATAAACATTGAAACATGAAAGTTTGCAGAGAGCCTCACCACAGCCTGCACACATGATACTTGTTTCTTTTCTAACCTTGTGNCTTCATCCAATTCAAGAATCATTATTTCATCGCCACTGTCATCATCAGAAAAAATCTCGTTCACAACATTTTCCAGCTGGTCTGTAGGAAAACGAAGACACTTGCTGCAAGAAGCTATGGTGAAACTGAATGAATGTGAAATATTTTCTGACCTTTACCTTCTCCGAGGGTTCTGACAGTAATATAAACCCCCACAAAGTTTACAAGGGTTCTTTACAAACATGCACAAAAACTATCATAAATATGTCTTTGGTTGATGAGTGCCAAGAGAGCAAAGAAGGGACGAGATTGTCAAAGCGTTAAAACACGCCAACGCCAGGGAACGGCTGGCATCGTCCGGGCGTTAAAACACGCCCGCGCCAGTCAAAGAGTTAATGATTCTGAAAAACAATACTTTTTATTTAACCTTCATGCTGCTGAGCCATAATAATACAGGCATGGCTCAACAAGGCATCCTTGCTGCATCCATATTGTTAAAGGTGCGATCTTTATAAACATGTATCATAAAATCTAATTTTCTGAATGTGCTGAAACTTGAAGAGCAATTTTCACACACAGTATAATATACACTGGACAGAGTTGTAGTTTTCTGACTTCTGATGCTAAATGGGAATCTAGATGGGAGAGGTGTGGTGCACTCAGCATGAAGCTAAGTATGGCTGTTTTTTTATCACAGTAATATATCAAGAAGAGTACATAATTCAATAGTGTACTTAAAGAGTGAACTGTAAGTGTAATGGGTTATTGCAGTGTTGTAGTGTATAGTGTATGCTTCAGCATGTTTAGTGACCCAAACCAACTACTTCATGTAAGGTAAGATTTATTATGTCTGCATTATTTAAAATTTCTACTTAATATCCTTTTATTTTCATGCAGAAATAGCACGAAACCAATTCAGCACAGGCATTACACTAAGCTTTACTTGCCTAACAGTAGTAGGGTTAATACATGTTGAAAATGAATACATATGTCATGGTTGTCTAAATTCAAACTACTGGCAGTTGGTATTACATCTTAGTTAAAACTAGGAACCAAACCATAAAAATGTATTTCTTCTCAGTAAAACAGAACACAGTTTTTTACTCTGAGTGGTCCAGCAACATGACCATGCTGAGTGTTCAGTGATGATACTGAACACTGTTGCCAGGTCAACAGTGCTTAAAAATGATCCTGTGAAGATATCCTGGATTATTATTGATAGTGCATACTGAGTTATACCAATTTCATACAATTCTAAGCCATGTATCATGTGTTGTGTGGAATCATATGAAAAATTACACAACATATTTTGTAAGAACTAACCCAGCCAACTTGGGTCCAATATTTGGGAGACCAAGCTCTGCCTGTCACAAGCCAGGATAAAGAGGGGAGTGATACAGGAGTAACACCTGGTCCATCTGGCTCTGGATGGTAGCACCTTGCCAGGGTTACCCTGAAGACCTCAATGGCAGAGAGGGAAATCTTGGTACAGCAGAACTGATGGAAGGAGTAACCCTAAGTCAGATTGGAAGTTGATAAGCATCCCAGGTAGAAGGCAGCAATTCCTCTTGTACTAGTATAGAGCTGAAGACAGAAGTCAGAGGGGTCTATAACTGGGTACTAAGAGGTGGAGATGTTGGACATTAGTATGGCTTGTGAACTGCGAAGGTCGGAGAAGGGTCTTTGAATCGTAGTGAAAACAACACTTCTAGGGGTAAAGTACCCCAAAATCAAGACTTCCAGTCACACTGGCTAAGGGATGGGTTTAAGGCTGATGACCTTATCCCATAAAAAACTCGTCGTGAAGCCTTTACAATTACTGAATGACCCAAGAGGATTATATGTGCAATGACATGGCGTTAGAATAATGAACCAAAAAAGGAAGGCAATATTAACAACAGCAACTTGGAATGTTAGGTCGATGTTACAACCTGGAAAAATGGTAGAAATTACAGATGAAGCCAGAGAATTCAAAATAAATTTTTTAACAATTCAAGAAACAAGATGGCCTGGGCAAGGGAAAATAGATAAACAATACTATTCTGTATTTTATAGTGAACCAAATTCTAGGACTGGACATTGCAGGGCTGGTTTTATAGTTGATGCACAAGCATGAAAATGTTTAATGTGTTTTGAATCAATTAGTGATAGGATGTGTAAAATTATATTCAAAGGCGTTTAAGAAATGTCACATTAATATTAGCATATGCACCAACAGAAGACAGTCATGAAGAGAACAAGCACGCCTTTCATAATCAACTTCACAGAGAATGCTCAAAACACCAAAATATGGTATGTTAGTGATTCTAAGTGATTCTATTGCTCAAATTCGGACAGAAGCCTTTTTAAAAACTGTGGGTAGAAAATACACACTTCATACTGAAATAAATGACAATGGAAAATGTTAAGTTAGCTGGCAATGGCAAATAATTTTATTATAAAAAGCACGTTTAAATTACAAAAAAAAAATATACAAAGGAACATGTAAAATACCTGTCAGTGAACAAACTAACCAAACAGACCATGTATTGGTATCTACGTTCTACATGGTTCATCAATACGGGATGTTAAAACAGCGAGAGGTCCTAGCTGTGATTCTGATCACTATTTAGTTAAAGTTAAATTAAAAGAAAGACTTGCCACAACAGATAACAATGAGTTATACAAGGAAAAATGGAAAGTAGACAAGTTAAAGGAACGAGAATAGTCACAGTTGTACCAGGAAATAATAGAAACAAAATTAGAAGCACTATGAACAGAACTGAGAAAAAATTAAAATGAGGTCAAACAGCAATGGAACATTATAAAACAGGCAGTAATTAATCCTGAAAAAGAAAACTTCACTGATTGATGAAACATTGGAAAACCATCATTCTACACAGCATACTTCTGAAAGTGAAAATTATACATTAATGAAATCCAACTTTGAGAGACTAAAGACAAGAAATGCATAATATGTGTTTCCTAATTGATGAGGACAATCTTTAGTCCTACTTTACGTGATGTGACATTTTTCATAATGGATGTCAGAAACTGAAATACTTTGTTGACAGAGATGCTGATACATGGGAGAAATGATCTGACTCCTCTATGGTACTCACCTGAGCGTAACTCTCTTTTTAATTCTGTGCCCAAGGTCTGAGTACCCTCGATGCATAGGCCTGTGTGGCTGAGGTTCCGTGAAGCTCTTGGATGTGGGTGTGTTGGGTTCTGAGAATTGCTTGTCTACCAGGATAGGCTTTGGCCTTAAAACAGCTGCTGAGGCTATGGGAGGGCTAGTGGCAGACTGTGAAGCTGATACTGTGATGATGTGGGGGTTGTGAAGGGTAGTATTGGGGCAGGGTGTTACCCCTGCAGTGGTAACTACTGCAGTTGCACCACCAGCTAATGGCAGAGGTGAATCTACTGAATGGTGGAGGGGTATGGCCAGAAGACGCTTTCTGTCTTCCATATAAAGTTCAATGAGTTGGTCAAGTTTCACTTCAATGTCATCCACCTGAAAAGAAATAACAGTAGAGGCATCTTCATACAAAAAACAGAAAATTTTAATCACGTATGGGGAGAACCCAAAATGTCATTGCTAAAATAGAGGAAAAGCCTAACTACCTTCTACTATTGCTAGAAGATGGGGAAAACTGAAAATATCTTCTATCACTGTTAGAATATGAAGAAAAAAAGTAGCTTCTGCAATTGATAGGATATTGGGAAAGGAATGTTGGAAAAATTTAAAGGAATGGGAAGGGAATACAAGTGAAGGGGGAAGGAGATAACAATATGAAAGGGATAAGTTAATGAAGAAAGAAATCATTCTACTGCCAGTTTTGTCAAATCATGCACTGTGGTGGTTGTGGTTGTTTAAGACCATTACTGGTTTATTTAATGACACTTTTTCAGCAACGGTTAGTTATGCACAACTGAATGACAGGGGATTGTGAATTATAAATTAGAAAATATGTGGAAGGAAGCTGGCATTTGGGGTTTGTCCGGAAAGTAATGCAATGAAGTTCGTAAAAAAAATGATTCTAGATATTACAAACGTTTAAAATTCTTCAAAGTACTCCCCTTGGGCATCCACATACTTTTGCCAGCAACTTTTCCATGCATGGTATGCATCCTCGAAGGCGACGACGGGGACCTCGTTTAGAGCCTTTGTCATGGTGTTTGGATCGCTTCAGTGGTTCCAAAATGGGTTCCTTTCAGGGCGGTCTTGATCCTTGGGAACAAAAAGAAGTCTGCCGGAGCCAGGTCAGGACTGTAGGAGGGCTGGGGCAACGCTGCCAAGCTGTGCTTGGCCAGAAACTCCCGGATGCGCAGAGCAGTGTGGCTGGGAGTGTTGTCATGGTGCAGCTGCGTTGACTGTCTACCCTTGGATTACAAATTCTTTGTGGACCACATCCTTGGCGTCGAAGACAATGAGCATGGTTTTCACTTTTGATTTGCTCATTCCTGCCTTCTTCGGACGAGGGGACTCCGAGGTGTGCCATTCGGAACTTTGGTGCTTTGTCTCAGGGTCAGACTCGAAGGAGGTTCATGGATACAGAGGACACGAATATGGATACAGGAGGATACAGCGATCCTGACGCTCCCAGAGCTCAGGGTAGATAGAGCTTGGAAACGTTGCGAAGCTAAGAGTACCCCCCCGCTTCCCAACCGGTCCGAATGCACTGCGCCCGAAAAAACAAATTTCATTACTTTCCAGACAAACCCTGTATATTTAGAATTTATCCCAAAATTTGCCTTGTGAAACTGTGGGTGGCAACAAGAAACCGCAGTCTGGATATCTGCTCTTTGGGCTTAATTGCATACCTGAAACTTCCCACATATGTAGCAGGATTGCTAGTTCTTTAGTGACATTTTTCCATCTGCACAGGCTCATGGCGGCCTAGTCCTCAAATGTCTTACAAACTGGTCTTGTTGATGCTATTCCTACATGGGCTAATATAAAGTTGCTGAAAGGTTGTAGCCATTCAAAGCAAAATCCTTCTTCAGTTTGTGTAACTTTACAGATCATCTATTCTAATTTCATGTATACATGCACCTGCTATCCTGGACAATGTATCAATACAATATGTATCATAACAACACAAAATGGGTTTATTCCTTGTTTATAGTAAGACAAAATATTTCTCACCTGTCTTTCAACCTTGACCACTCTTGAGGCTAAACTAATTTTGGAGGCATAAACATCTTTTGCTTTGGAACCTTGTTTACCCAATATCTGGTCCAACCTGTGAAACAATCGATCTTTATTGTGATTATTCTTTTAGATGTGTGGAGATAAGCGTTACTCTTCGAAAGTTCATTATTTTGTTATGCACTCAGTTTGAAAAGCTTATGTGAGTTGTAAATTTGACAGATTTCTAGTTAGTATAAATTTATATGATTCTCTCTTATTTGTTTATAAGGGGAAGGTAATTATATTATCTCATAAACTTTACCTTATTTCCACTTAAACAGTTCAGTTATCAGCTGGGCTGCAAGCCACACTTAAATTTACTGAAAATAAGTTACCTCTGAAAACGTCAGCAACGAATGAAACAAAGGCATTTTTTTGTATTATGTAATTCCAGTACAGAAACCTTTATATAATGTAAGCGTATTCCTTCATGAAGGCTAATGTAAAATCTGAATATTTTCATGATCCATGCTTTTATTATAAATTACAGTCTGTAGCAAGATCTTCATATAAAATATTTGTATTCATGCCAGATGTGTCCTACATAAGAGAATGAAGAAATCCATTTAAAGATTATGAGCACAAATCATTCAGATTCTCATATTCCAAAAGTGCAAGCTTTTGAACAGTTGACAGTTTTGACCTGAACATACAGTTCTGCAAATGGGGTCCTTGGCATGAGAATCTCGTACATTTGCTCAAGACCACCAGATAAGAGAAAATAAATTGTTTTGTAATTAAACAACTTAAATTTGTATTTAATAATTACAAATTTTGGGAAGTAAAGAGTTATGGTGAATAATAATTAAACAAATTCTGATTAGTGGAAACAGTGCCAGTGTAAAATTCAGGTCATGACTAAGGTTGCAAGCCTGTATAGTGTTTGCAATGTCAACAGCCATTTTTAACATTTAAACAAATTCTGATACTGGAAGTACAGTCATGCTTGTAAAATAATATGGTAAGCCTACTCTTAATTCCCATGAGAACGTTTAGTCATGAATTTCTCTTTCCAGATAATGAACTGAAAGGGTTGTTTAATTTATTTTGAAGATTTTCAATGACTTTTTAATGAAAAATATTCAAAATGAAAGATGAATTTCTTTCAGAAAAGATTTCTAATTTTCAAGAATATGTGGGTAGAATTTCCTTGTTCTGTATTTTTACATCAATGATTAAATTTCACATTCTACACATATGCGACAGTCATTTACTATTAATTAAAAACTGTTGGTTATTGGTGAGTATGGATAGTACTCTGAAAAACTGCTAACAATTTGAAGCTCTTGAACACAGTGTTTATACGATTACAGCTGATGAAAAAGAAGCAACATTGAACTGATTAATAAACCTACCTGAACTGAAGGTTTTTAACTCGGTTCAAGAGATCTGCATGCCCAGAAGAATATTGCTCTATCACATCCTTAACATCATAAGGTTTAAGAGCTTCTCTGAACTTCTTACGTGCCACAAAATACTTCAGCTACGGGCAAGACAATAAATAAACACCATTCGTAACCGTGAGACACACCACAAACTACACCAACAAAGAGACATAACACAAAACGAAAGAACATCACATAAGTGTTGGAACATAAGAAAGAAACTTGCATGTCACTTCTTGCAGTTTTTATGTATCCATGTGCAAATAAGGACTTGCTCAACCATAATCACACTTCTGCCAAAAATCAGTTTTAGAAGCTGAGTTAAATAAAACTGAATATTGGTTTTTGTCGTGCAATGTAATAAAATATACACATATGCGTCTAGTCAGAGATGCAAGAAGTTGGGTAACAGGTGCGCCTATAACCTGAACACAATCTATGAATTTTAACACAACAATTGTGAATGTAGGAGTTATAACCATTTTGTTATAAACAAAATTTCTATGATATCATGGTACCTTTGCTATCAAATAACTGAAATTCAGTGGCAAAATGAGACTTAAAATAAAATACATAATTGCAATTGACTAAACAGGTACAATTAACAGCAAATGCAATAATGTGTAGAACAAAATGAAATATGAAATCGTAAAGAAATTCAAATGGTTTCTGGGATAGAGAAATGAATGAATATCAAAAAACAAGTCAGTCCATAACATACATCTCTTTCTAATTTTAATACAGAAAAAATATTTATGCATATATGGTGAATATGTGATAATACTGAATATGACAATGAATTATGCTAAATTTTCATTCAAAATCCACTTTTCATTGCAGAAATCTGTGTAAATATATCACATTAACAGCTCTGTGGCACTCATGTGCAAATTTTCATGTTATGCTACTAATAAAGTATTGTATGGGTATTTTTCTGTCTTACATGCAAATAAAATGTGTGCTTATATTTTAACTGCATAATTACTATAGAAAAAATTACTGACTTTTCAAAAAGTTAAAACTATTACACATGGAAATCATCTGGTACATATTAAGAGAGATATAAAGAGTATTCTTAGAAATGTGCCACTCCAGTTGTGCAAAACACGTGTACAGACACAAACACTTTTCTCAGAAACAAATTACGTTTCACTCAACTATCTAACAACTACACTGTATTGTGCATTCAGTCATGATACATATTAGAAATTAAACCTCTACTTCTATTACATGATGAGAAGAACACTAGCATGAATTATCACAATTCTGAAAGACAAATAACATTGGAGAAAGAAATGACTGAAGTGCTATTGTTTCTCTTGCTCATGCCAGCTTCAGATTGAAAAGAAAGCTTTGCAGTATTGTTAATACAAAACACTGATGGCTTCCAGCCTTTACCAAGTCACACCTTACATGATGAAACCAGTACCACCATAGAAGCTGAACAAATGCCGCAAACATTTAAACTTGCTCTGTTACCGCACAATGGTATAAAGAAACCAGTGATGGTGGTGGTAGTGATAATTAGGATTATAGTAGCAATAGTGAAACATTTTTATGATTATTTCAAGCAAGAGCCAAAATAAGTGCACAAGAAATTCTGACAACAGTTAAACTCCAAAAAAAAACTGTATTCAGAATTCTAGACTGATGCCCAAAAACCAAAACACCATTCTTCAGAAAATCATGTTTAGGATAATATGACAGGGTTACCACTTCAATAGAGGAAGACTAAATGTTGGAGAAAAGTCTATGTGATCACAAACAACAATTAAATTGCTGTTGCATTGATTTATTAATTTACTTTGCATCTTTGAATGAAATAGGTAAGGAATTTTATTTAATGTAGTTTCCTCCTTCAGTATGAGAAGTAAAGTGTGCTTTATGGTTGGGAGCCACTGCTAAAAGACAAGAAGAAGAGCAACAGCGAAGATGTTTTACTGCAGCATCACATGACGAGACGCACTAACAAGAACAAACATGGATCAATCAATGCATTCCACAACATGTCATATTGTCGGCACAGTTACACACACAGATCGGAGTTAGGCAAGCCCAGACCACAACATGTGACGGTGCTAATATGTAAGAGCTACCATTCAATTCCTATAAATTGGCTACAATTTAAAATTAAAAATGAGATCCAGACAAAATACTGAAAATATAATACTGATACAATTTTTATTACATTTAGTACAAACTTAAGATATATATCATACGCAGATGAATAGAAGACTGGAATGACACAGGAGTTTTCAAGGTCTTCTTTAACAACCTAAAAGACTGTACTAAGGGATATTGGATTAAAGACTACCCATATCAATTGTCTGTTTGTGGTTTGTATTTCTGGAGGTTTTATTTCAGTTCTCTTAAACAAGAACTTCAGAATGACCCTCTGATACCTACTTTTCTATAAATGGATAAATGAATATGGTAATATCATAAATAATTATGAATTAATAATGATGCACTTTTGTGGTCCAATTACATATATAGCTTCCACAAGTACAGAGTCTGACTATTGTACAACATGTTAATATGTAGGTAGTACCGAAAGTCATGAGCAACTTTTTTTGCATGCAACCTGGGAACAGCAGACGAAAGAGAGTATGGTGGTAGGTGGAACCAGCTGTTGTATTAACCTTCAGTGTCTTGTTACGTCAATAGATTGCATCACGTGACCAGTATCAATCCTAACAAAATGGCCGACAACGATATGTCGTTTCGCCAGCATGCTGTCATCGAATTTCTTGTGAAAGAGCAGAAATTCACCAGACTTCAGCGTCCTTATGGAATTGTGTGCATGGGTGTGAGCAGTGTTCGAAGATGGGTGAAACATTTTAAAGATGGGAACACCAGCATCGAAGATGAGCCTCGAGCCGTCGTTCTCAACCAGCCTCAACTGAATGCAACAAGGAAAGAGTGGATGAGATTATTCAAGATGACAGGCATGTGACTGTGGACACAATAGCCAGAAGACTTGGAATAGGACACAGTGCAGTACAGGCGATGACTGAAAGCTTGGGCTATAGGAAAGTTTGTGCTCGTTGGGTCCCGCGGTTATTGACCGAAGACCACAAAGGTCAGCGAAAAGCCATCACCTCAGAACTGCTGCAGAGATATCAACATGAAGGCGATGATTTTTTGCTCTGTATTGTGACAGGTGACAAAAGCTGGTTTCACCATTTCGAGCCTGAAACGAAACGGCAGAGTATAGAATGACAGCATTTGCATTCTCCATCAAAAAAGAAGGCAAAGACAGTGCCATCAGCTGTGAAGGTGATGGGCACAGTCTTCTGGGATGCAGAGGGGTTTATTCTGGCTGAATTCCTGGATCCTGGGCAAACCATCAATGCTGCTCGTTATGTCCAGATGCTGCACAAGCTCCGTCGTGCATTGCGCGATAAACATCCAGGATGAAACATCATCATCCTGCATGACAACACTCACCTCACATTGGAAGCAATTGCAAAGATGGGGTGGGAAGTTCTTCCACACCCCTCCTATAGCCCTGATCTGGCACCCTCCGACTACCATCTTTTTGGATTTGTGAAGGATCAGCTGTGTGGACGTTTTGAGACAAGGGAGGCAATTCAGAAAGCAGTGTGTCAATGTCTTTGGATGGCTGGAACATTATATGGAAGGGGAATTTTCAAACTTCCAGAACACTGGGAGAAATGTGTACAAAGTGGATTATGTGGAAAAATAAAGAAAGGTCTGCAGATTGAGGTGGTGTATTTGGTTTGTCAATAATAAAGCATGTTACTTTACAAAAAATTGTTGCTCATGATTCTCAGTATGACCTTTGTATAAAAGTGCCCAGCCAAAAATATGTCAAAACAACTGTATTAATGTTATAAATTCTGCTTTGACATCATAAGTTTACATGATGATCATGCCATTAAAAATGTCATTTTTAGAGCTTAATGTTTTGTTGATTGCAAGGTTTAGACATACTTATCTGGGAGTGGGGTGTAAAGGCATGTTTGAACATACCAGAGGAGTAGACAGCTAGCCAAAAGTACCATATGATCAATTCCTACTGGATAGTACCCCACTCCTCTGCTTTTTGCAATCACGCCTTCATCATATACCCTCCACCAACTGCCAGAACTATATATGGGCTTCTGAACAGCCCCAAAACCTGAACATGGTAAATGCAATGCTTGCTGAAGTGGAGAGTCTTCAACATTAAACATGACATATTTCCAAAAGCCTAAGTTCTAAAACTACAAACAAACTCCGTGATTTTAGCCCGCAAGTGAACTATACCGACCGAGCGACCGCCACTTGTTGGCGAAGTTTAGTGCCAACTTTTGCGGATAGAGGGCGTTGCGTGGTCAGCGCAACGAATCCCCCATGGCTGTTAATTTCGATTTTCTAGAATGGAGCCGCTATTTCCTTGAAATAGCTCCTCAATTATCATCATGAGGCTGAGTGGACCCCGTTCCAGACCCACTACTTCTCAGAACAAATCTGGTAGCGCCGGGAATCGAACCCGGACCTCTGGATCTGTAGCCAGGAACGCTGACTACACTGAGTAAATTATCAAAAACTGATTCTTTGATTACTCTCCCTTCTTCTTTATGCATGGAAGTGATGGGTCCTTTACATATAATAAATTAAAGCTTTTAGAATTGTTTGTATGCTCAGGTACCTAACAGCTGAGTGCACAGAAGGTGCAGATGTGAAGTTCAGTACATTCAATAATCACACTGCTAGATGGATGCTAATAGCGAGCATCATACTCCTTTTGCTTTGCCCTGCTCCAGGTAACAACCGTCAGGATGGTCTGCAGTCATACTGCAGAACTGAAAATCTGAACACCAATTTAACACAACCAGTCAACAATGATCACAGCTTATCTCTTTCCTTGGAATAAATAATATACCCAGAAACTGAAGGGCTACTTATGCTGCATATAGAAATTGATTCATTTCATATTATTAACATTCAAGAGGAAAAAAAGCATTCAGCAGCTCATTCTGAATTATTTAGTGAATGGTGAAGTTTATGTTACCGTTCTAAATTTTACTTGTACAAAATCCAAATTATGTAAATAAACTTTCCTCCCTTTGGGGAAGCTGATATATAAATATCCTTTTTGATTGTATTATGCTTTTTCTTCCAATGTCTTAACCTCATGTAAGAATTTTATAACAATTCACAAACCTCATCATATATATAAGCAATACTGAAGAGGCCTCATTGTAAT
>NW_019744106.1:3198778-3223756 GCF_002891405.2 Cryptotermes secundus
TAATAAACTTCTATGGGTTACTGACTCTACTGATCAATGTTAAAATGATGTGACAAAGGGCTGGAGGAACAGAAATTGTGTCACTCATGTGGAAAAGTCCTGAATTTTATTTGTCGACTAAGTATGAGTGAGATGCTTCACTGTAGTAGAAAATTAAATTATAAAAAAACTGCATTATCATGAGTAATGAAAAAATTGTATTGCCATCATTTACAAATATGTAAACATAATTTTGGATGAAAGTGTACTTATGCCTCATGCAAAACTCCTGGTAGCCTCACCACTGAGATACACGTCACAGAATAAAAAAACACTGGATATTTTAAAATGCACTAGTGAAGGTATATAATGCATAAGACACAGAATTTAATGCTCACTTTGTGAACTTGTATGGAATTGAATGGTATCTCCAGGAAAGAATATTACACGCAGTACATTGTTGAAGCTCAAAGAACATGGCACATTACTGTTATCACTGGGACACATCAGCTTCCACCTGGTAGGCGGAAACAGAACCCATCCTCCACAACATAACCAGAAAACAAATTACTGGAAAATGGAAATTCATCTGCACTTATTTACGAGTTTCTCTGAATTAAAATTCAGTCATGATAGTGAATGTGTGTATTTCGGTAATTAAGTTTAAAAAGTAAAAAGTAAAAGTAAAGCTATCCCTGTAACAGGCCATGAAGGCCCATAGGGTTGAGACGCTGAGGGTAAGGACATAAATAATTCTTGGCCAGAATCAATTATTTACAATTATAATATTTCTTTCATATTACTGAAATAATTGTAATGGTAAAAGGTAAAAAGGTAAAGCTATCCATGAAATAGGCTGTGGAAGCCCATAGAGTTGTAAGACACTGAGGCTCCAACATTTTCTACATAATCGGCTCACAGGTGGTGAGGTTTTCAGCATTATGCATTGGCCACCCTTCACCCACAGGAAGATTCCAGGTACTCATTTCTGTTAGAAGCCGAGTCAACCAAAAGCTTAGGCCAGTTTAAAAATTTCGTGAGAATTATTGCCAGTAAAAGCTTTTTGTTGCATTGGTAGTTTTGTTCAGTAAGTACTTCTGAATTCAAGTTTCAAATGTATGCAATTTTCCCTTTAAAATTTGGGTGTGCCTTATGGCCTGGAAAATATGGTAATTATATATATTTTTCTTTACCATAATTCTGTTCTAGCAGTGTAATCAAATTGCTAGATTGTTTTCTGTGTACTTAAATGTTTTCCTCCATTTATCTTGCAAACTGATTCACATCTGAGCAAAGAGACTGAAACAGAAGTGAAATACTTGTACATAGCATAAGCTGGTATTAGCTTTTCTAAATATGAGATGATCAAAGATACAAATTTGGGCCCGGGGGTTGAAATATATTATGAGATATTAAAGCTTAAGAAAAACTATATATATATATATATATATATTTTATCACCTGGTAAAGTATAAAGTGGCTATTATATGCATATACAAAACTATTACCAAACTGTACTAAAAATATATGAGTGAATTGGTTTAGAAATATGAGAACTGTTTACTATAGAAATGTCATTGAAGAACAGACAGGGGTATTCATTCACTGTAGAATGTGATATGCTGAAAGTTAAGGTAGAATTAACTGTAGCATGAATGAAGGTAAAAATACATTCTGAACATTGTGAAAACAGTAATCAGGAATTCATGAGGTGAAATGTCTGGATTATTATGCTGGTTATATATTTGGTGCAGACATAAATAAATTATATGCATGTCACTCAAAAGGCTAACAAAAAGGTAGCCTATTTAAATATATGATTATAGTGAAAAGAACAAATTCAGAATAATGAGATGACATGTTTCAATCATTGTGTTTGTTTCAGTTTGGGTTTAGATTTTAATAATTTCCATATATGTCAATTAAAATGCTGATCAAATTTGGCAAAATATTTAATATCCACATGACTCAATTTGTTATGCAACTGTGTTAGAATGCAAAGTTGCAGAGGATGGGTTTGTTTGCGCTGTCCAAGGTTCTCTTCAGCCTCGCACGGACAGGAACTACAGTGTTGAGTACCTCTGTTGCACGTTTTTAACTCGGCCAAGCAAGTCAACATGACCCGCTGAGTACTGCTCTATCACATCCTTTACATCGTATGGCTTCAGTGCCTCCTTGAACTTCCGTCGAGCTACAAAGTACTTCATCTATAATATTACATAGAGTGGGAAGAAAGAAACAAAACATCAAACTGGATACTTATCATATGGTTTCATTTATCTGAGAACAGACTAGCTTCATTCATCATTAATTACAAAATATGTATTACAATAACTGCACAAAGTTTTATAGAAAATGAGAAATAAGAAGCTAAATCCATGGGGGATACAGGTATTCTGAAAGGGGGATTTTATTATATGTCAGGAACAGAACAGAATTCAGAAGATGAAATGGGCTGACCATTTCTTATCATGGGTTATTTAACAATGCTTACAGTATGGAGATTGCATACCATTGGATGGTTGGATGAAAGATGAATTAAAAAGGAATTGGAAGGAAGTGGTTGAGACCAATCAAGTTACTATCACATGTGCCTGGAGGGACTGAGAAAACCACAGAAAAACAACAGCCAGAAGAGCTGTGTCCTGGCTGAAATCTGAAATGATCATATCCCAAATACAAATCCAGAACGCTACCTCTGGACCAAGTCATAATGGTTCAACCAGTTATGATTCTCAGAATGGGCAGAAGTGGTTTCATCCTTGGTAAGGCAGAAGATGTAGAAGTAACTGGTTCTAAACCAAATAAATGACACATATCTGCAAATTTATTAAAGCAGCAGCCATTCTGGGCTGTTAGGAATACTATTAGAAATGAGTATGTACAGAATGCATCCAAGACACAGTTGTCAAAATATCCTTTACCTGCCCAAATGAAAAAAGTGAAAAATAATTATTCTCTAGTATACAGTCCATACGTGTTATGTACAAAGCATCAAGTGACTTCTACAGCATTTGAAACTAAACACATAATTTAATCATATTATCACCAATTTAAAGGGACATCTGTGGGACTGTGAAATTCCTATTTTGATAGATAAAATATTTGTTAAAGTAACATTTACCTTATGTACAAAAGTGACAGGTGGGTGTCCAATTGTGCCTTGATATTAACAGAACTGAATCGTCATGTTCTGCTTTTAGAGAATTAGTCAGTTCATTGGCTGGTGTACAGTACAAAATTTAACAATTCTCACTTAAGCAGATATGTAGGAGTCACCTCATTCTTTGTGTCGTTTATTTTACTAGATTCTCAATATCGCAGACCCTATGGCATTGAACGGTAGGATGCCTGAGGAATAATGAACTGGAAAGTATTTAAAAGAAAGCGATTATGGCCTAGTTGATATACTACGCTGGCATTTCTTTGGGCCTCCTGTGGAAAACCAAGAAAAACCTCAGTCATGACAGCCAATACCCCAGTGGAGATTCAAACTGAACACCTTCCAAATATAGGTCTTGAGGGTATTCACCACACCAATCTGATTGGTCCTGTAACCAATTTATCAGAACATTTCTTACTCAGTGTTGGTGTTGACCTGTGCCTAAATGACATACATTTATTTGCTTTATCAGATCTGTCCTCATATATGTGAAAGTATATTAAAATATTGAAGAATGTAATATGAAATACAAGAAGAGAATTATATCAGAAACATGTTATAAAATAAAATAGAACAAATTTCCCCCAGACATACCATATTACCATTTAATACAGCTTCATTATCTTAAATGATAATGGTATTTTAAAGGATTGGTGTAAATAAATAGCATTATTCAAATATTCTGTCTGTGAAACATAACTATTTTGTGTTATTACTCCTTAGTTATAACATAATAATCTGCATAAATATACAAATACAGTAATTAAAAGTAACTCTATTAAATAAAATTGCAATGCACATCTAATTTAAGCTAGTCTGACTCTCAGAGAAATATATATTTTATTATGGAAGTAGTTTTATATTCATTTGACTGGTGTAATTACAGGATTAAATTTCATTTTAAATATTACAAAATACTGCAATCAAGTTATAGCCAAGATGAAACCATGATTGCTTGCCATTTCTAAATGTTTGCACAAGTGTTTTCTACTGTAAAGCTTATTTTAGAAGACAGATAGAACATAAAACTGAAAACCAAATGATTTTTATATAAAATTAAGCTTGAAACAAATGCAATATATGTAAATATATATAGACACACACACACATATGCGCCTGCATGAATTCTGTTGAAGTTGGTCAAATAGATGTTTGGCATTACATGCCACATTATTCGATATAATATGAATAAATAAATAAATGTGATTAATATATGACACAATATTCATTAGCAGAAATATTTTATGTGAAAAAACATAGCTCATATAATATTTTAATTAATATTTCCTACCAAAGTGTCTGATTCATAGTTACCTACAGAAGTCTGTTTCAAGCTAAAACGACTTCTGTGACCTAGTTTCATTAGATTTGGAGAGTGTTTTACAAAAGTTATATGAAAATTGATAATTGCTAGCACAGAAACCATTAATCTCGTCAAAACTGAGCATTGTTTCATTGATATAAACATACA
Organism: Cryptotermes secundus; assembly: GCF_002891405.2. Classification (NCBI taxonomy): domain Eukaryota; kingdom Metazoa; phylum Arthropoda; class Insecta; order Blattodea; family Kalotermitidae; genus Cryptotermes; species Cryptotermes secundus. The sequence goes on from NW_019744106.1 coordinate 3,203,392, forward strand.
GGTACACTAACCTCCAAATGACTTTTGTACTTTCATACTCCTATATTTATTTTAATGATGAATAATGTTATTAATACAGGTGGTGCATTTCTGTAATCACTCCATTTATTTATGTAACAATTCAGACACATAATTTACTCATTTCCTCACAATATTTTGTTCTATAATGGAAAGAATGGAAAGAAGATAGAGGACATATTTTTGACTTTTGAAAATAATGTTATTAATACTGGACAAGCAATATGTTTATAAACAACAGAAAATTATTTTCAGTTTGATTAAATAACATTGTTTTGATGCATTGCCATTTCGATTTCACAGTACTTTCTGCTCTCCATCCAATCTGACTTCATCTAGCAAGTTCAGGAATGATTTCTGAACATAGGTTAGCTTGCACACTATGAAGTCAACAATAAACACAACTTCTCCCCCCACCACCACCACCACATGTGATATACTGAACTTGAGAAATTGATAGGGATTAAGAAATATTATTTTGTCTTAGAAGTAGTTGAGGGGAAATTATGTGAATGAATGTACAGTAATATGCTCCTTATGTCTCAAAGAAAGAAACAATGTATTAACAGCGTTTGTAAGTCTTCACCATTTCCTCTCATCATCTGAAACATTACATCATTAAATACAACATGCTGAAATGCAAGAACAATCATACCTATGACACTTATTTTGTGACATCAAATGCACAATAGACCACTGTAGGTCATGGTGCAAGGGCCAAGAAGGCCCACCCCTTATATACATTACTTACATTATACACTCATTCGTGACATCAATGTTACCAACTTAGTATTCTACATCACTTGAAACTGTGTAACATAATGTAATTTGGGACTATGGTCAGTTATTCAGATATAGAATGGGGTCCCACTTTATTTGTATTTATGAAAATATGCACAATAAAATTTGTAATTCCTTTCCCCACAGCAATCTTTGTTTTACTGTAAATACAAAGCTTCAATATTTTGCACTTTTAAAAGTTGTTTTACAATGCATGCATTAAATATATTACCATTCTGCCCATGTACATTACAAATTTCGTTTTATGTGGTCAATAGGATTCAAAATTTATGTTCCTAAAACTTAACCTCCTGAAATAATGAAGCAGGATCAGGTGTACCAATATATGAAATAATAATAATAAAGTACACTGTAGTCTTCAGAAAATCTGAATCCAATTCTATCATATTGTGACAGGATATGACCATTTACTATGCAACACTAAGTAAGCAGTAGATTCTGTTACAACAGATAGCAGTGAATGATGCGTTACCAGGTAACAAAGTCCTAAACACAAGATTCCCAGGACAACCAACCAGACAACAGAGGACAATTAACTATTTGACATGGTGCCTTCTATGAAGGCTGCCTAGCAGTTATAAAAGGCAGTGGATTTGTGAATTGATGCAGATGTCCAATAAATCCAATCGTCAAAACTAGAACCCACAATAATTTGCCATGCCTACACCTTATACATGACAGAATATACATAATTTCATAGCCAGTGTAGTATATTGTGAAACAAAATAAAGTATGTCACAAAATTAAGGTTTATTCTACATTCCTTGACATACCAAATGTGAAGAAGTAATGGCTGTTACCCCCATTGCATATTTGGAAGGTTCTGGGTTCGCATCTCATCTTCTGGACCTGTTATGCTGATGGTTTCATAGTTTTTCTTAGTAAATTGAAAAAAAAAGATGTTGTAGCCGTTTAAATAGTCCACACCCACTTCATTCCACATCCTTTCCAATTAATAATTACTAATTCAACACTATTTAACCTATGCAGTACAAGAATGGTAAAGCTATCCTTGTAACAGGCTTTCGAGGCCCATAGGGTTGTGAGACATTAAGGATCCCACATTATCTAGACAATCAGCTCAAAAATGGTGGTAAGGTTGTCAGCCCTATGCACTGGCCGCACTTTACCGCCCAGGAAAATTCCTGGTACTCATTTCTGTAAGAGGCTGAGTCGACCCCAGGGCCATAGTGCAGCTAGGATTAGGTAAATTGGAAAAAATCCAATGGCCTCATTGGGACTTCAACCCGTGACCTTCCGGCATGTAGTATTGTGCCTCAACAAACTACAAAACGTTGCTAAACAGACCAAGGTGCCGGGGGTTCTATTCCCAGAGGCAAAGTAGCAGGGTCACAGAACTGAGCACACATCTCAATTAGCACCAAGGTCAAAAATGTTTGAGCTATACTTCTACTCCCCCATATGACTTCAAGGCATGGTGCTTAATTACATAAACATAAGTAGTTTACTGACTATAAGTGAACAACACCACCATTGAGTGAGATTTAATGATACTGTTCGAAATACAGAGTGGAAATGATGGTGTAATGTGCATCTCATTAATACACAGGGGTTTTAAAGAGATCATGGCCCATTTCAAATGTAGGCTTTGAACTCCAGCATTCACTAGGGTGGACTGAAGGAAATCATGAAGAACATAAGTGAAGACAGCCAGCCTCCTGGCCAAGATGTGAACCACGGACTGCTGAAAATGAAGCAGGGGTGCTAAGCACTGGACCACGACATTCAGCTAATTGTTCTGAGATGTGCTGTCATCGGTCTTAAAACAGGACCGGATGGAGCAAGATCCAACATTGTTTAAGATATTCAGAATGGGGTTTCTGATTTTCATGTCAGTAAAACTGAACACTGTGGACATCTGTGTTGTAGTCTTGTAGCTGAATACCAATATTTTTGAGACATATACTGTCTTCACTGTTTACTCATAAGATGGAAGTACATTCTTCCGTAGCGCTTGTACCTATCTGCTGAACTAGATGGTATTATAACCCAGAAGCCCACATTATGAACTTTTCAGAATGGTATACATGGAAGAAGCAAGTATCTGTGATAACACACTGAGGTTTATTATGTTGTTAAAACAACTCTAATGTTAAAAGAAATTCTGCTCCCATTCAAACGAATTTACTGTCCCACTTATCATAAGAAAGTCAAATAAAACACAACTATGCATCTCCTAATCATACATAATACCCAAATAGAGTAAAAAAAAATGCAAAAATATTCCCTGAAGGGAGTGAAATCTTTATTTCAGCAATAAATTTTCTTTAGCCACATATGAGAGAGCATTACATGCCACTTCTTCTCACGGTTGAGCCAGTTGTCTTACAATTTATTTAAGAAGTTTGTATATTTCATTGTACCATTCATGTCCTGACTCCAATCTATAAACTTAAAGATAAGGGTAAAGGTGAATGTATAAAAATGAAAGCATTTCCTGTTCTACCAATGGTTGTAAAACACGGTATCATGCCTCAAAGAATGAATTATATGCCTATATGAAAGAAATCTGAGGTCAGGCTTCTTAGTGGAGCTGACGGAGAAATATTAGAGGAGTATGGAAAAAAATTACACAATGAGAATCTTTACCAGTATAATCTATATTCTTCATAAAACTGAGGAAAATTGATGTGGCATGTAATAAGCATGGGAGGGATGAAGAATTTATACAGATTTCATTCAGAAAACCTGAAGGGAAAAGACCTTGGGAAAGTTTGACAGAAAGGGAAGGATAATACAGTGTGTACATAAAGTCTGGGAACACTTTAAATTATTTACTGCACAAGAACTACAAATTATACAGACATCATATATGTGTCACTTTGAAGAGAAACTCTGAAAGTTTGTTTTTACCTCTTAAACTTTCGATGTGGGAACCATGAGTGACTCGGCAGACGTCCACACGGTAATCGAATTCTTACCATACTCTTCCCAACATGGCCTCGTCGACTGTGGCGGTTAATGAATTCCTGCGCTTTCTTGGTACCCCAGATTCGACAGTTATGCCTGTTCACTGTCCCATTTGTGTGAAATGTCGCTTCGTCGCTAAAAATGAAGCGATTCACGAACCCATAGTCATCCTCTGCCAATTGTTGCAACTGACAACAAAACTCAAAGCGCTTGCCTTTGTGGTCGTCATTTAGCTTATGCAGTAGCTGCAATTTGAATGGCTTCAGTCAGCTTCTTGCGCAGAACTTTCCACACTGTCATTCGAGGCATTTGAAGTTCACGGGNACTGATCTCTTCGGGCTCCTCGTGAATCTCTCTTACATGCTCCGCATATTCTTCACTCACACCGAGCAACCTATAGTCACGAATTTCTTGTGCCAGTTTTGGTGGGTTCTTACCATACTTGGTCCTAAACTTTCGTTGCACGCGTGTAACACACGTGTTTTTGTCAAATTCTAACACACTGAAGGGCTTTCCTGCACCACGTGTCTCCATGTTTGCAACTAACGCTAACTATCGGCAAATGACTGAATTACACGCATTGGCGGAACATACACACTTTCAGAGTGTCTCTTCAAAATGACAGGTATATGATGTCTGTATAATTCTAGTTCTTGTGCAATAAATAATTTAAAGTGTTTCCGGGCTTTATGTACACCCTGTATATGTATATGCGCACATATACATAAAGGACGTACGTGAGGATTTGATTCATGTTGAACCTTTGGGTTCTAACTAAAGGGTGGAATTTCTTGTCCATCTGAGAGATAAGCAACTTATCATGAAGAACTCTATTTCGTGGATATATTTACATGATTCTAATTGTAATAAAGTGTTAATAAGTTATGTAGTCTTTGCCCATGATGTGCATAACTTATTCCACATCCTCCTCATATTTTTCAACAATTTCAAATTCACCGTATTTTACGTAAAATGGAGACTATATACGACGTGAAAAAATAAAATTTAACTGGATAATATGTCATAACTGATAACAGTGATCAACCAAAGTGATTTCAAATACCGCAAAGGAGACCTGCTTCAATGTTACAAGCACTACCTGGTGACAAGTCAGTTAACTTCCATCATCTTAATGAAGGGGCTGAATTACCTTTCTTATCGCTCTGATGGCGCCTTTGTGCTGATTTGTAAGCTGCACGCACCGCGGCTCTTCATCTTCATCTGGAAGAAATCAACAGTAAGAATACAATCACTTCATACTACATCTTAAGTTGTGAAAGTTTTACATTTCACTTTTCATAAGAAATATTTTATCTCAATGTTAAATGTATAAACAAAACAAAATATCTTTTAAACGTTTTTTATCCTACGATACTTATTTAATGCAAATTTACTGTCTCTAAATAAAGAAACAAGTGCTGAAATCACAAAAATTGTATGTTTTTTATTTATGAAGAAGAGTGCCTGTATTTTAGATACGGCTGTGTTTAGTAGTTACGTAATTTAATTGAATATTACTTGGAAATAGATTTAAGTGTAATTATATATATTCTGTTTCCAGTATATCACTGCAAGTAATAAAACAAAATAGGGTAATCAAGAAAGAATTATGTTAAGGAAATATTTGTTTAGTGTTAGTAGGTCTTTTTGAGCACACTGAATGTTCAATTTATGTTTATGTAGTGTTTTTACATGTGTTGTGTTAGAGCCATTTAAGGCATTCTACATACAAACCACAAACTACAGTGAGGCGAGGACGCTGACTTTTATGGAAAAATAGTGATACAGAATTGGAACAGACTATGACCATATTGATATTCGGGTTACCCACTTTTAGCAGGTTTAGGTTAATACTTAAGGGCTCAGTGGTTCCCCCGACTCCATATGCCACACGGTTTGCAGTCAACACTACAGTCATTAATCCTAGCACAACTAAAACTGTGGCTGTCGGCAGTTCTTACATGCAAATGCCAGATACCATCATAAAGAGTGGCCTGCATACTCAGTTAATCTTAAGGTATAATTACGCAACTGGTTGAGAGTGTATGGGTTACAATTTGCAAAATCGCAGTGTGTACAGTTCAAAAGATTGGAATATGCTTCTGTCAGAATTCCTGTAAAAGTTAACTGTGCAAAGTTCACTTATGTGCTAGGATGAAGAGTTTTGGATTGGGGGGGGGGGCATCATTCAGTTATCTTCGCTCAGCTCCAGCACATCTGCCGTTGGTAAGTCACTGTCTGTACATGGTTCTATTTCTTTTTGTTTCACTACAGCAACCTTGCAAATTTCCCTTTTACTGTTCCTACCTGAACAATAATCTTCACATTCCATACCTGTGGCATTCTTCGATATATGCATACATATTCAGTCAAGAATTCCTTGGAAAACTCTTAGCAGGGAACAATGATAGACACATAAACCTTATTCTCAACATTTAAGCCAAATCCGAAGTTGGCTCAAACGGTAATGCTTCTGTATTTTATTCGAGAGGGACCTGGTTCAAATCGCAGGCAGGATTATCCATACTGAAATTTGAAGTGGGGTCCAACAGCTACTTCAGGAAAATTCTGGTATAGTACTGTAAATTATGCCATGACCGCTTCCTTCACATCCTCCTGAATTCATTATTCACTGTTTTGAAATCACTCTGTGCTACACAGTCTGAGTCAGTGACAGCACCATCAAATGAACTATAAATAAAGATTTACATGAAAAAGCTACCAGTCAGCTGCAAAGCAATACAGTGCCAGATACAGGAGACAGAAATTCAAAGTTATCTTGTATCCCAAAAGGAATAGAAGTGGGGAAATTTACACTCCTGTTCCCAAAGAAGTACTGACCAGGGAATATACTCTGTATATATTTTTCTGTTGTCCCACCTCTTTAATAAAAGTAATCAAAACTCACTTAGGTTAAAAGTAGCTTTCTCGTTTCTGCAATTGACAATATAATTTGGACCTTATGAGAAATAAACATACAGGCCTATCATAAATTATAATTGATATAAAACATTCCAAATTAGACAAATTTCAGAAGTTTTCGTTGCTCAGCTGGTTAAGTGATTCCCAGCATTTAGGGAAGTTTTGTTACCACATATGCAAGAATCCACTACTGGATTCTATTGAAGGTACTTAAATTCTAATTCAGACTCTCACATTTGACTGAAGATCCACTTCAATAGTGCCTTCTCATCTGCTCATAAGTCACACAAATAGTCTCTCTGGGGCCACCATCTTTTGTGTGGGTTTTTCGTCTTCCAATATGCTCTGCGTGTTCCATCTCACGGTCCTGATTTATCTTAATAATATTTGAGGAAATGACAAATTATGGCGCCCTTCACTAAATAACTTTCTTTATCTTCTTATTGCATTCTCCCACTTAAGTCAACATTTCCTCCTCAGAAATTTCTTCTGAAATATTAATCTATAATTTTCCCTTATGGAAAAGAATAGAAATATTATACCGGAAGATGACTCTAAATTTAAAGGGCTCAAGAATTTAAAACGAAATCAAACTGGCCAATGTTCTGACAGGATTCATTATTTTACATGGTTGCGATGTGTTCGGATGTATTTGTGGATGTAATTTTCGTTCATTACTGTCATTCCCAAATATTTAAGGAGGCAGATGGTAGCGTAGTTGGATGAGGTACTATGATACAAGTCGGAAGTTTGCTGGTTTGATTACCGATGATGTCATTTGATATTTCAATTAATCTAATCCTTCCAGCTGCACTATAACCCTGGGGGTCGATTTAGCCTCTAACAGAAATGAGTACCAGGAACCTTCCTGGGGTGTAAAGGGCGGCCAGCCAGCCTGCGGGTAAGGCTGACAACATAACCGCCATCTGCGAGCCGATTGTCTAGAAAATGAGGAAGATCTGACATCTCACGACTACATGGGCTTTTGCAGTCTGTTACAGGGATAGCTTTACCTTTTTTTTTCACCATAATATTTAAACTTTACAATATTATTAATTCCTTGTCAGCAGTTCTTAGCTTCATTGGAAGGGGCATCTCATAAAATCTGTAGTCCTTACGCAACTCAGAATGGTCTAGGCAAATTGTGGCAAACTTTAGTTGCCTGGCCTCGGCTATGCAGCCAAAGCTGTTATAATTAAGGAGACGTACCGGCCACTCTTGGTGCTGAGTCACTTGGTGAGAATAACAAGGAAGTTCCTGTGGCACATTTTTCAGGCATTTATTCGATTCTTAGTTTGTCTGTGGTTTTGATATTGATCCAAGATGCATTAATCTCATTTGTGAGATGGCTTCTTGAATTTGACTTTACGTATATCACAGTTCAAAACAGCCGACAAGATAATACAATGTTATGTTCACTAAAAGAATAAGATTTGAAGCAGCATACACAACAATAACTTCAGAAAATAAACAAGATGGACACTATCGTGTCAAACATCTGCTTTATTTTGCTGCTGATTTCTTCACTACATGTTTCGACCCTTACCTGTGTCAACCTCAGGCATACATGAATACTTGGTGTCAGATTATTGTTGTGTAGATTGCATCGAATCATATTATTTTAGTGAATTATACACAACAGGATGCATACAATAAAGATTTCAATGTTGTGTTTTCTTGCAACCATATTCCTCTGGACAACCATACCATACCATTCGGTATTTGGATGGAGTTATATACATAAAGTAACAGCAAAAACATATCTTTTGAAAAGGAACTAATATGGTGAAATGTTTAACTGTCAAGTGGTTCAAAATATTGATGGAGACAAAACCTGCAATCCCCAGGGCCAGCCAGTATCTCACTATCAAAGGTTCACTTCCCTGCTCTAGGCCCAGAGGTTGAACTGGGTTGCTGCCCAGAGGTAGAAGGGGAGAGAGTCTGGAACAGGACTAGTAACCTACTTTCTTACAGACGACATTTAATATATATCCTAGACTAAAAGGAAGAGATAAGGCTAAAATACGAACAGAACAACACAGTTCTTCATTCAGAATTACTGGGTTTTTGGACTTTGTCCATTGTCCGGTATTCTAGAAACTAGAATACATTACGTTCCAGAAACTGGACCAGTTTTCTTCCTCATGTTAGAGGAGTGTGAGACACCTACACTGTTCGGTCCCTTAGAAAGAGCTAACTTCAATCACTGAACCCACAATTCTTCGTTCTTTTGTTATTTAATTTAGATTTACTGAAGAATTGCACGACACCACAGCACAAAATAGTAAATTTGAACCAAACTGAGAATTTAGAAAATGTACTCTTTAACTGATATATGTCCAAAGAAACCTGCCGCAAACTAACACACTTAAATATAATATTTTAAAACAAGGATAAATCGGTGAATGTACAATTTTACACATTCGTCACGGGTCTGTTTCATTGTCTCTTCTTCTAGTTTGTCTATATGAAATATTGACAAATATTATTCTATACTCCGAAGGAGGGGGGAACCATCTAGAGTCTTCAATGTATTATGTAACGGCTATCTGTGTAAAAGATGCTTTATCTTTATCTCACATTGACTGGAAAATATATCTCCATTCTTCCCTATACAATTAAATATTTTGTCCAAACTATAACGATGAATCATTTATATACGGAGACAAATGCATTAGTAAAACGGTTGTGTGTGCTGGTGACTTCTCTTTAAGTTGAAATAACATGCAGACTTACCTCGACATGAGAAGAGGGACTGTCCGCTTGAGCTGTTCAGCCAACAATCTGAGTGTCATCCAAACTAGAGAGCAATGCAGTTAAATGCCATTCGCTATTATCTGTAAGCATCTTGCTTTAGTTTTGAGTAGTGACACAAACATGCAATCATCATTCCATATCATTTCAAAAGCAAGTGAAAAACTTGGTGAAATTGTGTCCACATTTCTCTGTAAACACACTGGATTACTATTAATTTGCTATAATTAGTATTTACTGTACTTTTAAAAAGGCCTGAATGTAGCTACTTTTGGTGCTGGTCGAAGCTCAAACTGGCCAACATGTTATATTTATTTACTTAATACGAAAGGATACCTTGCTCCTTATAATTTCCTGCAGTACAATAATATAACTTCTTCATATCGTATATGGGGCCTGCTGCTGCCAGCTCGGTGGCTATGCATGTCACTGCATTAAAATGGGATGACTTTTTTTTACGGTTTTCCATTTTAAGTTCCCATCATTATAAAAGACATCCAAACTGACATTACACTATTCGTCAAGCTCTGCAGCAAACATGCTAAACTGACATTACAAACAGAACATTGATTTTCCACTGACATTACGGTAGCAGCAGCCATAATTCTTAAAGAAAAAAATGGTCATCAACCTCGCCAAACCGAAGCGGGATGAATTTGAGAGCAATTGAAGCATTATTTCTTTGGTTGCCTATTGACTCACACTGCAGAATGCCTGGCAGTAACAAGAGAGACAGTTCAAATACACTATGGTTTTGATGTGGCTCAAAAGCAAATTATATTCAAATATAGCATTAATATGGAAAACTCCAGTCATGTCAGTTGATTAAAAGTGAACGATGTTACAGGAGCCATCTCAGTCCCCATCACTGGGCTCTGATTCCTAATCAACTGACACTGTTAAGGGCCAGACAATATTTAATTAACTACAGCCGCCATGAAAGCTTCAGGTCTTACAAAGAACAATCAATTGTCATATAAACGTAAGTCAGTGAACATAGTCCTGCAACATATGCATAACTCATGAAGTTCGGACATCCGGATATGATAACACGTGTGGACAATAAGAATCTAATCTGATTGTCGTGTGCGCCTGAAAATATTAATTTATATAAATATTGTACATCTGAATATTATCCATCATCCGAGTTTTTCATTTAAAACACACAACGTTTCGGAGACTAGATTCTGTCTCCGTCTTCAGGTGAAACCTACTCAGGCCCAATCGATAGAGCTAGCCCTTCCCTCTCTCTGTTCCGGTTCCGAGATAGGGACTAGCTCTATCGAATGGGCCAAACTGAGTAGGTTTCGCCTGAAGACGGAGACACAATTCAGTCTCTGAAACGTTGTTTGCTTTAAATAAAAAGAGGACGAATGACATTGTCCAGAAACACAATAACTGCATTAATATGCCACACTCACAGACTTTTAGATCTTATATTAATTTATATTCTGATCATTAGTAGGTCTGCTTGCTTGTTTATAATCAATGATCGAAGTAGACGAACCAAGATATCGGCAAACGGTTCACACTCTCTGTATTAGTCTGGTCGTATTTGGCGTACGTGTTTCGATCCTATTTTCCATATGTTATAAAGATAAAAATTATAGTAACTTCTGTACCAATTAACGAATTCTAATGAAATTTGGTTGGAACAATACGTCACTAGAGAGAGTTTCACTGCTTTATATATTCATTTCTTGCCGTTAATATTATTAACACGATGACTTCGCGAACTTTCGAAGTGACAGAGACACTAAAGAGCCTTTGTGCACTGCCATGATATTTAATGTGGTAACGAGTAATGAAAACGTATAATTTTGTAAAGGTAATTAATAGAGGTATGGTGGTCATGGGGGGGCACGTGGTAGCGTAATTGGTTGAGGCACTATGCTACAAGCCGGAAGGTCGCGGGCTCAAATCCGGATGACGTCATTGGATTTTTTCAATTGACCTAATCCTTCCAGCCGCACTATGGCCCTGGGGTCGACTCAGCCCTTAAGAGAAACGAGTACCAGGAATTAATTAAATAATTTTCCTGGGGAGCAAAGCGTGGCCGGCGCGTAAGGCTGACAACCTTACCGCCATCCTTGAGCCGATTGCCTAGATAATGTGGGACCCTCAACGTCTCACAACCCTATGGGCCTTCACGGCCTGTTATAGAGATAGCTTTACTTTTACTTTTTAGGTGGTCATGGTAAATACATATGCAGCTTTCCATTTACTGGTTACAGGCCTCAGTAACGATGAAGTGGATACGTACAATATACTACTTCTTCAAACTCCACACACTCATCAGGCTTGAGTCAAATGGATTTGCTTTTGCTGATGAATTATCTAAGGATATATACTACGTATTTCTCACAAATTATGTGCATCAACAGTTAAAAGAAACTATACAGAAGCTACAGCAACGATGCATTGCGCAAGGCAACAGCTGAATTATACGAACTTTGTCCATCATCTGGATTTTAAATAACTACGAAAAAAATACAACGTTTCGGAAACTAGATCTGTTTCCGTCCTCAGTTGAGCGAAGACACATACTCTGTTCTGGTCCAGTGATTGAGGCCAGCTCTTTCTAAGGGACCCAACAGAGTAGGGGTATTCCCCCACCTGAGGACGGAAACAGATCCAGTTTCCTAAACGTTGTGTTTTTTTCGTAGTTATTTAGAATCCGGACGATGGACAAAGTCCGAAAACCCAGTATCTCTGTGTTATACACCATCGTCAGAACCCTGTAGTGTCTGTAAGTTGTATGTATGCCGAGCTACAAACGGGATTCACATCGGAATAACACACACAAAACATACCGTATTATTTTAAGCGACGATTTATTTCAATCTTCTGATTTCCCGTATTCAACAAATATTTATAGCAGAAATTTGGGCATTTTTATAGAAAATTTGTATTTGTGTGTCAATGCCACATGGCATTTTCGTTGTACTTGTCATATTCCACGATATTTTGTTCTCCACTGGTTAAGGCATTTTCTGTTTAGGAACCATACACGAAGTATTTATGTACGAACGAATCAAACGGTCTCACATTAAATATGTGTTAAGAAGTTGCATACTACACGTTACTCGGTCATTTTGTGAATCTACAGGAACGTAACCATTATGTCTCATACACTCCTCGAAAATTTTCTGAAGCTACAAAAAGTCAGAAGTTTAGATTTGCATTCGAAAATCTACAAGATCGAAGGAATAACATATTGCAGATGTAGCAGCATCAACTTTCCAATCCTACAGCAAAATAGTAATTACTTCTAGAGTAAATGTCTTGTAAGATTTCCGAAGATATAAAAACACACAAATCGGGTGTTGCAGTTTATCACCAAATTTATAAATCTATAAAAATATAACAAATAAGTCTTGTACCTCTTAAAATTTACAAAGCTACGTACATGACCGCAACAATTATGTTGCTGGCTCCTCCCTACCTTCCAAATCAACATGAACATAATAATAAATAATTTAGGTAGCTCCAAATATTTTAAAAACTACGGAAACACAGTAATCATGTATTGTAAATCACCCATGAACTATTAAAAGGTAGAAAACATATTTTCACCAAGCCTTCCACGGCCACATATCACAATTATTGGAACAGTAAAGCAGATGGAAAATAATACATGACATATAATTCGAAGAACAAGCGAACATAATACGTGACACACACAGACAGGACATACACATATAAAAGTACATAGGTTTAACGAGTACAGGTGCACGAAATATACAAAGTGCCATTAAGCATATAGATACAAAGAGTACCAGAGGCAGGAAGCAGGAAGAGTCCTCTACTGCTCAGACAAAACTTGTTGATATTTAAACTGTACGGAAGGGGTAAAAAGAAACTGTCCTTACTGAGATAATTTATGGAGTTGTGCGTAAAACATTATACTGCTCCATTGTAAAATTATATATAGTACACTACTGACCAGACTATTCATTTGCACTCATTTAAAGGAAGCCTGGGAGAGCATGTGAAATTCTTCGCGTTATATATATATATACATATATATACATATTGATTTGGTATTTGGATAATTTCACAGCTCTGCCATTTTAAAACACGAAACACTAACTGGATTTTGGGCTTATTATAATTCAAACGTTTAACACGTTATTTTCTGATGCTACGTATTTGAAATGTGTACTGTTTTGCACAATGGCACGCAAATTTTCACTTTATTCATAGTAATAAGAAAATAGAATCGATGAAGGCAACACTGCAAGTTTGACTACGCTCAGAAATGTAAAATATTCCGGGCCATTTCAAAAGCACGCATGCGCGGGCGCCAGGAGACGAATTCTTCTAATTTCTGTCAGACTGCAGCCAGACTTCCAAGCAACACATTCGAGTGATTCTCTCATTTTCTTCTTTAGGGGGTCTGTTGTTTCACATAGATGTACATCATGTAGACATATTCTCTCGGACGTAAAAATTCAAATTGTGCGCGGCAAGAACCTATTCGAGATCTACAAGAAGTCTGTATTAATAAATTCGAAACAATTACGTCTGTTATAGGAACGGATTATGCTGAGAACATATATCATAAAACGGGACAGACAATACATAACAATAGCACGTATATTACACTGGACGGACACAGCAAAATAAATGTCACTAATTCCTGTCACATAAAAACTAGCATATACTGATGCTGTGAGAAGCGGAACATGTTAAGGTATTTCCTATACACAATAAATTCTCTGTCTACCGTGTTCCAAATTAATATTGAAGCTTCTACAAACAGTGAAGCCGGCTAAGAGTGGGGACGCCACACTATCAAATTAACTGCGATTCTTCCATAATATGTGAGAATCTATGCTGATAAGCAAATAAACAAAACAAACACAAATTTTCAGTCACATTCATTAATGAGGTTACTAATAATTTACAGTAGGAACTACCTGAAACATAAAATTCTGGTATTTTAGAAAGAAATATATAAAACAAATATTGTCATAAATGTTGACTACAGCGATTCAAGAAATTCAGATGTAACAGAGAGAGGAGCAATGCAACCACAGATAGGAGGCTTCACTGACTTATCATAACCTTCTTGCTCTCCTTACTCTTCCGGGGTGACGGAATGCGCTCACAAGTACGTCTACGTTATGTAAGCGGCACTTCGAAAAAATGGTTGCCACGAGTTGCTTTAATCTGATTTTATTTCTGTTTCCATTATTTTTTCTCTTAGTGAGGGGTGGAGTCCAACTGGGTCCACTCGGCATGGTGGCTACAGATTGGCCTATGTACCTGTCCCGGGTGATTATGATGATGAAGAATTTGGTGGAATGAAGACTGGCAGGGGAAACCGAAGTACTCGGAGAAAACCCGCCCCAGCGCCACTTTGTCCACCACAAATCCCACTTGACCAGACCCGAGATCGAACTGGGGTCGCTGCGGTGGGAAGCCAACGACTAACGACTTGAGCTATGGCGCGGCCATCTGTTTCCATTAAATTGTGAGTGTAGAAATAAATAAAGATTTCTTAAGCGTATAATAAGGGGATATGTAATTTTCCATTGTTTCAGAAATATTTCTGGTGACAAATTATATGCATGTCTAAGAAAACATCCGCTTTTCCATTTACATTAATATTTAGTTTAATTTAGTTTGTCTAGTGCAAAGAAAACAGGGGGCACGTGGTAGTGTAGTTGGTTGAGGCATTATGCTACAAGCCGGAAGGTCGCAGGATCGAATCCCGATGAGGTGGATATTTTCAATTTACCTAATCCTTCCAGCCGCACCATGGCCCTGGGGTCGACTCAGCCTCTAACAGAAATGAGTCTTGAGGAATCTTGCTGGGGAGTGAAGGGCGGCCGGGGCGTAAGGCTGACAACCTCACCGCCATCTGTGAGCCGATTATCTAGAAAATGTGGGAGCCTCAACATCAGAGAACCCTATAGGCCTCCACGGCTTATTAAAGGGATATGTTTCCTTTTTCTTACTTAGTGAATGTAAAGAAAAGAGAAACGTGTCTGCTCAGAGAGACAAAGAGAGAAACTGGGAAGACATACCAAGCCAAAGGCCAGGTACGGCAGTTGGGGAACGGAGGTTATAAAAGGCCTAAGTAACACCCACTAGGGGCATGGAGGTTATAAGAGACCTAAGTAACGCCCACTAAGGGCACGGAGGTTATAAAAGACCTAAGTAACGCCCACTAAGGGCACGGAGGTTATAAAAGACCTAAGTAACGCCCACTAAGGGCACGGAGGTTATAAAAGACCTAAGTAACGCCCACTAAGGGCACGGAGGTTATAAAAGACCTAAGTAACGCCCACTAAGGGCACGGAGGTTATAAAAGACCTAAGTAACGCCCACTAAGGGCACGGAGGTTATAAAAGACCTAAGTAACGCCCACTAAGGGCACGGAGGTTATAAAAGACCTAAGTAACGCCCACTAAGGGCACGGAGGTTATAAAAGACCTAAGTAACGCCCACTAAGGGCACGGAGGTTATAAAAGACCTAAGTAACGCCCACTAAGGGCACGGAGGTTATAAAAGACCTAAGTAACGCCCACTAAGGGCACGGAGGTTATAAAAGACCTAAGTAACGCCCACTAAGGGCACGGAGGTTATAAAAGACCTAAGTAACGCCCACTAAGGGCACGGAGGTTATAAAAGACCTAAGTAACGCCCACTAAGGGCACGGAGGTTATAAAAGACCTAAGTAACGCCCACTAAGGGCACGGAGGTTATAAAAGACCTAAGTAACGCCCACTAAGGGCACGGAGGTTATAAAAGACCTAAGTAACGCCCACTAAGGGCACGGAGGTTATAAAAGACCTAAGTAACGCCCACTGGCCTGCGTGTTCTTGCCGGAATTTGCTGATTTTCACAGTGGTTAATTACGGTTCTCTGTTTAATTCAGTAGCACATAAGTTGGGGGCCTTTGGAAAAAGGGGGGTTAGTTTTGACGAATTTAAACCGGAAGGACTGTATGAGAAGTGGGCAGTAACGACTCAGAACTCTGGATTCGTCTCAGAATTTATTTGAAGACAGTGGAAAACCAAGAAACCCCGTTTCTAGATGGGCTAATGTATCTGTTCCCTTTCTTCTGCTTCCTATCGCGTACCTTACATGCTATGAAATTCAGTCTGTGCTCTGACCATTAAGTACGGTAGACGCAGCTGTTAATGGGACATATAAGCAAGGCGGTAGTTCTTTGAATGTTCTCATCCGCAATAATATTCAGTAAACTTCTATTTCTTAATTTGAGTGTCACTAATTCTTTGAAATTTTAGCAGGATATTGTAACTGATAACGAAAGTAAACATACCACGGAAGAAGAAGGAACGTTTCTGCTTGTTGGTCCTGAAGACTGTGGGAGGCATTGACGGTTTGATGTGCCAAAATGGACAGAACTACAAGACTGTTTTAATGTGAGCTACTAACGCTTCAATTTACCACGCTGCAACATCACTGAGTGGTCTACAGATGTTCACTTCACACTTTAAGTAATTCTCTTTCTTACTGAAATGACAATGGAAGTAAAAATAGACGCTTGTAGCATTACATTTTACGAAAATACCTTAAGATGGGCATAAAAGTCGCACGAGATAGCCAGCCGACATTTAACTAGCTAACTATATGGGACTGAGTCCTTCTTTATAAGCCCAACCTGAAGGTTCATTATCGTGTTCTACTCATCTAAGATACATTTTAACATTAACCTCCCATCTACGTCTAGGTCTTCCTAGAACAAACCGACATTAGCATCTATGAATATTGACACAAATTAATTTAATCCTCATCATGTGACAATAGTAATATGAAACCAGTAACGACCACTCGTCTTACTGTACTCCCCTCGAAGATGGATACTAGTAAATAAAATACCTTAGTTCTAAAGCTATTTAAATATGGTGTTTCACATTTGGGATTACTGAGCTGCAGAACATTATCCATCGTCAAGTTTTACGAAAGAAAACAAAATGTTTCGTAAAATTTATAAGTTTTTGTTCTCAGGTGAAAATGTAGCGGGGACAGCTTTGTTTGGTCCGTTACAGTCAGCTAACCTCAGCCAAGGATAGCCACAGGAGACAATTCCGGAAACTAAAAAATCCCAAATTTTGCTATGCCAGTCCATTGTAAGAATATTACAATATTTTATAACAATTTGCGGGTTAGTTCAGGTGTAATTTTGAATACAAGTAGTTCTACTCTTACATAATCAAAGCGGACAATTTGCTACAAATTTTAAATGAACACATATATCAGGTCCTTTCCTGCCCATGCATATGTACTTTTACAAATAACATTACGAAAATCTGACACGACTTTCAATTCTGACACATAATGAATCCATATGATAAGCTGCGCAGTCGTTTAGATACCAAAGACCATTCTTCATTCTGAATATCATTCGACTGATTAAAGAACTTCATTTGTTTCTACTACAAAATAACCTGAAAGTCCTTATATTATTATTGTTATTATTGGAGGGGGTGGGTTTCCCCATGCACCGCGACCAGTTTGATCTATTGCACGTCCCCCTTTGATATTCTACCAGTCTCTATACCCTACCGGTACTAGTGCGTGTCATCAGCCCCGACTCAGCCAGCGAGTTCGGCCTCTACTGGCTCAGCGGTACCTTGATGCTTCCCCCATCTGCCAGAGGCGTTAGAAACTACTGTTGGGCGGTAAATGTCCTTCAATTTGGCTCAGAGGTCTCCTTGAGACGGGACCCACGGCTTAAAGTCCCTCCCGGAGGACTTGTTCCCTGAATTTTTCCGCCCTTAAAAATTCCACGACCTCCGCCGGGTTTGAACCCGCGTACCTTGAGTCATGAGGTGGGAACGTTACCCCTAGACTACGGAGGCCGCTAAAAAGTCCTTATATAGGGTTATTATAAATGATTTGGGTGATAATAAATTATTGTATTTTCGAAACGGTTAGAGGGACAAACAAGAAACAACTTGAAAACAGCACGGAAACTCATAAAGATTATCTAGAGGTTTTCGAGATCAGTTCCATTGGTCACTCTGCAAACGTCAACGCCATGCTCGAATTCTTTCCACGTACGTCGCAACTGTGACTTATCGACTCTGGCTATGGCCTCTCAAAGCCCATAAAGGGTCTGTGGAATCGGAGATTGGCGGTATGCCTGGTCTTTCATATTGTAATGTATTTCATCAACGCGCTGCCAGGTAACAGCTCTGTAAACACGGCACAACACGCAACGATAGAGGAAACTTTATTTTCTGCAGATCTGACTGACGCACCAACAGACTGGTTGGTAGCGATCACGTGATATGTTTACTGTAACCCATGTCCGTTCCGCGGCTGTATAAATAAGAGTGACAAAATTCGTTCAGGGCAGTTACGAGTAGTAGTAGTGGCAGAATCATGCGAACAAGCAAACAAGTCAGTAGGAGACAGCCACGGGAAGTTCGCTGTTTAAGAATTAGAAGTCGGCCTGTGAAGCCTTAACGTGTGATTAGAAGACTATATGTATGTGTAATATCTGGAGTGTGTAATTCAGTGAGACTGTTACAGATCCTGTGTTATAAATCCGTTCCCAGGGAAAGGATAGTGAAGACTAGTGGAGATAGACTCAACAGAGTAGCGTGGAGTGAAAATCAGTAACAGTGTTATAATTATTTGCAGTTACGACCTATAGTTTGTTAATAAATTCAATTATCAATCCGAACCCCAACTTTAGTCACTGTGACATGTGACAATAAATCCCCATATGTAGAAGTCGCATGGAGTGAGGTCCGGAGATCTAGGGGGAAACGGAATGGGTTCTGCCCTTCCAATCCAATCTTTTTGTATTTAAGACGCCATTTTCCTTTGATATCGATCTGAGCGCCACTCGCGACTAATGTTACAATCAGTGTTGCCGACTATAACTTTCTGTAATTTATAATAATTTCTGCAATTTTGTCTCACTGCTTTAAGGGGGAGGAAAGTCGAATCTCAATTACGCAATTCTTCGTAGTCAAACTAGAGCAGCGGCACAAGGCCTAGTGTCCTTCCTTTCGAATTTCAAAGACGTATTCATGCTGTTAGATGGGAGAGACTGTCAGTCAATACGGGACATGTGATTGTCACATAAAACGCGAAATATCATTACTTCGCTATTTTTATCCAAAGCTTTTGTCGCTTGTAGTGAGGTAAATTCAATTCAATTCGTGTTTATTTACGTGCAAACTTAACAGCACAGAGGCCAATTACAAAGTAAATTGCCACTCAATATAATAATAAGGGGAATAAAAACTGTTTATTAATCAGTACTTCGTCTCTTAAAAATGAGGATCTGTAAACAGAATTATTTTTAAGTAGAGCTTATATTAAGTGAAATTGCACCCGCTGAATTTTCGACGTATGATACGTATGTAGCCTAACCTTGTACTAAACATCACAAACAAATGAACGGCCTCCAGCGATTAAACCATACAGATATATACTCGTACTTCGGGTACTGGATAGGGAGAGTACATTCTACGAGTGAGATATATTTCTCTTACGTAGGAGAAACAGAAATTAGTTGCATTGGAGACATTAGTTCGAGGGATGGAAAGAACTGTAATCTCTATAAAAAAAAAGTTGTCGGTGTGTTTAATTAAGTACTATGCCATTAAGACATGCGGGGGGAATGGAGGAATAGCTCCACCATTCTTGACCCCGGCACTAGTTGGAAGTGGTCAACTTCACGCTCCTGCCCCTTTACCCCCGCAGAAATAGCCCCCGGTACTCATTGGATAGGAGACTGGGGGGCCCAGAGCCGGTATATGTGCTGTAAAGAGAAAAGATATATATATATATATATATATCCCCCTCGTTGGTGTCTCCACCTCATCGTGGTGAGGGGGTTTGAGTATGCCAAGGACCCTGAGAGCTATACCAGCGGTAGCGTAGCTACTGGCAGGGCCTCCCTTGCTGGACAGGTCAAAGGGTAGGCATCAGACGAAGAGAG
>NW_019744106.1:3223888-3256742 GCF_002891405.2 Cryptotermes secundus
ATATATATATATATTCCTCCTGGACGAGTCGTAGAATTAACGCATTGTGCACGTAAGACACGCACGACTCAGCTACTGCAGTATGCAATACAATACTGCCATTCATGTTTCGTATTGGAAAAAGTTCATCTAAACAATTTTATCAGACAAATGTCATAAATGTGAATTCTTGGGGAGCTGATACTCGCTCAGCTGGTCAAGATGCTGTGTAGTCTGGCAGAAGTGTACCGACGTCTCGGGGGAAAAAAAAGTAATGTTACCATTTTCAGGGCCGAACATTAAGCCACAAAAGCAGGAAATAAGATGCATGTAATCAGACAAACAAAAGTGAAACCACATATTTCTCGTTTGCTTATTAGGCTTACAATTCCAAGCTGAAAATGGAGGCAGAACGTTCCTTCGAAAAGTCGGTATACTTCCACTAAACTGCATATTCCATCAGCTCTTTCATAAATCGATATGTAAGGACGAAGTCGAATTCACATTGTGACTTACGGTCAGTCAGTCAGTCAGTCAGTCAGTAAGTCTTGGTGTCGAGCCCCATCTGGAACCCATGACCAGATATTTATTACTGTTTGACAGTTACGGTCTTGTTTCTGTGGGGCGCCATGTCTGACGAGAAGACTGGTCTGTCTTTTGTATATGCTACTGGCCCTTGCCAGCGCAGTCTTTCTCGGGTTCGAGTCCCTTAGTTCTCGCGACCATATTTTACTGTCTCAGATTTGAGACTTCCCTTTTCGTCGCCTCCTACGACTCGCCTACGTAAGGACGCTCTCATTATCGATATTATATAGGGTCAGATGACAGGATGATTAATGAATGCGCAGTAGTTGGTCCAGTAAGAATTTGGAAAGAAAATCAAATTACTCGTTTGGAACTCACTGAAATATCAGTTTTTCCCTTCCATATGAACTGACTTGGGATCGAACCCAGGTAGGCACAGTGGGAATCCGGTGACCAACGACCTCTGTTATGGCATGACCTGTCAACTGTCCGTCAGCAAGACGGCAAGATCGGATACGCCTCTGTCTCTGACCGAATGAATGTGAAGAATTTGAACTGCAGGAACTTAGAAAAGAACTCGCGTGTTTAGTGCACTTTTAGTTGGTACTGGCAAGGAAACATGAAAGAGATAAACAATGAAAATACATTTCTAAAGAATCCGTAATATTCTGCTTTTTTATGTATAGATGATCTATTTAGTGGTTCCTTCGTGCATTAATTCACCACAACCTGAATTCGACACCAAAATATTTTTAGATGAGTTTCTAAATTATATGGTACCCTGATATTAAACTAATATCATTACAAAATAATTGCTTAATTTGTTACGCAGTATTAGTATTAAAGTTGATGCAAATTACTGCAGCGAGTTTATGGGTTTTCGCTGTGACCAAATTGAATTACAGTGTCGTTCTAGTTGAATAGCTTTTCACATTTCGTAAGAATCAGCCAGAATAGCGGAGGGATCGGAGTTTGAGTCCCGATAGGATCAGGAATTTTCTCCTCTCCACGTCGTCCATACCGGTTCTGGGGCCACACAGCCTCCTATCTAATGGATACAGGGTGCTTGTTCCCCGGGGGTAAAGCGGGCCTGGGCGTGAAGCTGACCACTCACTAACTTGTGCCGAAGTCAAGAAAATGTGATTCTATACTTTTACTTCCTCATACGCCTTCTTGCGTAGTGCGTAATTAGTTAAGCACAAGGACAATTTAACCTTACCTGCATATCAAAAAGTTTCTGAAAATCGTGTGCTCATTTCTGCACGGGAATATCAGTAATACACAGTTCATTCGAGTACAGATACACTGAGTGGCATCCATGAAGCTAACTTGCAAATTTCGCGCTTCACTATCACTTATGAAGTCACGAATGTGGAACCACGTTTATAGAATATATGCTGTCAGTCACACAGAGGTGAATACTCTCACATGACATGAACAATGACTCATTTTTCGAAAGGTATTCGAGTTGATAAGGACGTTGGATAGCGTAGTCGGTATAGCGACTAGGCTGGACAAACGAGGGGTCGGAGTTCGAACCTTAGTAGGGTCAAGAATGTTCTCCTCTCCACTTCGGTCAGACCGACAATCGGGTTCACTCAACTTCCTATCCAATGGGTACCGGGGCCTCTTTCCCCGGGAAGTAAAGAGGCAGGGGCGTGATGCTGACCACTCACCTCCAGCTAGTGCCGAGGTCAAGAAAATGTGGTTCTATATTTTTACTCCCCCATACGCCTTCACGGCGTAGTGCTTAATTGGTTCGGCACAGGGACAACCAATTTAATTTGAACGTAACACGAATAGTTTATCAATAGCTGGGAATTCGCCCACGACAGACGATCATTTCTGTTAGATAACGAACTCCGTGTGCTCCCGCAGTGCCCACTGCTCTGAAACTGCGAGAATTTATGTACATGAACACGCTCACGGAAGTATGCGGGGTTCCCTTTCCTGGAGCATTGCGAGGCACTTCGAGCACTTTAATACACTTGAGAAAATTGTAACATAACAGGTACCTATGAGATTTCATTTGTTTCTAGGCAGTTAGTGAGGCAGTCTGCTGATTATCACAACTTGCTGCGAAACGTCGGTTAACCGAAAGAAAGAATTGACAGCAAGGCAGAGGCAGGCATTGGTAAATCACGGCAACAGTTGTAATCTTGTTTAGTTTCGTCAGGGGAAGAAGCTTAAATATATTGACTGAATAATAATGAAACCTACTGACGTGAATATAATATAGAAAAATCTATCCCTGTAACAAGCCGTGGATGCCATAGGGTTGTGAGATGTCGAGGCTCACAAATTTTCTAGAAAATCGGCTCACAGATGGCGGTGTGATTGTCAGCCTTAGGCGAAGACCGCCCTTTGCCCCCAGGAAGATTTCTGGTACACATTTCTCTTAGAGGCTGGAAGGATAAGATCAATTGAAGAATCCAATGACCTCATCGGGAATCGAACCCGCGACTTTCCGGCTTGCAGCGTAGTGCCTCAACCAACTACGCTACTGCGTGTCCCTGGATATAACATAATATAATTTCGGCTCAACACAGAAATGAAGTTATGCAGAGAGATTTTAATTTTAAACAACTTTTCTGTGAAGACTAGAACTCACAAGAATTTCAGCCTGAAAAAAATTTCATACCAAATGTTTTTCTCTTCGCTGACAAAAATATTCGCAGATATTTTAATTTTAACGATAAACAATTCTGCTTCGTGCGTTTACTGAATTTCTAAAAAAAAAAAAAAAAGCAATATGATAAATTTTCGTGCTGGAGTTTAGACATGGCCCATCTTTGTTAAGGACGTCTGCTCCTCTGTAACTGAAAACTAAAAATCTACAATAGAACAAGAGCCAAAATGAGAGGTACAGACAGACTGTATATACAGTCTGACAGTAATAAATGGGGGTAAATTTACTTATATGCGGGTCTAATGCATGCAATGTCTTCGCTCGCTCGGAAGCCGGGACCCTGGGTTCGAATCCTAATCGGGGAATGGATGTTTACTGTTTGTGTGTGTATATGTGCGGTTTTCTGTGTTTGCGTACAGGTAGAGGCCTTGCGACGGGCTGATCACCAGCCCAAAGGATGTCTTAAGATCTAGTAAACCGAAGTGAAACGGAGAGTTTCATTGAGGTAGACCAAGACCCAAATTGGGGCTGTAGCGCCCAAAGGAAAAACGAAGTTACTTATATAGTATACAGAATTGTAGGATTGTCGAGGGTGAGCAAAATGCCAGGTTGTATTGGAGGTTGTCAGTAAAGCCTTAAAAGTTCATTTCATGCAAAAGAATACTAACACGCATATTTCTAAGGCTCAGGAAGGAAAACAAACGAGTAAAGCTAGAGAAGGGCATAAATTAATATCATTTAAATCGAATTCAAACGACCGGCGTTAGTACCGAATGACAGAACAACAGACTCACTGAGGGCCTTACTGATCGAATGTCTCATGCCTCAAATGAATAAATTATTTCATGTATGGAACTAAACACAGAAATAATAACATAAATTCTTCGGCTCTATATTGCTAAAAACAGATTTTATTTATTGCATCAAAACGAAATGTTTCCAAGCAAAAGCATCATACTATAATGGAACAGATTTCATGACGATTATATTAAATCACTGTAGAGACGGCATTTAAGTAAACAAAAAATTCCGTGACTTGTAGTCCGCAAGCCAACTATACCGACCGAGCGACCGTCGCTTGTCGGCAAAGTTAGTGCCAACTTTTGCAAATAGAGGTTATCGCATGGTCGGCGCAACGGATCCCCACGGCCGTTAATCTCGGTTTTCTAGACCGGAGCCGTTATTTCCTTGAAATAGCTCCTCAAATATCCTCAGGGGGCTGAGTGGACCCCGTTCCAGAACCACTACTTCCCAGAAAAATCTGGTAACGTAGGCAATCGAACCCGGGACCTCTGGATCTGTAGGCAGGAACTGACCACTAGGCCATAGAGGCGGTCCCATTTACGTAAACTTTGACGAAAATTAAAACACTCAGATTCCACTACTAAATGAATCTTAAATTCCGTTGATCAGTCATACAGTAAAAAGAAAATAACTGATTGAACTAAATGTCATTTTAAGCCTATCTATTTATGGCTCAACAGTCCTTGGGGACCTTGGCCGCTTTGTAAGTTTCTTAATTAATACATAGTCGGTAGGACCCCTTGGACGGGAATAAGCCCGCTATGTACACACAGAACAACACAAACACAGGATAAAGGCACAGCCATCCATGTCTTGAGTGGAATTCGAACCCACGATCCCAGCGTTCGAGGAGGCGAAGACGGTTCATGCCTTAGACAACGAGGCCGCTAGGTCAAAATGCAATTTATAATGCTGAAGACATTTGTCTTGGCTAATTAAGATTACAACGCACGCAGCCACAAAAGAAGGACACATCACAAGACACAGTATACACAAAATATAGGAAGAACGACTCCCATAGTGGAAGAATAATATAATACGCGAATTTGAAATAATATGTATAAGATGATAAATCTTAACAAATTTTAATATATATAAATTTTATTATAGTACATGAAGAATATACATTTTTAATCATTTTATAAACGACACATGATGGCGAGCAGTGCAATAGTTTAACGTAAATAACACACCTGAGGATGGCACAGTGATGCCGAAACATGTAGTGAAGTGACATGTGAGATTGTGTGCACTAGAACACGGTCAATACATACATATCTTGGACGATAATTAAGGTCATTCCATTCGCTCCCACCACTGATCTGTAAGGCTACCCTTATTAGTTTTTTTATTGGTAGTGGGGTGGGACTAAGTCCCTTGTACTGCGGCCACTTCTGGCCTATTGTACCAACCCCAGATGATAGGTGAGGGTGATTGTGGAGCAACTGGTGGAATGAAGATTTGCAGGGAAAACCGCAGTACTCGGAGAAAACCTACCCCAGTGCCACTTTGTCCACCACAAATCCCACTTGACCAGACCCGGGATCGAACCCGGGCCGCCGCAGTGGAAAGCCAGCGACTAACTGCTTGAGCTATGGCGCGGCCCCAAGCCTACCCCGCATCTTCCAACATACTTGCAGGTTGAGTCTAACAGTGAAGAAATAAAAGTGCAAGGGCGGTTGACCTTGATCGGCCAAAATAAATGTTACCTATATAGTTCAGAATATACATAAGCCAGATAAGAGTTTCAATGTTTCGCCATTTTATAAGTATTATTGTTTCACGTTGATTATATGCAGGAGGCACGCGATAGCGTAGTTGGTTGAGGCACGACGCTACAAGCCGGAAGGCTGCGGATTCGATTACCGATGAGGTCAATAAATCTTTCAACTAATCTAATCCTTTCAGCTGCACTATGGCCCTGTGATCGACTAAACCTATAACAGAAATGAGTACCAGGAATGTTCTTGGACGTAACGGGCGGCCGGCGCATAAGGCTGACAACTTCACCGCTATCTGTATGCCGATTGCCTAGAAAATGTGGGATCCTCGACGTCTCACAACCCTATGGGCTTTCATGACCTGTAAGAAGGATACATTTTCTTCTTATATACATATGTAACATTTACTAAGCATTATTATTTTAGGCACGTTAGACCTTTTCAGCAATTAGCCCCCATTTCAATTAACCAAAATATCCCCTTGGGCCCAAAAAGAACTTAAGAGCCCATGGTTACCGTACATACTTCCGTGCTGAGGGAGTGAAATCATTTTGTTTATATGTTTGGATGGCAGTGTACAATCTCCGCCCATGGAAAACATACGTAGTTATAAGATACTTTGTTCTTGACATGGATAGGATTAACAGGTTAGCTAATCAATGCTTTGCAATTTGATGTGTATATGCGAAACTTAGCAAATATTCGCTACTCGTGGCTCAGTTTTTCAAAGTGCAGACGTGTGATGTGTTGTTGCTAATTCTGCTAGCTACGTGCCCGGCGAGTTGTGTCTACCGCTCTGGGAAAAGCAATCTCTTCAGCAGAACGTGCTTCAGCAATAATATCTATCTTCAGAAAACTCAGTAACTTTTTCCTTTCATTTTTAACAGCTGTTTAGGCACACTGTTCATCTTCGGGAACAGAACAAGGAAACATCTATACAAACCCCTGCAAATTCATATCAGATATACTCGATTTGTTTATTTATGAACGAATTATATCTGTAAAATTGATTTTTGAATTTAACAGGTGAGGAAATTTATAAAACACAGATACGTTTACATAAATTGCATAATCATTCTGCGTACCTATTTCCTGCCTTCCCTCCTCTACAGTTTAGTTACTAGATCTTGTATGGCATAATACAAGAAGTGATTTATGTCTATGGCTGTTTCGTCGCTAGGTAACCATAATTACTGAATGTATGAATTGACATTTTGAGGGCGTAAGCCTTATGCCGCATCAACGCAGTAAATAACGGAGATGATATGTGATGTTATAATATTCCCTTTTTAGAACCTCATTGTAGTAATAGGTAAGGTTAGTTTTGCGTTTGTTTTCTTCTCTGCACTAACTTCCACGTGTCAGTTAAGAGTTGTCAAATTCCTGGCTTTGGATTACATTATTTATGAAGTTTATTATTAAAGGTTATTATTAGACCATATTTTGATAGATAGGAGATAGCATTCAAGTTTACTTGATGTCCTATCATTCAGGGCAGACGATTGTAATACTGACCACTACCTGGTGGTGGAAAATGTTAGGGAAAGACTGGCAGGGAGCAAACAAACAATACATAGAGTTCATATGGAGAGGTTCAATCTCAAGAAATTAAATGAGGTTGAGGGTAAAGAGGAGTATTGTATTGAAATTTCAAATAGGTTCACGGCTTTGGAAAACTTGGAAACTGAGAGGATATTAGTAAAGCCTGGGAAACTATTTGAGAGAATATAAAAATGTCTGCCAAAGAGAGTCTAGGTTATTATGAACCGAAGAAGCATAAGCCATGGTTCGATGAAAGATGCTGAGAATTATTAATTCAAAGAAAGCCGGCCAAATTGCAATGGTTACAGGATCCAAGCGAGTTAAATGGGGAAAATCTGAACAATATAAGACGTGAAACCAGCGGGCATTTCAGGAACAGAAAGAGGGAATATCTGAAAGAAAAAAATCGATGAACTTGCAATGAACAGTAAGAACAAGAACATTAGAGACCTGTATAGAGGAATAAATGACTTTATGAGGGGTTACCAGCCTAGTAGTAACTTAGTGAAGGATGAGAATGGTGATCTGCTTGCAGATTCCCACAACATTTTGAATAGGCGGAGGAACTACTTCTCTCAGTTATTGAATGTACAGTGGGTCAGTGATGTTAGGCAGACATAAATCGATACAGCTGAGCCGTTAATACCTGAACCTAGCTGTTTTGAGTTTGAAAGTGCTATTGCAAAATTGAAACGGTCTAAATCGCCAGGTAGTGATCAAATTCCGGCAGAACTTGTTCAAGCAGGAGGCGAAATATTACCTTCTAAGATCCACAATCTAATTACTTCAATTTGGCATAAGGAAAAATTGCCTGATCAGTGGAAGGAATCTATTATTGTACTGGTTCTCAAGAAGGGTGATAAATATGACTGTAGTAATTATCGAGGGATATCACTGCTATCAACTTCATACAAAATTTTATCCAATATTCTTCTTTCGAGGTTAAGTCCATATATAAATGAAATTATTGGGGATCATCAAAGTGGGTTTCGACGTAACACACCAACTACAGATCAGATCTTTTGCATTCGTCAGATATTGGAGAAAAAATGGGAGTACGATGAGACAGTACATCAGCTATTCATAGACTTCAAAAAAGCCTATGATTCGGCAAGGAGGGAAGTATTGTACAATATTCTAATAGACTTTGGGATACCCATGAAACTAGTTAGGTTGACTAAAATGTGTTTAAACGAAACTCATAGTAAAGTCCGTATAGGTAAACATTTGTCTGATAAATTTCCTCTCCAGAATGGTCTAAAACAAGGAGTTGCTTTATCGCCTTCAACTTTGCTTTAGAATATGCCATTAGGAAGATCCAGGAAAAACAGGTTGGACTGAAATTAAACGGGACACATCAGCTGTTTACCTATGCCGATGATGTGAATCTACTGGGTGATAATGTAGATACCATAAAGAAAAACACACAAACTTAAATTGACGCAAGTAAAGAGGTTGGTCTAGAAGCAAACACAGAGAAAACTAAGTATTGTTGCCGTCTCGTCATCAAAATGCAGGGCAAAATCATGACATATAGATAGGAAACAGATGTTTTGATAATGTGGCACAGTTCAGATATTTTGGTACAACGATAACTGATCGAAACCTGATTGAGGAGGAAATTAAGAGGCAATCGAACTCGGGTAATGCTTGCTATCATTCAGTCTAGAACCTTTTGTCTTCTCGTCTGCTATCCAAAAACTTAAAAATCAGAACATACAAAACTATAATTTTGCCTGTGGTTCTGTATGGGTGTGTAACTTGGTCTCTGACACTAAGGGAGGAACATAGACTAAGGGTGTTTGAGAACAGGATGTTGAGACTATTCGGACCAGAGAGAGATGAAGTGACAGGAGGTTGGAGAAAACTGCATAATGTGGAGCTTCATAACTTGTGCTCTTCTCCAAGTATAATTGGAATGATAAAGTCAAGGAGGGTGAGGTGGGCAGGCCATGTAGCACGAATGGGGGGGGGACGAGGAATGCGTATAGGATATGGTTGGGAAAGCCAGAAGAAAAGAGACCACAGGGAAGGTACAATATTAAGATGGAACTTAGATAGCATAGGGACCAGGGGAGGGCTCTTGTGAACACGGTAATGAACCTTCGGGTTCCTTAAAATGTTGGGAAATTCTTGAGTAGCTGCAGAATTGGCGGCTCCTGCAGAAGGGCTCAGATCCATGAGTAAGTAAGTAAGTATTATAGCGGCCTCCGTAGTCTAGAGGTAACGTTCCCACCTCATGGCTCGTAGTACGCGGGTTCAAATACCCGGCGGAGGTAGTCGAATTTTTAAGGGCGGAAAAATTCAAGGAACAAGTCCTCCGGGAGGGACTTTAAGCCGTGGGTCCCGTGTCGTAGCTTTACGGCACGTAAAAGAATCTCATATCTCCAAAGGAGGTCACTGAGCCAAATTTACGGGCGTTTCCCGCCCAACAGCAGTCTCTAATACCTCTGGTAGATGGGGGAAGCATTATAGATACCTCTCAGCTAGTAGAGCCGGTCTCGCTGGCTGGGCGGGACTGATGGTAAGCACCAGTATCGGTAGGATATAGAGACTGGTAGAAATCATAGAGGGAAGCACAATGGACCAATACAGTCCAATACAATAAAGTGCATGGGGAAACCCACCCTCTCCAATAACTAACTAAGTAAATATTATTAAAGGTGAAAGTAGAAGATTTATCTCATAAATATGCAGTTGCAGGCAGTAATAATTTAAAAAAATGATATGGGAATAAGCAATTTCATTATTGTAGCATATTTCAGGACGCGTGAACCTTCACGTGTTTTCAAAGAAAGTTACCTCTGGACACGGCGAAGTTCAAAATGCAGTGAGTATCAAAATTATGGAAGTTTCAGAGTTACTGACTGAAAGATATTCCTTTTCATACGAAGCGTGATAATAACAACACACTAAACTTAACATTCGGATTTCTGAAATGTAGGTAGGATCATTCTGCTTTCACACTGACTTTACCAGCAAACTAATCGTGAAGACGAGATAAAGGAGTGTCAGATGTCAACAGAACAAAAACTATAATAGAAACATTAACAAAAATTACATCAACATACTGAAACACATGGCAAAGAGCATAACTGGTATTTTCTTTATGCGAATAAAGAGCTGCAAGGCTGCTGAATACTTCGATATTAAACAGTAAAAATAAAGACGCTGAGGTTACACAGGAAGTCAGAAGAAGTGAGAAGTTAGTTACTTCGCCTACCATTTTTAACAAATCCATTGTCATTGTATTTAACTCTCACAACATTTATTCGCCAAGATTTTCCGTTTAGAAACCAATGTGGGATTTACTTTTAGCTTACCTTATCGGAAGTACTAATCAAAATGCACTGCTGTCACATACTTTATCTTGGACAGCGAATGCAGGAGGAAGTAGGAGACACCGAAAGATAAAGTTAGAGACGTATTTTTGTTTTGCATTCAGTTTTCTATTGTATTTCAGCTATGCATTCCTCTCATTATGTAAATTAGTATTAGATTCAAATTTCTGGCAAGGAAATGGGACATTCTTACATTATTGATTTAATAATAATAATTATTATTATTATTATTATTATTATTATTATAATTATTGAAAAAATTAGGGAATTATGGAATATGTGCTGAAACCTGTTTTAGTGTTCAATATTGGTGCCTCATATTCTACATATCCGGAGTTCGAACCCAAAGAAAAGCTATCATATACAGTTATGTGGTTCCTCCGATTACTACCTCTTTCCTGAACTTCGGATCCCATAGTTGCCCCCAAGTCAATTTAATTTATGAAACACGACACGAGAAATTTAGGCTGGCAGATCCTAATGATTAACAGCAATGCATTTCTGCTGAAGTGATTTCTTTTCCCATTCTCAGCTTGTTTTGGAGGTAGAGAAGCCATCATACTGTGCTCTAGAAGTAGGGGCGATGTTGCCGTCGGAGGGCCATGGCTGCTCCTTCGGGAAGGCATGGGGGAGAAGGGGCTCCCGAACTCGTTCTGGAGTAACCCACACAGGACAAGAGGGAGGGCCGTGGCTTCTCCCATACGGATCAAGGTGGCGTTCGTAGATCCGCGTCGAGAAGGAGCTGGTCCGGCTTGTAAATCGGCAGTGCTGCCCCCGGTGGCGGTACTGCTGTTGTTCGCTAGCAGGCCGGCTACTCGTGTGGGAGGGTAAAGGAAATTAGACAAGTGTTTTCAAAATATGACGCAGCTGAGTTGTGTTCAGTATTGGTTCAAATCTGTGATCAAACGCTGAAAAGTCAAGTTTAAGAATTCCAGAAGAGAATTAAACATCACGTAAATTTTAATCATGGTAATTCCTTCCGACAGTTTTTACAGTTATTATATATTATACCTTATAAACATCAAAATATTTTAGGGTCAGAATTGTTCAGGAAATGAGCATGTTGCATCACCTGTTGGGATTGAGGTTGTAGTCAAAATTATTCACTAGATAACCAGTCCAAATATTATTAATATTTCATCTTGTGTAAGTATACAAAAATTATTGCAGTTGATCCGAATTTTCGGTCTTTTCCAGAAGTAAGCCGCTTATTACTCGAACATTTCATTACTTATCTGTGTCCCAGTTACGACTAATCTATTCCCTGTGTGCCTCCTTTTCTAGATGCTCACAGTATTTCACAACTCATATTTCTCTTTGTGAAAAAGTATTGTGACATGTCGAGGCCCCCACATTTTATAGACAATCGGCTCATAGATGGCTGTGAGGTTGTCAGGGTTCGATTCCCAATGAGGTCACTGGATTTTTCAATTAGCCCAATCCTTCTAGCCGCACTATGACCCTGAGGTCAACTCAGCCTCTAACAGAAATGAGTACAAGCAATCTTCCGGGGGGTTAAGGGCGGCCGGTCAAAGAGTAAGGCTGACAACCTTGCCGCCATCTGTGAGCCGATGTCTAGAAAATGTGGAAGCTTCGACGTCTCACAACTGTATGGATCTCCACGGCCTCTTTCTCTTTTCTCCGTATTAGGAAACCGAGATGACAGAAGAGCGACGACAAAACAGATTTATCTCCTTGCCCTTCATATAAATTACTTCAAAATATATCATTGTGCTTACATAAAAACAACGTATTTTCCTTTCAAAACCGTACCTAAAAACAGAAGAGGACTGGCGTATGCAAGCCTATTGAGGACAATGGAGCGTACTTCCGAATACACTTCGTGAACACTCACGTTTATTTTTAGTGACAGAAAGTGCAATATTTTCTATTTGGTTATGGTTTTAAATGGATCGCCCCTGGACGCTAACTCCTGACTATCTCATTGGTTTTTACGCGTCTCCTACTCGCAGTCTAATCCTAAATCTAAAGCTCTTCTAAATAATCTTTCTTTTTTATTAAAATTATGACAGCTGACGACAGATAGACTACTGGTGGCAGGCTTACCCTAGTACCACATGAGAACAGCGCACTAAGTTTTCACAATCTCAGGCATTATCAATAGATTTTACTGTACAGAGATATATTTTAATACTCCTGCCAACCTGATGTTCAGATTTGCATTCAATATGAATTAAGTGCTAATAATAACTTTCTCAGATTTTATTCTTCAAAAGCATCACAGAGCGGTGAATATGCTGAGTAGTATTCTGGTTTTTGACTGGACTTTATCTTACATTTACTGGATTTGAAACAAACTCGCCTATGAAAACAAAAGACATTAAACAACTGATGACCTGGACTTGTATTAAGGGCTGTACATTTCGCATAAACACCCAGCGTCACAATATGAAATCTGAAATATCAAAAACATGTTAATTAAAATTTCACTTGCGTATCAACTATGGTGTAAATACAATTCATAAAAATCTTAAACTGATGAAAATAAGAAATTTGTGACCGAATTCAACTCTTACTTTAATAAACATTTTTGTCTACGATTACATTCCTATTTGCATAATGAAAGATAACTGACCGTCCGATCTGGTAATTCAGGCCCTTAAAATTTACGACGAAATTTTTCAAAATGGCACCTCTTCAACTATGAGAACTCTTTTGCTACGTTTCATAAAACTGTCTTATTAATTATGAATCTCTGTCCTATAGCCGAGCTGAAATCATTTTTTCGAAAAAGTTCTATTGGATTTAAGTATCATATTATCATCTAATTTCTCGCGCAGACCGAAATCTTAATTTAGTATAATCTTCACATTTCCACAAAATATTGTGACAAGTAATAAATTCGTTTTCCAGAAAAATGAAGTTTAATTAAAAAACATATATAATAAACGTGTCCGACGGCCGGTTTTGGATGCTGCTGACAAAGTTAAACAATTAACTATCTGCGATATCCTTTGGGAAGGGTGAATAGCAGAAATTGAAAAGAAGTAATCTGTCTTCTTCAACCATCTTTCACACTGGTATATAATTTCTAGGCAATAATATGAAAATAAAAACTTGTATTCATTCTGATATTATATTGAAGAAACTTAAAAAGAACTATATTAGATTGGGTACTACACACACCTATTAACCATGCTAAATGTTATATTGAGAATCCAAAAATAAAAATTTCACAACAGACGATGCCGGAACCACACAACCAACAATCACCCATGCCACTAATGATTCTTAAATCGAATGTTCGTCTGCAGTGAACTTACCATCCGAGTTTTTCTTGGAGATCGCTGTCTCTGTGACCGAGTCCTCACTATGACTCGCGTTCAGCGGTCTGTGACTGTTAGCGCCACCTGCGTTACACCAGCGTATGAACAGTGGCGTGCAGAATCAGACTAGTATCAGTGGCGTGCAGCGTATAAGCTTGTTGTGTCTCTTTTCAAGAAATTATTCTAACTATGACATCCATACCAGTAGCATTCACCTAAGAGTTGGTGTTCTCTGGTTTCAAAATGACGGCCAGAAAACTTTACTGTTGTGGCTCATTTAAAATTGTTTTAAACCAACTCACCGGACGAAGTCAATTATGATAATGTAGTGTATCAGAACAGGCTGGTAATGTTTCGCCACAAAACAATCTAAAATTTGTAGTATAGTATTTATACTTAAAATTTCTTTTATATTTTTTAATCTTAAAGTTGCATAAAACTTTAAATTGATATTGAATTATATATAAATAGCAGAAATGTTTATATCGATATCGAATAGAAGTTTAGAGAGTGCTGAAATACCAAATACAATTAAACTCTAACATTGCATATTTTCTTCATTGCTATTACAGTTGTGTTCTACTAAAATATAAATTAGAATATGTAGGTTACTTGAAGGTTACTTTATCAGATTCAAATTAATAAGAGTAATGTTATGCTACCAAGAAATTACGCGATATATCGAATGATGAATTGATGTCATGTAATTTCGACAGCATACTGTCCTACTGCTCTATACATTCACTTCCATCTTTGATGCAACTCTGTTAATAATCTCTCCTTAATTTTAAATAACATTAAAATCACAATAGATTGCTACATGTTTCGGCCTTACTTGACCATTCTCAGTGGAAACATACGTTGTAGGGGGCACATAGTAATAACAACAATAACAACACCATTCCGATATTCACAGTGATAAATAAAACAACAACAAAAAACACGGACGCCGCAAGAAGGAAATAGTACGGAAAATGAAAAAGCGTTAGGTTCTCAAAGATATGTATTTTAGTGTGAACGACGGAAATTCAATAGCGTCGAAATATTTGACTCAAGAACTACTGTAGTGTGGCGGTTTCGAAAAATAAACATTTGCCTGAGGATGACCAAGTAAGGCCGAAACATGTTAGCAGTTGATTGTGATTTTAATGTTATTTAAATGAAGGAGAGATTGTGGACAGCGTTGCATTAAAGACGGAAGTGAATGTGCAGAGTGATACATCAATGCAACAGGGTGCTGAAATACAATATTACTATCGTACTGATACTAAGTAACATACTCAAGAATTCTGTTATTATTGTATGTAAATATGTTTCTTATTTTAAAAGGCAACACAAACATATTTTAACACGTTACTGAATTAATGTCATTTAACACTAAATATAATTCCGAATATGTCATGGATTTAGTATAGTAAAATATTTTATAATGGCGTTTATATTCCTCGTGCCAAAAATATGCTTAATTTAAGGTTAGAGATAAGAGATTCTTTTAATGTAATAATATTACGCCTGTGAGATCCATTGTTGCCTTATTATTTACGAAATATTATCACACATCTGAAAGTTTTGTCATGAATAGGTTTAGATATTTTTTTATTCTCCAGTTGTGTGTCTTTTTTATTGCTAGTGGGGTGGGACTAAGTCCCTTGTACTGCGGCCACTTCTGGCCTATTGTACCAGCCCCAGATGATAGGTGAGGGTGATTGTGGAGCAATTGGTGGAATGAAGATTGGCACGGGAAACCGAAGTACTCGGAGAAAACCTGCCCCAGCGCCACTTTGTCCAGCAAAAATCCCACTTGACCAGACCCCGGGATCGAACCCGGACCGCCGCAGTGGGAAGCCAGCGACTAACCGCTTGAACTACGGCGCGGCCCTCCAGTTATGTGTTAGTGTCGTTACATTTGTAGTATCACCGTTAAGTTGTAGGGGACTATATCACCATATAAGACAGAAGAATACAAATAGGCGTGAATATAGTAACGTGGTTCATTTCAGCGGATTGTGTAATTATGAATCGCGGCTTATGACATAACAGCAACAAACTCAATTACATTAAATAAATACCTTACACTTTTATAAATTATCATTTATATTTTAATTCTGTGTTTCAATGGAGAGCTAAAATATATCTGATCATATTACTGCATTTTACACGTACATCGAAACTAGAGGGTCTCGATACCAACAGCGTAGCTGTGTGTGTGTGTGTGTGTGTGTGTGTGTGTATGTATGTATGTATTTATATAATATGTTATCAGTTCCAAAACAATGTTCCATGTAACGTCCACATTCTTCGTGGGGACATACATGGTACGGTGTATATGTTTCTCTAATTCCGGATTTCAGTTCAAGAAATTCATTCTGTATTAACATCAGAAACCTGAAAAGCATCCTGTCGAAATTCTATCTTTTAATGTGACATTATGAATCAAGAGTGTGATTCAAGAATTTTCAATGCTTGATTGTTTATAGATCACAATATGTAAACAAATAGACACCGCCTCGAAGAGTTCTGTATTTCGTATCTCCGGTAACTGTCTGCCTAAGCATGCATTTCCACGGAAAAACCTCCAGTTCCGCAGTAACCTCTATGCCTAGTCGAGTGTTTCCATGGAAATGCATATACAATATAATAGTCCCATGGAAAACCGTTGTCATGGGAACATGCTCTGTTAATACTCATTGCCTAGGAAATAAACTTTGACCTGACTCAACTATTCTTGCTTTCAGGCGTCACGTCACATTGCTCTCTCCTTAGGCTGTTGCCTGGAACAACCTAACAGTGTATCACCTTTCTTTCTTTTCTAGGCCTGTACTTGCAACGTCTGCAGTCGTTCTCGCCGTCCTATCTGTGACTCTTCTTCTTCTTGTGCTGTTCGTTATCTTTTCTTAAGATATTCGTTCTACCACCGCTCCTGCTTTAAATGCGTTCGTCCCGAGCGGCACTCTGATAAGATTACGGTCTGTCCAGATGCATCATCATCATCATCATCATCATCATCATCATCATCATCTTCGTCAAAAGTTTTTTTCCTTTTCAAATGGTGGTGCTTATGTTACTGGTCCTGCTCCGCGTGCAGTTTCTTTTTCTGTTAGTTCCTCGGAAATCTTGGCTGAGGGACACAGGACACGCTTATGGTTCTTACGATGCCATTAACAAAACTATTTTTATTTTTCTCCATTATGTATTTCGATCCAATTTGTGGGCAAACTTCACGTGGTTTAAACACTTAACCATTAATCATCTGAAATGTCAGGCCATGACATTGTAATAGAACACGGGCCCCTTGTTCACAACCATTATCAACTGTATATCTATCGTGAGGTCAAATATTTGAAGACAAAGTACAAATGTGATAATTAATTTAAATGTAATGTACTGTGCTAGAATATGAGAAAGATGTATGTGTGTATTCTGTTTGAGATCCTCTTTAGTTGGGTTAAAACTGTTATTAAAGTTATAGTACACTTCAGTCCTCAGGTGAAAATTTCCTTTTCCGTTTGTATCGATAAAGCAGCGTTCGGATTCGATTTTAAGATATTCTTCCTCAGTTTTCTGAAAATATATGTTGAAAATTGTTATTACAGCATTGTTATCTATTATTTTTCAGTTCTCCTCCATATCTATATATGTTCATGTCCCATCACTCTGTAGCCTTCGACTGCTGTGAGGAAAAACACTTCTGCGTCTCTAATATTGTTTTATTGTTTTGGTAACGTTCAACATTCAGACCAATATAAAGACATAGGAATAGCTATCACTCCATAGACTGGGTTTGTTATGGGCATTTTCCTGCAGTAGACGTTTTACATTTCAACAGAAATTTATAAATATATTTATTTCTATAATAATATTGTAGCGTATTTGATGAACGCGTTGCCAGGCAACAACACTTTAAACACAATACGCGCCCGCAATAATAGNGCGCGTAGAGCATATACGCTACAATAGCATTGATTTTTTAGAAACTACACTGCTGGTTAAATTGAAATTTAATACTTTTGTTGAAAGTTGTTTTACAGTATTTTCAATTGAATTCATATAAATTCAGAGATCTATATCAATAATAGGAATAAATTACATACAATACATACAGTAACTCAATATTTGCATAAATTTAAAATTATTTCCAGATGTATAACATGTGGAAATTTAACGTGAAAGTGCTAAGGAATTGAGTGATAATTTCTCTCAAAACCATCGGTTATCCGCAACGGTTACTATTTCCTGTGGCGAAACACTTCAAGCGAATTTCCATGGCCTCCAGGTTTATTCCAATGAAATATAACCGTGGTAAAGAACACTTATATGCCTTTGAATTAATACACCGGACTTTGCAGCGTGCCCCTTTCAATCGATTGTACCTCCCCTTGCGGCAATTCGATAAGGCGTGTCAGTGCAATGATGAAAGAACATCATACCGACCATAAAATACAATTCAGATTGACAGAGAGTCAAACATACGATGAAATGAAAATAAGAAATATTTCAATTCGCCCTGAATTTGTGACATAAAGTTAAGACTTATAGCTGAAGTAAATGCCAATGAAGCTCACATGCCATTAATGGGTGGACATGTAGCAGTGTATTGTGGTAAAGTGCATCATGGGTACTGATTCACTGACCTTCCGCTCAGAGGTCGTTGAAATATTTATGAAAATTCATACACCTCTCTTCCGACGCTCATGAGAAAAGGCAGAGTTCAAGATAATTAGATTACAAAATGAAATAAATTCAAGTAAAGTTCGTACTGAAAATTCACTTCAAAGTAAACATAAACTTACCGGACATTGCATCCTGTTTCGTCACTTCCTGTTGTGTAATATCCAGCACAAATCAATTATGTCTTGTAAATCGAAGCTTTATACACCGGAAGATTTAAACTGGCCCTTGGTTTTATCAATAAAATGTTGCGAGTAGTTGAAACTGCCTTCTTCAAGGTGTCTTGTACCAGGAGAGGCAAAGTAATGAAGACTTTTTAAGCTTCCACATTATGTTACATTTCATTTACAACAATAAAAGTATTAGCAGTAATTTGACTGTAAAATTAAAAGCTCATTATATTATGCGGTTATTTCAGAGTATAAAATTGCACGTACGAGTGCTCTATATATGCAGCTGTCTGGGAAGCTAACACTGTGTAGATATGTCTCACGATATCTGTGCGGTTGGATAACACCAAC
Organism: Cryptotermes secundus; assembly: GCF_002891405.2. Taxonomy (NCBI): domain Eukaryota; kingdom Metazoa; phylum Arthropoda; class Insecta; order Blattodea; family Kalotermitidae; genus Cryptotermes; species Cryptotermes secundus. Next base: position 3,242,906 of record NW_019744106.1, read on the forward strand.
TCGGGGGGGGGGGGCAGGTCCACTCTGCGTTATCCTACCCCTAAGGAACATGTACACATGATATTGTCCGATGTAATATAACAGCATTTAGCAGCTGTAGTAGACAGGTGAAATTCTATATACGTCTCCAATTAATGGTTATCAACCACACAGATATTATGCTAATGATCTCAAGTTTTAAAACAGCGTTTCTGAACTTCTTCGACCGTCACCATCAGAGTGAAACTTCACTCGCCGTCTTATGAATGACAATTTAATTTTTATCTCAGTTTACCTGATGTCATGCGGAAAAACATAAGATATAGCACTTCTTTTATTATAACAAATTTAATTCATTTCACGCGCAGTAAAAGTTACAAAAAGAGAGCCAAGAAGCTTTTTAAGTCCGTCGTTCTGTGTCTGACAATGTGTTAAATATAAGCCACGTACCCTCTTACGACGTTTTACATATCTGCTAGTGCGTGTACCCCTGGTTCAGAATTGCTGTCTTAAATTACTGCGTCGCTGCAACACGCAGGTTGAGAATTGTGCAGCCTCCAAATATGTGTAATTACAAAGTGTATTTTTACACCCAAGATTTATATCACTCCTAAATTAAGCATCTAAGATGCGTACTTTTGCAAATACGTTACACTTTAAGCACCGAATTACACAAATAAGACAGAACAGAATGAAACATGAATCAGCTCATGCTGTGACCATTTAGGATTCAGAAAGCTCAATTCTGCGGGCTACGAAACTATTTGTAATCAATTGCACTTCCTGAATGCCGCAGAGCACTGATATGTCAGTCTACACAACAGCAATTTTCTGCCACTATTAATACATCAGTGTTACAAAGAAAGGAACGATAAAGAGAGGAAGGAGAAGAAAATAAAAGGAAGGACAAAAAACGGGGTCGAAAAATAACAATCAAAGTAGAAGTAAGTAGAATGAGAAGACGTTGAAACTGAAGAACTGTGGGATGAGGGAAATATAATGAAATGACAGGGGAAATGTCAATATGTTCACTTCTCTGGATAACAGGTGTTCAGCGTACGTACCACCTGATCTGAAATAAGTATGCTGCATTTTCCTCACAGAGTGTATTCATAAGTTTCCTACGATTCCAGTAGTGAATAAATACTGTTTCCCTATACATTATTAACTGCCTGATCTTTATAATGAGGCCACAGTACGTTTTCTGTGAGGTAGGGACTGAATTCTTAAATATTATTTACACGAAATTAATGCTTTAAAGGCTAACAATTTTCATGTCATTTCCATATCCTTATTGTCCAGGATACCATCCTCTATGCTTGGGTCTCAAGAGGATGCGATTGCGCAGTAGTGAACGCAAAGAAGAGCGAGGCTTACTTCACAGAGAGCTATGTCCTTCCTGCAGATGAACATAAAAATTATATTCAAACAGCGGGAGGCATTTTACTAAGAAGAAACTTCCGACACCCTGCTTCAAAAGATTATGCGATTTTTACTCTTCATAACAAACCACCATATATAATTAGGTTCGTTATCTATCAAGTCCTATTGTTCCCACTTGGAGCTTAGGGCATCCGTGACACGCTTCGATTCACTTGAGTTTCTTAATCTTAGACAGACGGTACGATTCCTTGGGCGGGGGATCAGCCCGGCGCAAGGCCTCTACCTACACATAAACACAGTATAAACGCAAATATCCATGCCTTGAATGGGATTCGAACCCACGATCCCAGTGTTCGAGCGGGCGAAGACATTTCATGACTTAGGCTGCGCGGTCACTGTGATCGGTGTTTGGTTCATTAGAGTGCTCACAAAAGACTGACCGGTCCTTGTCTTCAGCCAGACGAATCCAGCCCGTACCTCACACAGTTTTCTTTAATATCCATTTCAATATTTGTCTTCTACCTTAGCCTATACTCCTAACCGGTTTCTTCCCTTCAAGTCTTCCGACAATACTGTGTGTGCACTTGTCTCTCCCTACGTGCTACATTTCCAGTCCATAAACCAAATGATATCTTTCGAAGAGCTCAACTTACAAAGCTCCTCAAAACTTAATTTGTTCGTCCTCCTGGTACTGTTCCCTTCTCTTCGCTCCGAATGTGCTCCTCAGCACCCTTTTCTCAAGAATTTTGAACCTCTGTTCTTCCTTTAGAGTGAGAGATCAAGTTTCACACCAACACAACACAGCAAACAATGTTATATTCTCTTTATCTGCTGAGTTAAATTTGTTTGCAAAAGTATGCCTTTTGGGGGAGGGGGGACATGTCACTTTGCTGTGGTATGAAATACAGATTTTCCACTAACCTAAGTTCTCAGCTGATGCGTTGAGTTCTGCGAAGCCCCTTGGCCCTCCGCCGCTCCCACTGCCTCCCCCCGCAGACCCGCTGCCAGCACCTTTCGCGAGTGAAGGCGAGTGTAGCGACGTGCTCTTGTGTCTTCGGATTGTAGGCAAACGGGACACGAAGGACGCGTTGTGTTTGAAGCTAGAAGAGACACGACTGAATTCAACGTCAGGCACACTGTTCCTCCCGACTAGAGCACAGACATCCTCATGTATAAATTATAGCTACACCATAATAATGATTGACATTACGGTCAAGTTAGGTGACACTGGTGGCCATGAGACTGAGCCTCTACGGCCAGTCCATTTGCTGCGGTAAAATTCTTCAAGCGTTTTGATTATAAGGACAACGCGCCGCCTAGGGGAAAATATGAAATGTGAAACTATGAATAAACTTCGGGAAAAATTAATATGCTGCCTCATGTTTTACATTTATAGTTTTAATAAAATTTATGCCAAAATACGATGAAGTTGTTACGTGACTTATAATTACCTGCCCATTTACATCGTAGATTTCAGTGCTGAGGATGCTGGTATAGGCTTATATTGGAACATTCAAGCTATCACCTTTCCTTGTCTGTAGAAGTACTGATAAGACGTTGATTCTTAACCAAATTCGCTGATTTTATACAGGGACAAATTACTTTTCCCATGTATCTTATCAACCGTTTCACTTATCTCTTTTTGTAATGGGATATTGTGCACCGGGATAGCGCAATCGGTACAGCGACTGGCTACGGGCTGGACGACCGGTAGGGTCAAGAATTTTCTCCTCTTCACTTCCTCCAGACCGGTTCTGGGGTTCACCCAACCTCCTATCCAATAGGTACCGGGGGCGCTTTCCCCGGGGGTAGAGCGGCAGGGGCGTGCCGAGGTCAAGAAAATGTGGATCTATACACTCACTCCCCCATTCGCCTTTATGGTGTAGTGTTTATTTAGTTAAGCACAGGGACAAATTTACCTTGTACCAATAGGATACTGCGCATTACTATGCGTTTGAGCTATTTTTTGCGTAATGTATTGTTCTTTGAAATGTAATTTATAAACCGGCAACAAGTCGGCTAAATAAACTGCGAACAATGGCGTTATGAATTCTGCATTCTACATTATGCATTACACTAAGTCACGTTTTGTTAATCGCCGATAATTATATTAGCTTCGAACAATACTTCTAACGTTGAGCCCGAACCCAGGTTTAAAGTAATTTTTATTTAGGCAATGCGATGTCAAAATACATAAGGTAAGGAAACAGATATTAAATTTACATAACGACTAAGCCAGGTTATGAAGTCAGTTACATAGCTGCCTAGTTCGTGCACTAGCATAGAACACAAGTGTTGGAATTTGTGAGGTTATTAACAGCAAATCTAGTTCTGTTCTATGACGGTTTCATTCCGGGTTTTATTAATGATGACCCGAGGTAGCATAGCTGGTGGAGGGACTATGCTACAAGCCGGAATGTCGCGGGTTCGAGTCCCGATGAGGTGATTCGTTTTTTTTAATTGACCTAGTCCTTCCAGTCGCACTATGGCCCTGGGGTCGACTCAGCCTATAAGAGAAATGAGTTCCAGGAATCTTCCTGGGGGGGGGGTTAAGGGCGGCCGGCCCGTAAGGCTGACAACCTTACTGCCATGTGTGAGTCGACTGCCTAGAACAGTGTTTCTCAACCGCTAAGCAGCTTCCCGGCACCAGGCCCTCGTCTTATAGAAAAGAATTTAACGGGCCGCGGTCTGACAAAGGTTGAGAACTACTGGTCTAGAAGATGTGGGAGCCTTGACCACTCACACCCCTATGGGTCTTCACGGTCTGTTACAGGAATAGTTTTACCTTTTTTAATTATTACTGTTGACTGAGATACCAGACGATTTATTTATTTTGCGGACCATTTAGAAATTATAAGTTGCTGAGGCTGCAGATCTCGCCGCAAATAATACTTTCTGGACAGTAAACAGCCCAAAATTACCTCAGTCCTATATTCAACATGGGTTGAACTTTTAATATCATTCGGCACTTAAAGACGGCGGCTACTATATCTCCTGTCAACACCGATGAACGGCCAACATATATGTAATTCAAGTAGCTGGCTTTCCAGGGAAACTAAATTCCAAAACGAATTAGAAAATCTAAATTGGACTCATAAACCAGTTATGGATAATCTACAATGTCTGGAGCCGGTTAGCTCCATTAATATTAACTAAGAAGTTTGCTAATTTCTTGTTGTATACTCGCACATTTTCATACAGGCGCAGAGAAAATTCACCAAGTAGCTCAGAGGAGTTGAGCAAATTTACGTTTCCATAACAGTCAATGATGGCAGCATTAACTAGCGCATAGAAGTTTCTACGTAAACATGCAATCCAAGCCCCTCTTGAACTAGATGTGGCAATTTTAACGCCAGAGCACGCCACTATTATAACCGCCCTTTATCTGTACAAGCCACAACGGCCACTTACACGAGAGAGAGTCAATAAATAGATCAACAATGGTTATAAAACGTAACACATGTGATAGTCGGACACGGAAAGAAACATTATTTCTCGATATATCTTTCACCAACATTGATACACTTGTCCCATCGCTTTATCAGTGAGTCGAAACCCGCAACACAGAAGCCTTTTGATTGTTGTCGGCCACTTTTGCACCAATTCGGTCATCATCTGCAATTTTCGAACATCCTTCAGAGAATTTCTCGATCCAGACGTGAATCGCTTTACGGAACAAACACTCCCCAAGGTAAACAGGAAACATTTCTTTATGAACATCTTTTGCATTAAGTCCTTTTGCCCACAAGAAACGCATAACAAAACTCGCCATTTTAAATACTGAAACCAGCCTCTGAACATGCGCATGTGCGTCTGCTACCTAAACTGTCATGAAGCTAAACTGTGCTGCTACCTAGTGATACAAATAGAAAACATATTCCATCCATTACAGCTGAATTGCTTCAACTTGTGACCTATTTACTAACTCTCCCTCCTATTACCTAACCGTGTCCCATGTGCTACGATGACACACGCCATTTTCTTACACGACTAAGGTAGGCCTCACACCAGCATGCGTCAAGACATGTAACAGTCAAGACACGATGTCTGCGACATGACGCAAAGAAAGGAGTACAGTTGAAAGGAATGAGATTATGAAAACCGCTGCACACCGGTCTGAGTCATGATGCTGACGTCAGCTTCATGCTGACGAATCACGAATGATGCAAGACTGCATCTTTTGTCTCATGTTTTGATACTTGTCTTGACGCAGTTGGTGTGCGGCTGCCCTAAAGAAGCATATGCAAAGCACGACAAACAGTGGTAATTATAAATGGAGGTAGAGGTGGGATCTGTTACCCCAAATAACAGCTTTGCCAGTTGGGTGAGAAAATAGTACATGTCACTGTCTTCGGTAGCGATAACTCTTATGTCACAAATGTATGGATGGCAAAGAGTTGGATTTAGAAACTAAACTTAAATGAGGATGTCTTATGACTCTCCTTGATATGCTGGTACCTGGCCTTACGATGGAAAACGAAAGAAGCCAAGGAGATTGTCGCTAAATCTCCATTTAGTATACACTACACACAATGAAATAACATTTATTTTGTTACAACACAGATTTTCTGCCCTTAATAAAAATAACTACTTGTTACGCACTTCAGTCAGGGAATACATAATTTATTATACACGTTCCTGTCTATTCGATAATCACATGATCAATTTCTATTTAAGTTTCATGATCTGTACATGAAGCATTTGGAAGAAAATATTTTTTTAAGAAACATTAAAAATGAAAAGAACACTAGTTACTTATAAACACAATATAATTGTGACATGATTCCAGAAAGCCGGAATAGAGAAGTCAGAGAATAGGCGTTTATTGCTAGGCAACGACACGGTAAACATGTCTTCCCAACAACAGAAGGGCTGTTTTCTGTTTGGTCCGTGCAAAGTTCATTTGAGAGGTCGAGTAGAGTTTCGAGACACCAGCCTGCCGGGACATGAGCTTGGGAGCAGACGAATTAAATTGTGTTTGAAGTTGCAGAATAAGGGAAGCAACGAAACAGGTTGTGAAAAGAAAGCTTCATGTGTGATTTGAAGGGACAAGTGAGACTCTTATAAAATCCGTTGCCAGGATACGGGTAGTGAAAACGGACAATCCTAGTGAGTGTGCAACTGAGAACTGGAGCGTGTATAAATCAGCGTTAGAGCTGTATTAATTGTAATTAAGAGAGAGAGAGTGTAAACGAAGTGTCAATAAATCCAATCATCCGAACTAGAACCCGTTATTTTCGTCACGCGTACCACGTTACACGTGAAAATATATACACGTAAATAGAATGCAGGGAGTAGAAATGAGATTTTCGGCCCATAATGGGACGCCGGCTCTCCGTAGCAAGGAAGACATCTGATTGCTGCGCAAGTACAGCCACATTTTCATCCTACGAAATAAGACTTGCAACGCTGAGTCAGTTGTGTCAGCCTGTTTACGGTTGATCATAGTGATTCATAAAAACCGCAATATCTTGGGAATATTTTGAGTGTGCATTTAGTGTATCTTCAAGATTCTGAATTTCTCCATAACTTCCTTACTTACACATGGAGCTGAACCCTTCTGGAGGAGCTGCCAATTCTGCAGCTACTCAAAAATTTCCCAGAATTTTATGGAACCCGAAGGTTCATTACCGTGTTCACAAGAGCCCTCCACTGGTCCATATCCTGAGCCAGATCAATCCAATCAATACCATCCCATCCTATCTCTCTAAGATCCATTTTAATATTGTCCACCCACCTACGCCTTGGTCTTCCCAGTGGTCTCTTTCCTTCTGGCTTTCCCATCAATATCCTATATGCATTCCTCTTCTCCCCATTCGTGCTACATGCTCTGATAACCTCATCTTCCTTGAGTTGATCATTCTAATTATACTTGGAGAAGAGTACAAGTTATGAAGCTCCTCATTATGCAGTTTCCTCAAACCTCCTGTCACTTCATCTCTCTTCGGTCCAAATATTCTCAACACCCTGTTCTCAAACACCCTCAGTCTATGTTCCTCCCTCAATGTCAGAGACTAAGTTTCACACCCACACAGAACCACACTTCCTACTTCTGCAAAAAAAAAAAAAAAGAGAGACATATTGTATCCACTGAGATTTCTGAACTGCTGCTCTTTCCTATACTACTGAAGAATAAAATGTATTTTTCCTTTATGACACCAGTAGCAATAAGGGCTAAAGCTCTGCAATGGGAAATAAATCGTACAGTCTACCGCTTTTCTTTCCATGCCAATATAGACTCTGGGAAGAATCCAAGCCCTTACAATTTAGAAATTACAGACATCTTAGATGTGTAGTCATTACAACAAACTGTGTAGTAGGAAGCATACTATACTGAAGTCTTCCTTCAGCATCCTCCAGACGCTGATATATCTCAGTTTATTAGTTAACCCATCAAAACCACCAGTTCCCATATATGCAGGAAATAGCAAGAACTTTTAAAATTATGATTTAAATTTACAGTATATGAGACTCATATATATCTCCCACACTGCCCACTGGCGTTAGAGACAGTTGTACCTTGCAATCGGGAGGCGTCGATGTACGTAACCGACGCTGGCGCTCTATGAAAAAACTACAGAGGAAGTCACAGAACTATTTATATTGTCATGTGTATTGTGACTAAAGACGTGGTTCGGATTGGTATTTGGAATTATTAACCACCTACAGGACGTATCTACAAATAATTATTAAACTACTATTGATTTACACAATTTACAATCACTCCACACTAATCTTCTCACTTTATTTCTACTAGTCTTCACTATCCGTTTTCTGGCAACGGATTTTTAACACAGGAACTGTTAAAGTCTCGCTAAATTACACACTCCTATATCGATATACTAGAGCACATGTAACGTAAGACACTAAGTCTAATACTTCTTCTGGCCACACTGCTGTTCCCTTGGAACTTCGGAAATCAAGTGAAGTTAATTCCTATTCCCGTATTCTCTTATATCCTCTCGGCACGGACTCCACACAGAAAACTCAGCCCCTCTATTGTTGCATGGCGCAGACCACAAAGAAAACACGTGTCACGTGTCAGAATACGAGTTGATTGGTCCGATATCAGCATTGGGAGTGGTGCGGATGACTTAGCAAAAAAACAGCCTCGTCAACTGTTCCATGCTGGACCGTGTTTACAGACCTGTTACCTGGTAACGCCTTGATCAAATCAGTTATAATACATAAGATATGAATGAAGTGCATATACTTCCAATACACACAGGAAACAAGTGCCACAACACTCATAAGCATGACCCATTTTTTAAACAGTAACGTGAATAAACAATATAAAATATTCTGAATCATTCATACTAGCATTCGAGCCAACAATCATTTCTGACAGTCTACCTATTTACTTCAATATTTCTTACAATCCTGAAAAGAAATTCTACAATGTATATGTGCAACGTCTTTTCAACTGGTAGTAAGGGGTAACAGTACACCCAGAAAACCTATGTCACACAAATCTATACATACCTGAGATGGAATTAGTTTCCGTACATAACAGGCCGATATATGGTGCTCAGAAGTGGATGCAAACACACAAATGTATGACAGAAGCACTGGAAACTGTACCATTATTCCCATATTTGCATGCAGGCACCAAAGGGATTGTGCTATGTAGACATACTGCAGATCTTAATTCTTAACCCTTTAAATCATCATCGATACTATAAATATCACACGATTTAACTTTAAAAAGACGCAAAATCTGCCGGATTGTAATTACGTGTTTCATATGGTTCTCGGGATAAAGAGCTGTTAATTTTGGTTCGTCTTCGCAATGTTTTTCCTATAAGGTAGGAAGTGGATTTTGAATTATATGTAGATGATATTTAGGTTTCAAAGGGTTACGCTTAAAATATTCAGCACTTTAACACATTATGTGAGTAGGAACCTTACTAGAAGTTCCGAAGCTGTGAACCAGAAATTCAATAGTTGCGATGATTCATTTCTTCTTACACGCAATGGAACTATGCATTTAAAATTTAACATTTCACAAAACGACTTAAAATTTTGTTCGAAAATAAGTACCTTCTTTACTAATTACGTAACTTATGTGGTTAAAGGCCGCGCCATAGCTCAAGCGGTTAGTCACTGGCTTCCCACCGCGGCGGCCCAGGTTCGATCTCGGGTCTGGTCAAGTGGGATTTGTGGTGGACAAAGTGGCGCTGGGGCGGGTTTTCTCCGACTACTTCGGTTTCCCCTGCCAATCTTCATTCCACCAAATTCTCCATCATCATAATCACCCGGGGCTGGCTACAATAGGCCAATCAGTGGCCGCCGTGCCGAGGGACCCAGTTGTACTCCACCCCCACTAAGCGAATTAAAAAAATTATGTGGTTAAATGCAAGGAAGTCTTCACGATAGAAGGACAGTGTTGACAATAAGTGAATTTGTAACGTTTCGGAGACTGACTCTGCCTCGATCAGCACTGATTTATGACATATCAAGATATCATTACTTTAATCTTGATAACGGTACAAAGTTCAGAGCATGCAGCTAAAAGTCCCATCCTCTCCATTCACTGCTTATACTGGGCGACAAAAGCGGAAGTCGATAGAAGATTAGAGAAATTCACTGCAGTTAACTATAAACTTACCTGTATTTACACGGAACCGATAATCATTCTTTAATGATTACATAAAGTAAAAGTAAGCAAAGTTATCCCTGTACCAGGCCGTAAAGGCCCATTGGGTTGTGAGACGTTGAGGGTCCCACATTATCTAGACAATCGGCTCAAAGATGGCGGTAAGGTTGTCAGCCTTACGCGCTGGCCGCGCTTTACTCCTCACGAAAATTATTTAATTAATTCCTGGTACTCATTTCTGTTAGAGACTGAGTGAACCCCCGGGCCATAGTGCGGCTGGAAGGATTAGGTCAATTGAAAAAATCCAATGACCTCACCGGGACTTGAACCCGCGATCTTCCGGCTTGTAGCATAATAATTACATAATAAGTAAATTTATTAAAATAAATAAATATATTTATTAAAAAAATACCATTATAAATATTCCGAATTGGATACAATGAATAAGGGAGAACCTTCGTGTAAATAAAAAACAGGACGATGGGTACGAACTGAATAACTGCATTTCGTGTAAACGTGCTTGATGCATTTTTTATTAGAAACGTAATAAGCTTGATTAAAGTTTCTACAATGGCTGGCTGTAGCACCAGGAGAGGTTGAAGCTGATCTGTCAGGTAACTCTAAAACAACTATGCGATTATGCTTAGAAAATTTACTTTCGAAAATAATGAGTCATGTTTTAAAATATAAACGAAGTTATCATTAAAAATTCTGATTATTTAGGAACTTCAGGAAATTGAAGTGAAGCTGCAGTGAGAGAAATGCGATCAACTGCTCGTTATGTTCGATATTTTCGGATATCTTGAATAAATTCTTGCGTCCTGCTTCAAACGTTCAGCCAGTAACCGAATAATACTTAATATATTCATTGCAGAGTGCAGCATGAGACAGAAGAAAAACATAGAATTAATATTTGGTATTAATACTTGGCACTATGCTACAAGCCTGTAGGTCGCGAGATCGATTTCCGATTAGGTAACTGAATTCTTCACTTGACCTAATCCTTCCAGCCTCACTATGGCACTGGGCGACCTACACATAAGGCTGACAACCCTACCGCCATCTTAGAGCCGACTCTCTAGAAAATGTGGAAGCCTCAACGCCTCACAACCCTATTGGCTTCCATGGCCTGTTGCAGGGATAGCTTTACCTATACCACGAATGTAGTGGCACTGAACCTTTAGAAAGTTTCTGGATGTACTTCAAAAAGACAAGGAGGAAACTTTTAAAAACACATTTCGGCTCTAGGAATTGCTGACAATATGTTTGCTACTCTCACTTCTGTGTCACCAGTCTGACACAGCCCACAGACCTAGTGGTCCATGCAGTGGATTATATACAATATGGCATATGCAAATGGGAGTCTGAATTCTACGACCAACAACTGCCTATTGAAAATGCCGTAATGATCTCCCACTAAAAGATGTTGCTTCTAATATTAAACATTTTGGTACGTGGTATATAATTCACAGTGTCTCTCAATCTCCAAAAATGAAAATGATAGCTGATCAGTACAAATACAGAAGTTGCTCAGTTTACAAAGCAAAACTTGGAAAATGTTCATTTTACTGTTACATGCATAGGTTGTAGTTCATGAAATTTCTTTCCTCCAGCATGAATGGCACAGGGTCCACAATGACAATAAGTACATATCATTTATAAATTTCCTTAGTAACCATGGAGACAGAACTTATCTGAACATCACAACTGAATCAAGCATGGAAGTGAAAGAATCTACAGATGTGAAATGTAGGTAACCACCAGGAAGAACAAAATTTTTTCCTCAAATTGTAGTGCAGATCTTTCTGCACAGGTGTGTATATTTTGTGTGATAAATGTGTGTTCTTTTCAGGTAGATGAGAACAACATTTGGAAACATCAAGTTCACTTGCTTTCCTCCCTCTTAGGACCTAGACCACTGGTCAAGCAGTATATATTTGCAGCTAACTGAAGAAGACTACCTTAGGCAGATGGAGCCATCTGTGGTTTCTCAAGATAAGTCCAAAAACGACAAATCCAGAATAAAATATGTGGAGGGACAGTCATGAATACTGATCTAGAAATCAGGTCATGTGACAATACAACCAGAGGACTAGAAGAAAATCATTGTTTTTCTCTTTTCAATGGTGACACATACTTGAATGAACTGTCTTGGGACACCTAATCGAGCAGCAAACCTACCTACAGCCATGGCCTGATGCATACATAGTTAGCATATGCTATGACATATATCCCCCATAATGCATACAGCTGATTCAATACAAAACAAGAGAACTGGAGGAAGAAGAAGAGGTTTAGTAGATTGATAGCGCATCGATAGCCTGATCTAAATGTTTGCCATTACAGAGAGGTCACCTAATTTATTTATGATTTATCACAGCTGAAAATGAAGAGATGGAAATGAGATAAATAAGAGAGGCAAAGGGGCATCTGACATAAAAGGTTCCGAGGACCTTAGAGGGTCACAGAACCATGGAGTAAGTGAGAATGGTTCAGTTAACATCACTGTCAGCTCAGACTGCATGGCAAAATTAATGAATTGGGAGGGATGAGGAAGAAAATGATCATGACCTAATTTATGGTATTATCCTGGCATTGACTTGAAGGGACTGAGAGAAAACACAAAAAATTAGTCAGGATAACTGATGTTCTAACCCACATCTGAACCATATGCTTTAATATAAGTCCAGAGTCAATTTGTTTGGTGACTCATTTAGAATTTTTCAGTATTATAACGGTCAAACTTGTCCTTAAGGAACAAGAAGAGAATGTGAAGCTCCAAAAATAATTTATAATCTATATAAATGCTTTAAGGAGATAAATTTTAGTAATTTACTACTAGTCCTTAGTTTCATTTTAGTTCCTCCACAGATAAAGCTGTCCCTGTCTTTAATTAGGAAAGTCATGAAGACATCCACAAGAATGAAAGTACACCTTCAGGCTTTCTTAACCTTGGCACTACATGAAGATGATTTATCAACTTCACTCACTGCCCACTTTACCCCTGGAAAATTGACCCCAATACCCACTGGGTAGGAGACTGGATGGACCCCAGACACGTCTGAATACTGTGGAGATAAAAATCACTGCCCCTACTGGAAATTGAAACTTGACTCCCCAGATGTCTAGCCAGTAACCCCAGTCACTCTCCTGACTGAGAAATTGTTGGGCTAACCTGAACGTCATGAAATACTCGTACATGTACATTATAAATGATTTGTGATGGAATGTTAACCAGCGTTACTGTTATACATTAGTCTCGCAGTTCCCAAACTGAGGTGCCTAAGGGCAGTACAAGCATTTCTATGAGTTATTTTCAGTTACTATTTATTCAGTATGTTATACAACAACATAATTTTCAGGAACTGTACTGCTGATAGAGCATTTCTCAAGTGTGCACAAGCATTGCTGAAGGCATGATGCAACAGGACACACTTTTATGCACCACTTCTCTTCAGTTAAATAACTTTGTGGGAACATCCCACATTATCACGCATTTTTGCAACGCTCGCTCTTCACATCACTTTTCACCATCACGCGCGCTAACCAATCAGATTGCTTCAAACGATCGCATTTATACTACGCTCGGCGATAGCCCGCGTCTACACCATTACGCGCGCTAGCCAATCAATTCTTGCTCCTCACTTTCGAGTTTGGCTCCGCCCCACCGACCAGCGTATAAAAGAGCAGAGTTATGCAGTTCCATCCAGTTTAATTCAGTTCACTTCAGTTCATCATCAGTCTACGAGCTAGCCGCATCAAGCAACTTCAGCCAGCAGGCTTCGTCGCCAGCGCTCGGTCTTCGGAGGCATCGGCAGGCTGCGCCGGGCACGACTGCCTCGGCCCTCCAGCGCTCTCACACCCGACTCACTGGGGCAC
>NW_019744106.1:3256899-3411844 GCF_002891405.2 Cryptotermes secundus
CGGTACTTTTCAGGGCCAACAAACTGTTCCGAAGAAGTGGGTTGTCATCGGAGTAATGACACACACATCAACGTTAAGACATCCCCACAACTTCATATGATGGCATTGGTCTAAGTTCTGAATTGTATTCCTGAGACAAGACTAATGAGCCTGATTTGCTGCAAGAAAGGCATTTGTAGTACTTGAACCAAATATGTCCAGTAAGTAATGTGACACTGTTTTGATTCTAGAGTGATATCAGAATTGAATATGTCATGTGAGTGACCTGAGACAAAGTGATAACATAAAAAGTGGCAGAGAAAGTTAAGAAACTGGTACCAGCCATCAGTGCTTACCAATCTGTAAACCTTATTTTCCTGCTTATTGGAATCATATATGGTTACTGAACCAATGTCACTTCATGTAACCCCTTAATAATCATGGACTGGTTGTTAAAAACTGGATCAAAGGTAAAATAAAGTAATACTGCTACCAATGATGAAGTTCCAAAACGTTCAAATAAAAAGTGATGAATATATATCTATTTAATTTATATGCACAGATGAACAGAAACCATAATGTGTTCTGTTATGAAATGTTATCCAATGTGATATGAAGGCAGCCAAATTTTTCCAATGTTTAGAAATGAAGAAAATATCTGAAAATGTAGTGAATATGTTCATAGGAAATACCGAGAATTTTGGAAGGTAAAGTTGTTCCTTGGCAAGTACTGTCTTCGCTCGCTTGGAAACCGAGATCGTGGGTTTGAATCCCACTCAGGGAATGGATGTTTAGTTTGTGTGTGTGAGTTTTTCTGTTTGTGTACAGGTAGAGGCCTTGCGATGAGCTGATCACCCGCCCAAGGAGTCCTACCGTATGTGTAAGATCTAGAAAAACCGAAGTGAACGGAGAAGTTCATGGAGGTAGGCCTAGGCCCACTGGGGCTGTAGTGCCAAGGAAAAAAAAAGTTCCATACAATGAAGTAATCTGAGCGAGTGGATGTATAGATCCAAATTTTCTTGACCTCAGCGCCAGCTAGATGTGAGTGGTTATCTTCACATCCCAGATGCTTACTCCCAGGGAAAGAGCCCCTGGTATGCATTAGAGAGGAGGTTTGGTGGAACCCTGAGCAAGTATGGACGATTTGGACAGCAGAAAATTCTTGACCCTACCGGGACTGAAACTCCAACTACTCAGTTGTCCAGCCCGTAGCTAGTCACTAGGTGCCGAAGCACCAAACCATGCCTTTGAAAGGT
Organism: Cryptotermes secundus; assembly: GCF_002891405.2. NCBI lineage: Eukaryota > Metazoa > Arthropoda > Insecta > Blattodea > Kalotermitidae > Cryptotermes > Cryptotermes secundus. Next base: position 3,258,135 of record NW_019744106.1, read on the forward strand.
TATTTCCTGGTGTATGAAGAAACTTCTTCCAGAATACCTAAAGGCCAGAATACATTTTATAAGAAATAATATGGCATTTTGGTAATCATAAAGTCACATTTCATTCAGAGAAAAGTTCTGTGTTTACTATGAGGATACCATGTACACGAATATATCAGCAAAGTCAACATTTTCATTGTCTCAGGAACCAAAAACAAAGAATGTAATTCTGAGCAATTTTTGTATGTATGTATGTATTATGAGAGGGTGTGGGTTTCCTCATGCACTTTGACCAGTTATTGGTCCATTGTGCGTCCCCCTTTTAATTTCTACTGTCGCCATACCCTACCGGTAACAGTGCGTGCCATCAGCCCCTGTAGAGCCAACGAGGTCGGCCCCCGGTACCTTGATGCTTCCCCCATCCACCAGTGGCATTGGAGACTACTCGGGCGGGAAAAAGCCTGTAATTTAGCTCAGATGTCTTCTAGAGACATGAGGTTCTTTTACGTGCCGTAAATCTACGACACAGGATCCACGGCTTAAAGTCCCTCCCGGAGGACTTGTTCCCTGAATTTTTCCGCCCTTAAAAATTCCACGACCTCTGCTGGGTTTTAACCCGCGTACCTTGAGTCATGAGGTGGGAACGTTACCCCTAGACTACGGAGGCTACTGAGCAATTTTTGTAACTTAAAATACTGTCAACCAGCTGAGACACTTAAATAATTATAGTATCTAATGGATGTGGTTAATCTTTCATATTATACTGAGCCAGACTAAGTAACAGGCAATTCATGACGAATGTCATTATTTCACTGATCATTACGCCACTTTCAGCCGCCGCTAAACACAGCATATAGAGAGGCGGCACTTACATGAGGGACGACGTGTGGTGAATCTTCTCGGATGCCTTACTTGCATCATCCACTTTGGTTCTGCAGTCGGTGGAATCCATGCAGATTGACAGACAAGGAGACAAGAGAGAAGAAAACACACAGAGAAAAAGAACAAGAAGAAAGGACACAAGACAAAAAACAATGGAATTATAAACTGCAAATTAGCTACAGATAAAGTAACAATGGAAAATGCAAAAAAAGAAGTGTGCTTTATTGTCATTGATGGATATAAATTTATTATATGACTGATGCTCTTTGTGTCCATTTTTTGTTCATATTTCAGCACCAAAAGTAATACACAACTAAGCTGGTAATTCAGAAAACAGCCTTACACATTTAAATGTTAATTTTAACCACAAAAGGCGAAGAAAAACTAAGAATTTAATGTCTGAACACAATCAGAAACACAAAATCACATTCTATATTTACTCCTCAGGGGTCTTTTGCCCTTTAAAATACAATGTGTTACCAATTCGAATATTCTGTAACTCAGATTTTGTTTCATGTTTTTCTAATAATAAATTCTGATTATGTTCCTAAATGCCATTAACTAACATGGTATATCAGTGTTCAGAAGAAAGACTGACATTCATGCTACCTAAATCTGTGGTCACTTGTAGCCAATCTAACGAGATATTATGGGTTTATCTGTGTAGCTGCATTTCTCTTGAAGCAGGCTCTGCTTTCCAAGTAGGTATTTCTATAGTGGGGCTTGAAGTCAAAGATTAAAGTATAAAATAATATTCTCGCCCTTGGATTACCACCACTTGAGTTAAGTGTAATACTCTGGCCTTTGAAAATAAGCTGAATGAATAGTGTTCTGGCAAACACTACAGCTGCCACCACCAGGGTTAATGTTTAAGTGCGGGTCTGGAAGCACCTATATTAATCGGACAGTGGGTGGTTAGCAGAAGGTGGACATGTGACTAGAGGATGATGAAAGGGGTAAAGTGTTACATAACAGAGAGCGAGAACACATGATAGGAAGAAGATGCTATGAAAAGTGTTTTAGTTACTACATGATTAGATATATAAGTAATAATGAAAGCTGCTTTTGCAACTATGTGATTAGGACAAGGATTTTTTGCCACATGGTTAGGAAAAATGTGCTGAAAAATTTTGTAGCCAAATGGTTGGGAATGGAGGAGACAAAAAAGTTTCATCATCCTCTATAATATCAATGTAATTGATTATATAAAATATATTCAGCTTACCAAGTAATAATTATTAAAATGGGAAAGCATAATTGTCATGTTTAGAAATAGGGTTCTTGAAACATTTATTATATTTATTTTGATACTTTAATATTTTAAAGATAATATTTAATGGAAAGATAAAATAAATATTGTCATTGACTTGATAGATACAGTTATATGGCAAGACATGTTAGTATGATAGTGTTACATATTATAATGAGCCTGTTGACTGAAAACAGAGAAAGTCACATGTCTGGATTCCACCTACTCACAATCCAATCATAATATCCAATATCCGGAGGGGGAGCAAAATAAAAAAAAATCAAATAGAGATTTCAAGAGGCTATTCTAAATAAGAATTCGAAGATGTCTCTAAATAGCTGTAACAACTATATATCTGCATTTATATTGGTATTAACTATTGTATGATATGTTGTACATACTTAACGTAGTGCTTTGAAAAGAAATATCAACTGTAAATAAATTACATTCTAACCATATGTTAACTTATATATACCTAATATTACTGTCTAGGTGCAGCAGAAGAGTTTCAATATTCAGCAGGATAGTAGAGACAAGGTACCTAAAAACACAGGACTAGATTCTATTAGGAATTAAAATATTTAGAAGAAATGGAAAATACAATCTGTACAAAACAAAGTAAATTAACACAGACAAACTTAGATAAATCATCTGGATAGAATGATAAAAAGAACGGATTCTGCATAATAAAAGACTAAAATGATGCTAAAACCAAGCAAGAGAGAAAAGATGGAATGAAAATGTGAAAATGGAACAGGTTTCATTTAAAGTGTCTTTTAGTAATTTCCTTCCCATCCAAAATGAGAAGATTAATACTTCTCTAAGAATATAATATATAATATAATATTCCGTCCAATTTCTGAAAAAGTTCATGATAGAAATATCAGTAAGTGCCGTGACAATTTTACTTCATGTGATTTTGCAGGTGGAGTCAGCTGCCCTTTGGCAAACCGCTTTAATCTTCTGATCATACCTTCCTCCTGTAACACCTACATATGGGCATGTACACAGATATGTACACACACACTCAGACAGCCCACCACTCCATGTTTGCATACACGTGAATTGTCAAACTTCCTGCTATATTAATTCTAGAAACACTATTGGTTTGAGTATTTATAGTTTCTAGAAATAATTACACATCTTGTAACAATACTTGATATTAATTAATGTGCAAGAAATGTGGAGTAAGAAACTCTTAACATTATATTTTGACCCTACTAATGCCCTTCAATATATTTTAATTAGTTAGGATTTCTTCTTAAAATTCTGATATTTAGTTACAGGGTTCAAGCATTTCTACATTTCCTTAGGTTGTAACACTGAACTATCAGATAACAGTTGAATTATTTTATTTGATGTTAAATTTAAACTGACTGCTGAGAGAATGAAAGAAGAATGAACTTACTGCAAGGAAGGGGCCGCGCCATAGCTCAAGCGGTTAATCACTGGCTTCCCATTGCGGCGGCCCAGGTTCGATCCAGGGTCTGGTCAAGTGGGATTTATGGTGGATAAAGTGGCGCTGGGGCGGGTTTTCTCCAAGTACTTCGGTTTCCCCCTGCCAATCTTCATTCTACCAATTACTCCACAATCAGCCTCACCTATCATCTGGGGCTGGTACAATAGGCCACAACTGGCCGCAGTAAGAGGGACTTTGCCACGCCAGACTAGCAATAAAAGAATGATACTGCAAGGAAACTCTGAATTACGACATTTACAATAATGCTTGATGATGATAATGGGGATGGCAACCACAGCAGAACAAAAACATTGAAATAAGTTAAGTTTCTCTCATATGAGAAAAATAAATACACCCCACATACCTATATATCACTAGTCAGTATAAGCAAGTAATTTAATAAGGGCTAATTTAATAAGGGCTGTGCTTCAACTGCATTGACTTAGCAATATCCTGTTCTCTGAAACAACAGGCTGTGAACAACTGTGTGAATGGGATACTTACGAGGGCGGGCTGGGTAAGGGCACCTGGTGTATCTTCCACGTGGCAACAGACATGGAGTGTTCATCAGCTGCATAGCAGCGCCACAAGCTCTGAATCAAAGTGGCTGCTGGTTGCCGTCTTCTTATCATGTGCTTCTGTCTTTGCTGCTGCTGCACTTTGAGAGCAAAACCCGAGCCTAGGATGCCCTACAACAACAGTACAAGAAGCTCTGAATATAACTCACCCTGCAGCAGATCAAGGAATCCCAAATATACATCACTCTGTAATATTTCACAGAACTATAAATATATGTCACTCTGCAACAGGTCAAGAAACACTAAGCTTAAGCCTCCCTGCAGCAATTCAATAAATTCTAAGTCATCTTGCAATATGTCAAGGAACTGTAAGCAAGTATCCACAGAGCAATTAAAGGAACTCAAGAGTCAATCTGTAACAGTTCAAGGAACTCTAAATGTCAGCCACCCTGCAAACTTAATCACCTTGTGAGATAATATTTGTACTAATGTGCCATCATCACAAACTTCCAGATCTTATTCACCCTGTAACAGTTCAAGGAACTGTAAGCATAAGACTCTCTGCAGCAGTTCAATGTAAGTAAACAGCAAACAGCTTGTTTTTTGATTGCTTTTTATGTATCAACCCTGAAAATGGAAGCAGTACGTTCTTCCAAAAGCTTTCTAAACTTCTAACAGAGTATATGGTACCACACCCCAGAAGACTATTCTTCACAGTCATCACAATGAGTAGCGCAAATCATTAATCACTATTTCCATTAAGAATCATATGAAACACATGAATACAAATATAACTGTGCTGTAATGGGTCCGATTCCTGATGAGGTCACTGGACTCTTCAATTGACCTAATCCTTCCAGCAGCATTATAGCCCTGGGGTTGACTCAGCCTCAAACAGAAATGAGTATCTGTGTGGTAAAGTGTGGCTGGTGGGTAAGGCTAACAACCTCACCGCCACCTGCAAGCTGATTGTTGAGAAAATGTTGGATCCTCGACATGTCACAACCCTATGGGCCTCCACAGCCTGCTATCTAATGGTACCAGAGCTGACATACATACAGGAGTTCATGTATTTGGTATAAAGTGGCTGCCACAGAGAAAGGTGAGGGATTGAATGTGCTGTACAGTGACAGAGAGAGAGACAAAGTGATACTGTCACAGTGCCTTAGGACTGATTCTACTTCAGTAGTTATCCAAATTAGCTGGCAACGTCATGTCCTGGCCTAGTGAACTTCTGGTACAAGATCAAACTCATTTCAGCATCCTGTTGCAATTGTTTAACTTAACATCCATGTATTTATCGTCCGTCAATATTGCAACACTTGTTTGTTCACTACTTAATTTTAATTTTAGTTTAACATTATACACTTCGACACTACATGTGTTGGCCCCAAACTGCCATCTTCAGGTGTCTTGATATGTTACAAATATTTTATTAAATTATGATAAAACTGCTACACTGTCTTAGTCCATGTTAAACTCACATGCTGTAGTTCTCTTTTCAAGGTAAAACTTTTCGGTGCCTAGGCACTATTAAAGACAACACCACATGCTGTGGAGAAAACACCCAAACCATGGGTATATGGCAGTCATAACTGAAAAGTAGGCTACGAACGTGAGGGACAAGCTGCCGAAACAAAACACCCTGGACAGACATACATTTATGAACAATGGACGACACCCCGTGGGAGGTGAAATAAAATGCACCAAAATAACGTGGGTATAATAGAAACTTTAAAGGATTTTATCTGGTTTTGCCTTGAAAAGAGAACTATAGCATGTGATTTTAACATGGACTAAGACAGTGTATCAGTTTTAACATAATTTAATAAAATATTTGTAACATATCAAAGACACCTGAAGATGGCAGTTTGGGGCCAAAACATGTAGTGTCGAAGTGTATAATATTGTGACATGTTGCGCAAAGGAGAACCCCCCCCCCACCAGCAGTGACGCGGCGGGTGAGTCAGCGCTCCCCTCCCCCTCCTCCGCAAGGTAACGTAACGGTGACGCAACAGGATTGTTACTGTAGTAACAGCGGTTACTACCACTAGCGTTACTAGCAACACGGCGCCAGGCAACAAGGGTGCCTATTACGTGGCCGTTTTCCGTATGGTCCGATCAAGGCTACATGGGGAGCAGCGAAGGCTATTCACAGTGAGTTGTACTGAGTCAGTGAGTCCTGGAGCTACCGCCGAGTTAGCCAGCAACTAGTCAGTGGTATTCTGGCATTTCGAGTGTACTAACTGTGATACTGCAGATAGCAGTAACCGTAAATCTGTAATTTGGGTGATTGTAAGTGCGAATGTGAAATAAAATTCGCTACATCAAATACATCGAGAAGTTATTTGTCGCGATATACGCAAGATACGCGACAATATTAAACTAAAATTAAAATTAAGTAGTCAATAAACAAGCGTTGCAATATTGACGGACGATAAATACATGGACGTTGAGTAATTTAACTTTCTAAAAGCTCTTTGGTGAAACTAGGTGTGGGGAGTTATGTCTGCAAACTCAGATGACTGGGTCCCATTTCCTGAATATCTTTACAACACAAATGAAAGGAGAAGCTTCATACAAGCCACTTTCATGAAACCTGGTTAAGTTATGATACACGCACTGGAACATGGTCTGGTTGATGATGGTTTAATAAGGAGGCTGGTGAAGCATAAGTGCTCTAAATTGGTATCCAGGAGGTGCTCAGTTTAAATCTTGGCCAGGACACTGATTATCCTAACTGAACTTTATCATGCTTCTCCTCACTCCCTACAGCAGGACAGTGCCTCAATTAGGAAAAAATTATTTATTTCCATATTATTTCAAGTTCACTGTTCACCGGCTTTCATACCATTTGACACTAACGAGACTGGTTACTGATGGCATAGTAAAATAATAAACCACACAAGCTAATGATGATCAACATAACTGTGCCCATGTACTGTAACTGTCATAGCATGTTTTCAGTGACATCTGTCCATGACTTACCGCTGGGAGAGCGAAGAACGATATACCGAGCAGTGCGCAGAAGGAGGCGATCACTTTGCCCTGCCATGTCTCAGGCACAGCATCGCCGTAGCCCACCGTGCAAAGCGTTATCTGCAACATAATGACCATCATTTCAAAATGAATCTCATATCTGTAAAAGACTTTTGGAGTACTGAGGAGGAGTACTTATCTTTGACTATGTACACTGTCTAATTTATCTCCAAAATTGCTTACAATCTCTGAAGAGACGAAAATTTTCCATAACCACTTCACTATATCTACGTAATGACTTATAAAGTACTGTATATCTGACTTCACCTTCTCTACTCTACTGCATAACACAAAAGAATGAAGAAATTTATCTGTGCTAGTAACTAATTTCCTCACTCAGCAACCAGTCAAATGTTAGAGACAAAGCTGCAAACTTAAAGGCCAAAAAAAGATAATCTGCTGCTCCTTCAAGGTTAACTCACACCTCTGGGAGAAGTGAAGGTTAAGTATTCCATTTATGTTAAATTTTACTAATTTATGTAAACTGTTCTAATGTATAACACATCAGAATTATATTGCACTTGGAATTTACTATAGATTTTATTCTGAAAGTGAGTACTATACTGCATTTTAATTACATATTTCTGGGCTATAGCTTTAAAAAAGATTCACGCTTGTAATACACATATTTCAGCTACGATTTTTATTTTTGTTTAAATGGTAAGAGCCTCATTTAAGAAGGTTGAAAATTAATTATCAAAGGATTTAAATTGAGGTATTCTGTACAGTTTTGCAGGTGGATACCCGTGCTTCAGAAGAATGTAATGCCTCCACTTTCCGGGTAAATATTTGTAAGTGAGGCACTGATTGAATTAAATAGGCACGTTGCAAAGAAGGTGGTCACTCAGACCCTAAATATGGAGACAATATGTTCGCCAAAATTGTCGTCTAATTACATGAATTCGGAGAGAAAGGAAAAGACTGATAAAAGACAGGAAGAAACAGAACATCGGATAAATATGTGAAGAAGTAATATTCCCTGGGAGATTAAACCTGGAAATTATGAGAATATTTGTGGCTTATCCCAGACAATCAAAAAAATTCTGAGATAGTACCATCAAAATTACCAGTCATGTTATTCCATTTCCCTCTCAGTCACCATAATTATATTAGAGTGTACCACTAGATGCTTGTATATTTGTGGTTGTTACAGGATACATAAGGATCCAATTTTCATAAAATCCAGTATATTATGGGCAAGGGCACACCAAGGAACTGGCAACTGCAACATAACTGCAATTTCAGAGAACTGGTGTCAGCTTAAGTTGAACACATGTTACTGAAGGGAGCAGTGCAAATTGAAGAAATGCAAAGTAGTTTCCTTACTTTGTACTGCTCCATTCAGTATCATGTGTTCAACCCAGGCTGATAACAATTCTTGGATACGGCGGTTGCGTTGCAGTTGCCAGTTCCCTTGGTGTGCCTTTGCCCTAAGCATTCAAAATTATAATTCAGTCTGTTCATAAGTTATGTGGGCTGTGACAGAAGCTCTTTGTTCCTTATGATGTTTGTGGTCATGGAGATGTGAAATAATAAGAAAAATCTCTCTTTCTCTCTCTCCCTCTACACATAAGAGAGATATGTGAGTGTGACAGAAAATGTTTGAAACTATAAAATTTGGGACTACAATGGCAATGAACTGTTGAGTGTTAACATGCTAAATGAACGAAAATTATGCAGTAAGTCATGAAGTAAATCATGTACCTATATTGTGCATCAGAAACAACATGATGACACAATTCAAGATCACAATACCAAATCCAGTAATAATAAAAAGATAATAAAATTAATGCTGTAGTAATTTAAAATAAATGATTTGAGCCACTGCATTTGAGCTACTGGAGTTTTAGGAACAGTAACTACAGTAATTAAAGTATATAATTACAGCAATTAAATGGCTTCCCTAATTAAAGTTGCAATTATTATGTTTCTTGTCTGCTGTCTAAAAGCACTGAAACTTGAATTTAAAAGGCTATAACTCTGGCTGTAGATTTGCATGGCTGTGAAACTTCATGTAGTTACTATAGGATTCTAATGATGGCGTATAACACACAGAGATATTGGGTTTTTGGACTTTATCCATTGTCCTGGTTTTTAAGATAAGTAACGTTGTGTTTTTCTTAGTTATCTTAAAAACCAGGACGATGGATAATGTCCAAAAACCCAATATCTCTGTGTGAAACTTCATCTCTGACATTAAGGGAAGAATACAGATAGAAGGTTATCTCAGGGAGAGAATATTTGTATGAAGAGGGATGAAATAACAGGTGGCTGTAATGAGGTTCTTCATAACTTGTACCAAATATAATTAGAATGTGGGAAAGAGGAATAAATGTAGGATTTCGGTGGGAAAGTCAAAAGGAAAGAGAACACTTGGAAGATCTAGACATAGGAGGGAGGATAATATTGAAATAGGTTAGTCAAGTAGGATGTGGTATGGATTTGATTCATCTGGCTCGGGATAGGGACCAGTGGCGGGCTCTTGTGTATATAGTAGTGAAACTTCATGTTCCATGAAATGTTGGGAAATTCTTGAGTAGCTGATTGATTGGTGACTTCTCAAGAAGGACTCAGTTAATTAAAGAGGTTATCTCAGCATGGTCGAAATATCACAGCTCTTAAATACACAGTTCATTTTTCAGTCATGAAACATGCAAACAGATGCTATCTCTTCACCATGTGTCCATTTTATGTGTATCCAGCAAATGACACATAAGCCTAAAGATTAGAGTGAGTATTAAAATGAACCTTAGAGGAATAGAAGAGTACTGTCTTCTTGGATGTGACACCGTGTAGTCTTGTAAAAGTATACTGACATTCCTCTGAAACTACAGTGACTTCTAGCAGACTACATGCCACCATATAGCAGAAGAGTGTTCTTCACAGACACCTCAAATACTTGTTACAGAAACAGGAAGACTTGAGGTTTACATGAAGTGAAGATCCATATTGTAGTCTACCGATTTTGGAAACTCTGTGGCAGTTTCTTAATTGAGTGCTAAAGTTTCAGAAGAACATGCTGCCTCCACCTTCACGGTTTGTTTGTAGCACAGTCTATTTCAGTTCACAGAGGATTTCATGATAAGCCTTTAGATTTGACGAAGCAAAAAATTAGCTGTAAAGTAAAATGTAAAGCAATGTATAGTAGAATGTAAAAGTAGAAAATGTAAAGCAAAGCAAGAAAGTAACAAGGACTGCTCATGTAATCTTACCACTCCCCACCAGAGGGCATCAGCGAAGTTGGAAAATTTATCATTGGTGTCCTTCTCAGCTAGATATACGAGGAATGAAGCGAAGATTAGGCCCAGGAATCCGATGTAGAGTGTCGTGATCAGCTCCTGTAATAGATAACAATGCAAGTTCAGTGACAGTCACACGTTAGTTCTGCAGTAACTGAGAATGTTGGAAGAGGCGGGAACAACATATGACCAAGCTGATTATTGTATACACGATATCATTCCCTGTGGTCTTCTCTGTCCAAGGTCTTGTCATTACATACACAGAATGTTCCATAACACTCAATATATTTATAACACAAAATCCTTCACAATACAAGTACAAGATATTTAACACAACAACCTATAATAATATCCCCTGATAGAACAAACCTGAAATTATAAATGATTAATATATGTCTTCTTAGTCCTAACTATAGTTTTAACTTACTTTGCTTTAACCAATGATGAAGTGAAAAAATCTAGATAATCAAGTTTAAGAATTTAATGTGAATACCGACCAATGGATAGAAAAAAAAAACAGCGATGTGGAAAACAAATGTGTTATCAACCTGAAGGCTGGCAAAAGACTGCAACATGCAGTTGAATATAAATAATTATATAATTATTACTTATTATATAAAACCTTGTGTCAATGGAAATATCATATATAAGACCAACATGTGATGCCATGACAGTGAATAATCATAAAAGTATGTAAAATAATATGTTTTTATTTTTGGACCAATTTAATTAATTTAAAGAATAAACTAACACAAACACATCAGTTTTATCAAATGAAGGGTTGATATATTTTATGTTCAAAAATACCAGTCTTAATGTACAATTATCAAGGTGCTTTAACGATAGAAAGAAGAAAAAGACTTGTCACTGTGCTTAATTAGTCAAGCACTATGTCATGAGCATATATGGGGGAGTGGAGGTATAGTTCCACCTTTCTTGACTTCGGCACTAGATGAAGGTGAGAGGTCAGCTTCACTCTCCGACCACTTTACCACAGGGGAAAGACCCCCTCCCCCTAGCACCAATTGGATAGGAGGTTGGGTGGTCCCCAGATTAAATCTGGACGCTTTGGAGGAAAAGCTCTTGCACTGCCGAGAATCGAACCCGGGTCGTCCAGCTCATAGCCTGTCTCTATACTGACTGACCTATCACGACTCCTAAGGTGCTTTCACATAGAATTATAATTATTCAAACTAGATTCATTACAAAAGGTATCCATGGCAGACATATGTAATGCAGTAAGCTGGTAATGGACAGGTTGAATATGATAAAACAGGAAGCCATATAAATGGCTCTGGTCCAGATTAACACTCTGGAGAATCACCCGTGTGGAGGCAGGGTCGAATACCTCCATCGTGACCCTTCGAGTCACAGGAGGCGACGAAAAGGGAAGTCTCAAATCTGAGACAGTAAAATATGGTCGCTAGTACTAAGGGACTCGGACCTGAGAAAGACTGCGCTGGCAAGGGCCAGCAGCATATACAAAAGACAGACCCGTCCTCTCGTCAGAGATGGTGCCCCACAGAAACAAGACCGTAACTGTCAAACAGTAATAAATATCTGGTCATGAGCTCCAGATGGGGCTCGACACCAAGACTTACTGACTGACTGACCGTCAGTCACAAGGTGACTTTGACTTGATTAACACTCAAAAGGGTGGAGTTCATTTAAATGGTATTTAATAATATATTTCTTAACCTCACAGAGAATATACTATATCTCTATTATGAAGAAAAATAATTTAATGTCATTTAGATAAGCAATCACTGTTTAATGTCATTAGCATATGTAACACATATAAAGAAAGTAAAAGTAAAGGTATCCCTGTAACAGGCCGTGGAGGCCCATAGGGTTGTGAGATGTTGAGGTTCCCACATTATCTAGACAATCGGCCCATAGATGGCGGCAAGATTGTCAGCCCTACGTGCCGGCCGCCTTTTACCCCCAAGAATATTCCAAGAATATTCCTGGTACTCATTTCTCTTAGAGGCTGAGTCGACCCCAGGGTCATAGTGCGGCTGGAAGGATTAGGTCAATTGAAAAAAAAATAGTCCAATGACCTCATCGGGTCTTGAACCCGTGACCTTCCGGCTTCTAGCATAGTGCCTCAACCAACACACTACGTAACACATATATGCACTAGAATTTATTTTCAGTTGTTTACCATCCACAGCACTTTAAAGAGTTAATGATCCAGTTTTTACATACCTGTCTGTGAGCATACACAACAGAACCCAGCAGCTTCCAGGTACCGCCTCGGCGATCCATGCGGACCATCCGTAGGATCTGGAAGAAACGAAGTCCGCGCAGAGCCGAGGCTGCAAATACCTGACCACTGGAGCCCATACTCAGCACCACGAGAGAGGCAAATATGGTGCTCACGTCTGTATGGGGAAACCCACATTTATTTGTATAATAAACACAAAAGAGCTTCTAGATCATCATATTGACAGTCAACAGATCAAGAGAGATCATATGAACGTACTGTACCATTCATAGGGTTCCATTACAGAAAAATAAGCAAACGGCACCCAAGTCAGTACTGGGAACCTAACAATTATATTTATATTATTTATAACAGGAATCTTGCATCACCACAGAGTAAGTCAAAAGAACACGATACATGATAATGTCTTATATACCTGTGGGCCCATACTCAGCGCCACGGGAGAGAAAAATACGCTGGACACACATGCATGGGGACATCAATAATTATTATTTCACTTTAGATAGAAAAGAATTCCTGGACAATCACAGTATGAAACAACTGATCAAGTGATAACAAGGAATAGGATATTCATGTGTACCTACATTAAACAGCATGAGAGAGATAAATGCCGTGGTCATGTATGGGAAACAATTATTATTTGACATTAGATATGAAAGAACTCCTAGACAATCACAGTGAAAGATGACAGATCATGAGAGAAGATACGTAATATGTTGCATCATTAATACAGCCCATGAAAAGCAGTAACAGAGGGAAATTTTGTTCTCACATCTGTATGAGAGAACTGAAAATTATGTAAATCAGATACAAAATAATTCATGGATTATTACAAACAGCCATCAATAAAAGAGAAATTAAATGGGATAAGCTGCAGCATTCATATGGGGCGACTAGGGAGGTACATATAGTGCTCATTTCTGGTCGGGAGACTATACAATTGGATGTGCACATAATAAAATGGACTGTCTATGATTTTCATGAAAAAAAGTAGAAAATCTTGAGAGCATACAGTCTAATGGAGCCAGAGAAAGTATAATAAGAGGTTTGATTATAAAATTTTAACATCATTAAGGCTATTCAGGGCATGTATGCATAAAATGAATATAAGATTATCACGTAATACTACTAGTTTCAAATCAAGTTGTTACTCACCTATAATACAGAAAGGCCTCCTGAGAAATTTTATTCGGCCGAGGGCCCCTTGATACCTAGATCTACATCCTGAGGACCAGAGCCTGAAAAGCAAAGGAATTCAATTATGAACTGCATATCAATTACACTGATTAATTTCAGATGTGCATATATTACTGTTGTTATTACAAATAAAATATACAATTGAAAGGTATGTAACGAGTTAATATTGTGATACTGTGGGTCTTGGCATTGTACAGTCTGACAGTTGGAGAAACATGGCCTACATATTCAGGTTAGACTTCTGCAAAGTATTACTATAAATCCCATTAGTGATTTGGCAGCTATTTTGATCTTAAATGATCATGAAATTGAGAAATCAGCCCTATGGTCCAAAGTGGGAGCAGGAGGAGAGAGAGAAAAAATTTAATTAATGAAATATTAATTGCAAACAAATTATGAATTAATCAGACCACTTTTTATACACCGAGGCATTACATCCTGTCGGTGAACAGCCTTCAGCGATAGGCAGACACTGAATAGAGGACGACATACGAGTATAGTCCACAGAGTGACTTAATCATGTTGAACAGAAACACGCGAGAAACCCATACACGCCGGCCGACAGCCGCATTCGAACGCCAATGTTATTTAACGAGATCATTTTGCCTCTTTCCGGACACATATTTCATAACGATGCCGCTAAATTATATTTATGTTACGTAAATAAACTCTGTGGTTTTAGTCCGCAAACGTACTATACCGACCGAGCGACCGCCGCTTGTCGGCGAAATTAGTGCCAAATTTAGCGTATACAGAGTGTCGCGCGGTCAGCGCAGCGAATCCTCCACGGCCGCTAATTTCGGTTTTCTAGACCGCAGCCGCTATTTCCTTGAAACAGATCCTCAATTATCCTCACGAGGCTGAGTGGACCCCGTTCCAGACCTACTACTTCTCAGAAAATCTGGTAGCGCCGGGAATCGGACCTGGACCTCTGGATCTGTAGCCAGGAACTCTGACTACTAGACCATAGAGGCGGTCCTTTCAGTTATGTAACATGAAATATATTGAAAACTGGATAGTTCAGTGAGTATAGCGACGGGCTACGGGCTGAACGGCCGGGGTTCGATACAAAAAAGGGGCAAGATTCTTTTTTTACCTCTCCGAAGCGTCCAGACCGGCTCTGGGGCCCATTCAGCCTATCCAATATGCACCAGGACTCTTTTCTAGAGGATAACGCGGCCGGACCGTGACGTCAAGAATGGTGGAGCTATACCACCTTTACACCATACACCTTTATGGCGTGATACGATTTACTATATAATGTATGTTAGTAATAAGATATTTCTTAAAATGAATCATTTTTATGCTTGTTGTGTACACCTCAGTGACTCTCAAATAACCTCAAAATAACAAAGTAATAACGCGGTATGGACACGTGTCCCATCTGCAGCAGATACCTGTATGGTGCTGCCACTCTGCACTCTGCGGATAAATTTACAGGCTCTGTCAAGTCTCAGAAACTACAGGCAATCACACAGATTTAAAGAATGCAGGCAATAACAAGATCTACTCTTTTTGTGTGCATAGAAAGGGATTCCTGTGACACTTCGAGATGTCTATGACAGCATGCTGAGACGTTCGATTAGTAACATCAACTTAACAAAGAAACCCAGTGCGACAGAGAAAGTGTTTGCGGATGTTTTTTTTATAAAGAAACAAGAATTCAACCTTCAAGACACCTCCAGCTTTCCTTGCAGTTCAGGCACGTGGTTCGAACAAGGAGGATCAGTAACAATTTTATGCCTTACAGACGAGCTTGCTAAATAAAGCTGAACAAATTCATAACGTGGACGAAACAGAGCAAAATTTACACCGCCCAGTAACAAATTTTCTGAACGAACCCTCAGTAACTCAGATCGCAAATTATTTCGCAAACATGATATCAGACATCGCTAAAGAACCCAGAATCCAGAACTGTAGTAGAAGGTATACAGCGGTATGTGCCATCTAGCCTCTGTTTCCTTTGGAATGAATTAGGTATAACTACTTAATTCCTTCTTCAGAAGTCGCCAGTCGTTCAGCTACTCAATAATATCCCAATATTTTATGAAACCCGAAGGTTCATTGCCGTGTTCACTACAGCCCTACAATGGTCCCTACCCTAAGGCAGATCAATCCAGTCCATACCACCCCATCCTATCTCTCCAACATCCATTTTAATGTTATCTTCCCATCTACGACTAGATCTTCACAGTGGTCTCGTTCTTTCTGACTTTCTCACCACGTTCCTATACGCATTGTGCTTCTCTTTATGAGTACTACATGCCCTGCCCATCTCATTCTCCTTGAGTTGATCATTCTAATAATACTTGGAGAAGAGTACAAGTTATGAAGCTCCTCATTGTGCAGTTTTCCTTAATCTCCAACAACTTTATCTTCTTTCGGTCCAAATATTCTCCTCAACATCCTCAACATCATCAATCTTCCTCAGTTCCTCCCTTAAAATCAGAGACCAAATTTCACACTCATACAGAACCATAGGCAGAATTATAGATTCGTATATTCTTAGACAGCAGACGAGAAGACAAAAGGTTCTGAACCGAATGTTAGCAAGCATTGCCAGAATTCCGACCGCTCTTAATTACATCACGAATCAGATTTTTATTTGTTACTGTTTTCCCCAAAATATCTGAACTGTGCCATATATTTAAAGGATCTATAAGGTGAACTGGTTATACGCTCTGATTTTTCGAACATACAGCCGACATCTTAGTCGTATGAAGAATTATACAGTATAACCATTCTTTTTATTTCTTGGTTATAATTGCCCAGTCTCAGGGTAGAGCAATGAAAACTGAACTTCTGTTATTTATTCGCCGGTACAAGTAATAGTTCAATCTGAAAACATCTGAGCAACGCGCTCCTCAAGTCTTACAATTATGTGTCGTGTTGTTTGGGATTCCACCAAACAGTGCAGCTCTCTGGTGGTCACTCTCTGCTTTTAAGAAGGTCCCGACTCCATACTTATGCACAACGCAGTCTCAGTAGATTCTAAAGCATTCTGACCATGGTGTATAACATTTAAGAGCGCTGGGTTTTTGGGCTTTGTTCATTGGCCGGTATTCTAAAAAACACAGAAGAAGAGAACGTTTTGGAAATTGGATCTGTTTTCGTTCCCAGGTAGGGGTGGGGGAGGGGAGATATCTACTCTGTTGGGTCCCTTAGAAAGAGCTGACTTCAATCACTGGACTCAAAGAAGCAGATTTAAGACAGAATCAAAGGATAAAGATAAAGATTTACGTGTGCTCTTTCCTGTAGCCTAGCCTCATGTACCGGTACGTACTTTTGGCAGGGATCAACAAAAAGGACAGCGGGAAACTGGGAAAAACGTAAAATCCGGAGCTCAAACTTCCACTTTACTGCATTACAACAGATGACAGACATCAATGCAACGGCTGTCAGTACAGCACGTACATATAACAGCTAGATAATTTGGAAATAATAACTCTGACCGAATCCTGAAGCCACTCCGTCACTGCGAAACGAAGGACTGGAGCGTATCAGGAAAGCCAGGCAAGAGATTGCTTATTGTTCAGCTAATTAGTTCTATTTATTTATGCTTAATACAACTACGCCGTCTGGAGTTCAAGTTACTATATACGACGTCAGTATTTGAGAGAAAATGGGGGTACGCGGTAGCGTAGTTGGTTGAAGCACTCTGCTACAAGCCGGAAAGTTGACGTTTCGATTCCCGATGAGGTCATTGGATTTTTCAATTCAATTCAATTCAATCCTTCCAGCCGAACTTAGGCCCCGAGGTCGTCTCAGTCTCTATAACAGAAATGAGTACCAGAAATCTTCCTGTGGGTAAAGGGTCTGCCAGCCGGCGCGTAAAGCTAGTGTCAGTGTCACGTGACTTCGAACAAGGCCCCGCATTCCTAGTCAAATCCCTAGCTTGTGGTGGGAGGATTTTCTTAACACTCGCTCTTCCACTTTCACCGACCCCTCGTATTTCATTGAAACTACCCTATTCTCTTTTCGAAGAACATATTACAATAATACAAATATATTGTCACTCGTCATGCAAAGAAAAATACGTTTAATGTGTATTACTAATTTACACTTTGAAAATTAAGTTTACAGCAGCTCCACTATCTGCTAGTCTCTTTAAGTAATTATATACATTTGCAATTACTTGCTTCGTCTGTGAGTGTAGACCGATACCCTGACCTACTTTCTCACTCATTATGCACGATTTAACGCAGAAGGAAACTGACGTTTTTAAACAGATGATAGAAAAACCGTAATTATAATCTGCTCCGACGGTGCCTTACAAACAACTGGCCGCCTGTAATTTCTCACACCCTCGAACCCACTCCCTTGTCTGAAATTTTCATCTGCGCATTCAAGGTTACTTGTTCGAAGCCATGTTCGAAGTTACGTCACACCGCCATCTGTGAGCCGACTGATTAGAAAATGTGGGAGCCTCGATGTCTCACAAACCTATGGGCCTCCACGGCCTGTTAGAGGGATAGGGATCGAACAGTTCCAGTTCCTGCAACCAGAACACACAAAGTGCTTAATCCGGGATGTTATTTGCTTCCAATTATTTGTTCCTGGTTTCATTAACGACGCTGATGATGATAATATACTTTCGAATTATAAGAAAAACTAAAACTATCCCTGTAACAGGCCATGGAGACTCATAGGTTTGTGAGACGTCGAGGCTCCCACATTTGTCTAGACAATCAACACACAGATGGCAGTGAGGCTGTCAGCCTTATGCGCCGGTCGGCCACCCTTCCTGGCACTCCTTTCTGTTAGAGGCTGAGACGACCCAAGGGACATAGTGCGGCTGGTAGGGTTAGGCACAATGACTAATGCAAGATTAATTAGAAATCATATGGAAGGGCCGCGCCATAGCTCAAGAAGTTAGTCGCTGGCTTCCCACCGCGGCGGCCCGGGTTCGATCCCGAGTCTGGTCAAGTGGGATTTGAGGTGGACAAAGTGGCGTTGGGGCGGGTTTTCTCCGAGTACTTCGGTTTCCCCTGCCAATCTTCATTCCACCAATTGCTCCACAGTCACCCTGACCTATCATCTGGGGCTGGTACAATAGGCAAGAAGTGGCCGCAGTACAAGGGACTTAGTCCCACCCCACTAGCAATAAAAAAAACATCAGGAAGAAAGCGGTCAGGATTTCATTCAGTCACTGTCCTACATTTTCCTAGAAGAACTGCGGGAAAACTGAAATAATGAAAAAACGGTAGAAGTTAATAGAAACCTTTCAGGACAGCGGCGTCACTTTCGATATTATACTCGGGACCTCCCGAAAACGTGTCAAAAGCAGTCGAGTCAACTTTATCAGCCGTCCTGCTTACTACAATGATATTACTTAGGTCATATCTCCAGCAAAATAACTTCCAGAGCCCAAAAAATCATGATCCGATTATGCTGGTTGCTGATATCGCTTTACGATTTTAACACATAAACATCATCCACCTACTGATTCATGAACTCTAGTTCGGGAAGCCTTTCACGTGATTAGCCCGGTCATTCTGTAACGAAATTAAACCGAAAGTTCTCTGGTATGAGCATCCAATAAAATCGTTTGGAACTGCTTTGCTCTTTGAACTTTCCTACCAGTTACATCCACGGTCGATCTGTTCCTCTACCAAAGCGTCGTTCTAACTGAACTGCTTCTGAAAGAAAGAAACACGAGTTTGTACTGAAACGAAATATCTATCATTAGGGTTCCTAATACGGAGGCATACTGATACATTCAGACCGAGAACTTGCTCAATATTCCTGTTCGCCATAAGCAGTGCATTGAAGTGAAAACACGAACGAGAAACCGTAATTGTCTACCGTAAAAGGTAGAGGTAAAACTATCCTTGTAACAGGCCGTGGAGGCACACAGAATTGTGAGATGTCAAGGCTGCCAAATTTTCTAGATAATCAGTTCACAGATGGCGGTGAAGTTGTAGGCCGTACACGCCGGCCGCCTTTTACTCCTCGAAAGATTCCTGGTATTCATTTCTGTTAGAGGCTGAGTGAACCCCAGAGAAATAGTGCGGCTGGAAATATCAGATCAACTGAAAAAGCCCCATGACCCGCGACCTTCCGGTTTGTAGCATAGTGCCCCAACCAACTATGCTACGGCGTGACCCCAACTGTTTACCGTATGTCTTATTTCCAAAGCTACTCAGGAAAGTGGAGACGAAGTAAAATTTGGAATTGTGTATCGGATGTACATATTTCGTTTTATGTCAATTATTCCATCTAGATGGAGGCAGCAGTTTTCTCCGAAACACTGCTACTCAACTACCATATTCTACAAGACTTCTCGTGTTATGGATTATGTGGTTTGTTGTCAGATTTTCAACTTGGCAGCCCGAATCAACGCGAGGTCAGGTCATGTGGGATTCGTGGTGGGCAAAGTTGTACTGCGGCAGGTTTTCTCCGAGTACTTCTTTTTCCCTTATCAATTCCATTTCGACAAATACTCCGTTTCTCTCATCCATCATTCGGAGCTCGTACAGTGATCGATTTACGCCCTAAGCACCAAGGGACTCAGTCTCACCCCACCTTATGGGTAAGGAAACACTCCTGCAAGACGTAGTCGGAATTGCATTTTGGTCCTATCCTATCCAATGCGTTCCGTGGGCCCTTTCCGCAAGGGTACGGGGGCGTGATCTGAATGTGGCTACTGACCTTCATTTATTGGAGAGATCAAGAATGCATATAACATTACCTCCATTCCCCCATATTTCGTTCAGATGTGCCATTTAGTTAAGCGCGACCTTACGTTTGACCCGAGCTTTGTACAAGGATATGAAAGGAAGGTACATAGGGACGGTCTTATCTGTGTATGTAGAGGGCAACTGGACGGACTTTCAAGAAAGAAATACAGAGAGAAAAATCTTATTTTGCCAGAGAATTCAATTTCCAAATTTCTGACGTGATGGGATTTCCTTGTGTTTGGATTTGAAATCACCTTTTTCATAATAAATTTGTTTAATTCTGCCATAAGCCTTTTACGTAGAACCGCGGTTCCGGAAATGGAGAATATAGATTAATATAAAAATTGCACAATTACACTCTTTTCTAAACGACTGAGACACTATGGCTGCAGCACGAATCAAGTAAAGGTTTTTAACGAAACCATATCTTGGACTAAGGAAACAAAGTATCTTGGTGTTACACTTGACTTAAATTAATATACCATACCCACATATTCTGTATTTTGCGCAAAGCTAATCACAGACTGAGGCAACTGTTCCCTATACTAAATAAATCCTCCATCACTGACATTAATTTAGCGTTGGTAATTTATAAATCACTCCTCCGTTCCATATTCTCTTATGCCTCCCCCGCATGGGGCCCTGCTACCAACACTTACGCAAAGAAATTACAGACATTTCAAAATAAAGTCCTCAGGATAATAACAAAATTACCGAGGGTAACACAAATTGCAACCTTACATCAACAGACGGGAATGTCATCAATAAAAAGTCATTTCAAGAGGTTAGCGAGGACACTGTATCAGAAGTCTATAACCAGCGAAAACAGTCGGATTCAGGCACTAGGACACTACGATCATATGGGTGATAAACATCTGCGTCCCTTATCTCTGTATGCACGATTATCAGCTCTAAGAGTACACGTACGAGTCTGGTTCGAGAGTCCGGCTCGACGAGGAGCCGGGCTCGGATTAATTTCACCACGCACGTATGAGCGTGGCGACCCACACACGAACGAGTTTGGCTCATTGGAACCCTAGCCGAATCGGACTCGCGAGCCAGACTCGTACGTGTATGGGCCCCCTATGATCTCTTTACAGGTAACGGGATGGTTGAAAGTATCCCCAAACGCCCTGTACGCCTACGACCACATCGACCAACCATCATCTATGCTGGACAAGGAGAGAAGATGAGATTAAATAAGAATTGTAATCATAAAATCCTGTCATTGGATGAGTACCAAACCTTCCTCCCTCCACAACAGATATTTAAATTTATCAATGCTTAAACAGTTACAACCCTTTGCATGTGTGGTACACAATGTTTGCTGCTCATCCAAAATATGCAAAAAAAGAAAAGCTGTAGAGAGATACTCGTATATAAACTTTTCTTAAAATAAAGCAACAGCCATATAGAGTCTAATGTTAGGGTTCGCGCATTCAATGCCGGACTGCTGGCTAGAAGTCATTTTGCATCCGGAAGGTCCTGCGACCGGCCAACTCGACCAAGGGTTTCCTCGGTCCTAGAGCAAATGCTGAGTTGGTGCCCAAATTTCAAGTTGCACTGCAGGCCTCACATGCAGCCCTCTCATTGTTAACATCAAATTTTCGCCCTAATATAGCCCTCCCAACGTTAGCAAAAAAAAAATTACTATAATTCACTCCCTCCAGCGGCATAAAAATACAGGGTGGGCCAGACTCAATTAAGTAGTTTTTGATTAGATTTATTTTTATTGATAAATGTTAACAATTGCAATGGTTACAAAAATGGAATCGCACACACATAATTCATCGATTTTCAAGCTGCTGGTCAACCTGGGCACCACCTAAGTCAATACAGGCTTGCAGACGCAAAGCAATATTTTCACACGCCTTTCTACACATATTCACCGGAACTTTATTGAACTCCTGAACAATCACCTCACGCAGATGTTTCACACTGTCAATGGGATTAGCGTACACCTTGTCTTTGAGGTAACCCCAAAGGAAAAAGTCTGGTGGGGTGATGTTGGGTGATCGGGCTGGCCACTCCACAGGCCCTCGACGCTCAATCCAGCGTTGAGGAAAAACTTGAAGCAAGAACGCCCGAACAATATTGGCGAAGTGTGGTGGGGCCCCATCTTGCTGCCACCACAGTTCATCAAAGTTCTCGCTCCTCTGAAGTTCTGGGATGACACTTTCCCTCAGCAACTTTAGGTAGGTTTCCCCCGTGACGCAACCTTCAAGGAAGAACGGGCCAATCAGTCCTTCGTACGTCACGCCGCCACACACCATCACTCCCGGGGACTGTAAATCGTATTTAATGGTGGCACTGGGGTTCTCTGGCCGCCAAAACACGCAGTTGTGTCTGTTGACCGATCCTGATGTGTGAAATTTGGCCTCATCAGTCCAGACAATATTCCGGATAAGGTCAGGTTTCTCCTGAAACTTGGTTGGCATCAACTCGGCGAACTCAAGTCGCCTGTCGAAGTCGTCCTCGTTAAGAACATGAATAAGCCGTGGATGGTATTGCGTCAGCTTCACGTCACTCAAAACTCTCCGCAAACTTGTCCTCGAAATGTCCAGTAGGGCCGACAAACGGCTGGTAGACTTCGATTTCTGAGGAGATGATGCCAGTTCCGCAGCAACACGTGCTTGTGTGTCAGCAGTTCGGACAGTTCTCGGCTGCCCAGGATGCTTGGGATTCAAAACACTGGCAGTTTCATCAAACTGCTTGTTTATTCGGACGATTGTGTCCCTGTGGACTGATAGCGGTCCAACTCTTCCAACATCCTGCGCTGGACTTCTGATACATTGTTAGTAACTGTGAAAAGGCGCACACATTTTACACGCTGCTCGATAGACAACCGTCTACCGGCCATGACGTTTCCTCGATGCGCACTAAGTAGACAGTGTATTGACCTCGTTCACAGCATACCGTATGATGCTGCCATCTATCGACAACAAAAGGTACTTTCCCATTATCCCGTGTTGTTGGATTGGTTAGTTATTAATGATCAAAAACTGCCTAATTGAGTCTGGCCCACTCTGTACATATAAAAAATCTGATTATATACTCTACGTATAACAGAAGGACAAGCGGGCACTGCCTGGGAACCTTCAAAATAGGAGATACAGTTTCTTCCCCCCCCCCCCAAATAGTGTCTCTCACTACCACACCCACTTCTCTCTCTTTCTCTAACTTAGGATGTGAGACAGTCGCCGGCCAGTAAGGACGTGAACACGGAAGCTTAGGGATCTACGGCTTTGGAAGCTGTTACCAGACAACGACTGACCAAGACATAGCAGACTGTGAAGGCTTAGTACGTTCTATAGTGAACTGCTGAGTGTGTCAATTAATGATAACGCTGTGGTTACTTGTAGTTACAATCTGTATGCCTTCAATAAATCCAATTAACAATTACCCTTCTATAGTCACTCATATTCGTGACGATATATTCATATTATGGTCTTCTAGGTTAAGATGTGCATGTAGCCGAATACGTTGGTCTCGGAAGTTTCTGGGCAATATACCCCCTCGTATTCTGAACCATTATTTGCACGCCTGTTGCGGAACATGAGATATTTGGGGGCATGCGCCTCTGAAAGCCAACTGCTATTTTGCCCTTTCGCAAATAAGAAAAGATCAAGACATGCGCCTCAACATTACTCGGCCTAATCTATTAAAGCAGAATAGTTTGTACAGCCCTGTGTACCATCTGTTCTAACATAGAAAAACTCCTGCATTCTGACCAAGTAACGTCTATGTGTTTCGTGTGATTCTCAGAATAACAGCGTTTATTTCTTCGAATAGCACTAATCTGTCGGTTTTTGAAACTGACATTTAATTTTCTTTTCTGTAAGGTAGGAACTAAATATATTTTACTGTTATTTATCTGAATTTCAGACTTACATAGAAACATATTTCAAAGTATTTAAGCTGTCAGAATATTCACAACAAAAATAAGGTTCAAGGTTCAAAACTCGTATTTTTTTCATCATTGTATTACGAGTTCCATTTAACTCTGAGAATTCATATCGATTATTCTCCTAAATGGAGGAAAAATGTTTTTCCTGCGAAACAGAAGCTAAATATTTTTAAAAATCATTAATTAGATGAATTCTGAGGATACACTTTTTCCCCCTTGGCACTACAGCCCCAGTGGTCCTAGACCTACTTCCATGAACTTCTCCGTTCACTTCGGGTTTTCTAGATCTTACACATTCGGTATGACTCCTTGGGCGGGTGATCAGCTCGTCGCAAGGCCTCTACCTGTAGACAAACACAGAAAAACGCACACAAACATCCTTGACCTGAGTGGGATTTGAACCCACGATCTCGGCTTCCGAGCGAGCGAAGACAGTGCATGCCTTAGACCGCTCGGCTACCGTGACCGGCCTGAAAATATCTCAAAATTGTTTAATTATTTTATGTGGTTATTTAACGGCGCTGATAGCATCGGGACCATGCACCAGGCGACAAGATGATTAATGTATATGAAAAGTAGGGGAAACCCCTCCTCCATCAGAAATCCCGCGTGAACAGACCTGGCTGTCCCGCTCCAAAGCCGGCGACTAACCGCCTGAGCTAAGGAACAGTCCCAAAGCTATCTAAAATGTCATGAATACTCGTGACAGGAATACGAATGACATCAAATGAAAAAATGAGCCTCCAACTGCAGACCACACCTGAGAATTGCAATTCAAAGAATAAATATTGTGGCACGTAGACCCGCTGGTAGGCAACGACCGCCATTCCTGGTATTCCTTTTCTTGAACCAGTGATGCACCTCACCACTCAGGCTTCAAGCTTCGCACTGTAGCACTTTCCGTAGTATGTGTGATGTTCCCAGGTTAGCTGTTTTTTGCAGGGAATCTATGGAGTGCTTACCAGGAATTAGTTCCAAATATTTTCTCAACTCTCTCGTGACTGTACCCGTGGCTCCAATAATTACTGGTATCACAAAACATTTCATGTTCCACATTCGCCGAATTTCGATGCTTAAATTTTTATATTTTAATTTCTTCTCTGCTTCTTTTTGTACACTCCTGTCCGATGGTACTGATACATCTATAAGTATGCAAGTTTTCTTCTGCTTGTTTTTAATTATTATGTCTGGCCTGTTTGCCAGAATCTCTCTGTCTGTTTGTACGCCTGTTTGTATTATTATTATTATTATTATNAAGACTGAAAAGCCCTAATGTGTCCTGTGGTGATCTGTGAAGTGTGTAGTACAGTGAGAGCATAATCCTAACTTGGAGTTACGAGTTGTATGAGTTCAGTAAATACGATTACCAATCTGAACCGTGTCTGTAGTCACTCAATCAGGTGACAAACTTAAAGAAATTTCTGTAAAACAAACCTGTTGAAATATCAATATGTAGCAATGGTATATTAGTTGAGAAAATGCTGGATTGATACACAAATTTTACGTTGCACTATACCCTCAGCATGCAGCCCTTCTCATCTAAACATACAAATTCCGCCCTAAAATAGCCTTCTCAATATTAAATTAAATATCTCTCATAACACAGCTTCTCGCAAACCTTATTAGTACAACTCTGATAGATCGCTGTAAAGACCCTGCCCACTTCTCCCTCTACTCACAACAAGAACACTTCATAATGCTTTACTTTTTTTACTTTCTTCACTTTCCAAAACTTTCTCCAACCTAAAATTACAACCTAAAAGAGGAGCAATTGCCTGAGAACCTAAAAATTGATTACTTTTCTGCCCCCCGTTCCTCCCTCGGTAAATTACAGTGTCCCTCACTATTCTATCCATCCATCCATCTGCTGCCCTTTGCTGGACCTTAGCCGCTTTTTCAGTTTCTTAATCCTATAAACAGACGGCAGGAATCCTTGGACGGGGATCAACCCGTGACAAGGTCGCTACCTACAGGCAGAAGAACACAGAATAAATGCACACAGACATCCATGCCTCGAGTGGAATTCGAACCCACGATCACAGTGTTTGAGGGGGCGAAGACGGTTCTTGAATTAGACCGCGCGGCAACTGTGATCGACTCCCTCAATATACAGCGCACCACTTCCTCGTCCGTCTCTCACTTTCAAGCTTCGAAGGATTAATACATCTACTGTGTTATAACGGGTTGAAGACGGTATGGAAGACAAGAGAAGTGAGAAGTAATACTCCTGCCTGACACTCACAAGACGAGACACCACCATTAGTTAATGTCACGCGTCTAACTCAATGCTAACTTGGGAACAACGCCATCAAACCAGTTGAAGTGAACAAACTGTAACAGCTGTAGGCTTGGCGTAGTCTAAACCTATTACCATCTGCCTTCATTATTGGCTCAACGAGGAGAATTGTTGATGCCAAGAATTCTGGCCTATACCAACCTTCAGAACCCCTCTCCTCTCGCAAGATTCTCATTATAAAGGTGTGTGGTAAATGTAAATGCATCAGAAACATTCTGCTTCTGTTTTCGCAATAATATCTTAATTTGACCCTAAACAACAAACTAGCCGATCGCAGCTGCCGGGCGGTCTAGGGCATGAACTGTCTTCGCTAGCTCGAATGCCGGGATCGTGAGATGGAATCCCACTCAATGCATGGATGTCTATGTTATTATATGGTTTGCGTAACCGAATTATTATTATTATTATTATTATTATCATCAACTAACTCCATTAAGCTGAGCTCTTCTTGTGCAACTACTCAAGAATTTCCCAACATTTTCTGGAATCCGAAAGTTTATTGCCGTGACCACAAGAGCCCCCTCTCCCCATTAGACCCTATCGTCTGCCATTATTATTGTTACGGTTTTGCTTTGGAACAACTGAAATTGTACACCTTGCAAAAGAGGAGGTATCACTTTGATGCACTCTTCCTTATTGAAGTTTATCGTGGTTCTGTACTTTGCCCTTCTGCTTTGGAAATTGTTCGCCTTCGGGTCCCTGTTCGATATATCCGAGACTTTCCTATGTTCAATGTCTGTTCTGTTAGTAAAAATTGCCCCTCTGCTAGATGCGCTTCTGCTGCTAATGTTGTTTATAGGGACGTTGAGGTCTTTGGACCAAAAACTCTGTTGATGAAACATATCTTATACTGAACTAATTAAACTATTATTATTATCATTATTTTTATTAATTTCGTTATTATTATTGTATGCTGCTCTATTTGAAACTCAAATCCTCACACTGTGACTTTGTCTGTGTGTTTTCTTCTGTATCCTTATTCATGCTAACTGTTTAATTAATATAGACTATCATTTTTGTATACTGTTTTTTAATTATTTGTATGTAGTTCTCTATTCGCACTAGCTTTGTAATTGGCCTCTGTGCTGTTAAGTTTGCTCGTAAATACACATGAATTGAATTGAATTATTATTATTATTATTAACATAAAAATTAACATCGAGTATAGACGTGTGACAAAATGGAGCATACAGTGAAACAATTTTAGTAGTAGTGGTCGTACACGGCAGAAATATGTCGTAGTAAGATAAGTCAAATGTAGGGCGGTATGCGTGACGAAAATAATGGGTTTTAGTTCGGATGATTGGATTTATTAGCACTTCGGGTACACTCTCTCTCTTAATTACAATTAATACAGAGATATCGATGATTTACACAATTTCCAGTTCAACGTTGCACTCCAACTAGGATTCTCAGTTTCTACTTATCGTCCTCTAACAACGGATCTCAACCAAGAAACTAGCACTTTAAATCACTATTAAGTCTTCTTGCTATTTCGTCTTCAATCGCTCTGTACTCCTCTGCCCTAATCTGTATTCAATTAACCTTCACAATTCACTAAGGACACGTTCCACTACTCCTCCTTGTACTGTCAACTACTGAACCCTCCTGGACTCCCTCATCTAGCTTAACACTGACTCGTAACTGCCCCTGAACTGAACGAATTCTGTCATTTATATAGCTGAGGAACGGACACGCATCACAGGAAACATATCCGTAACCACCATCCAAGGCTGCATGACGTCACCGCGGACACAGAAAAACAGCCTCCTCTATTGTTGCGTGTTGGACGGTGTTTACAGAGCTGTTGCCTTTGCAACGCGTTAATCAAATCCGTTACACTAAGATGTATGTCAGACAGAAAATAAATGTTTCATTTACGACGGTATTATATATGTTCAAAGTTGAATATTAATGCAACATGAAGGTTCAGTATAACATTAATGAAGTATGTATCTAGAAAATTTCCGTTGCAGTTTAAACGGTGTTTAGGTTAGTATTTCAAATAAATACCATGAGGTAGATACATGTGACCCAAACTAACAGTTAGGGAACTGGATTAAGTTACACAAAAAGGCAAAATTTGTGAAATGTTGTTCTTTGATCATGTGACTATGTGATATTGCACCAGTATTATGCTAGACATTTTCCATTGTTTCGACATATGGTCCGGTTTTTAATTACAGTTTTTTTCTGCCAAGAAATTACTTTACATTTCTAATAGAGTGGATTCACTGGTGTTATACAATGCATATACTGTATCGTATACCATATTGGGTTGATTTTATATTGGTTAACACTCCTGTTAATCTGCTGAAGTAGTTGATGTTGAATGTATTATGTGAATATCAGGCACTGAACATAATCTGTATGTTCACCACTCTGACGTGTGAATAATGGTTGCTCATTCCTTAACCACATCATTTCTCTTAAGGTCTTGTTCTTACAAACCGTGATATTATTCTGAAACAAAAGTACAGGTGTTGACACTGCCTATAAAAAGAACCTTACCTCAGGAAGAACTCTACGGTGAACCACACCACCACTACGGTCTCCATGTAGAAAAGTATGATGCTCGCTTGTTTCTCGTACTTTTCTATTGTCGAGAATACGCTGAGCGCCAGGCACGTGAACACCATGCAAAACCTGGAACAAGAGAATATACTTCAGTGTTGGGTCGCACGCCTTGTTTGTATGTAGTGACAAACTGTACAATCACTGCTACAGTACGTACTGAGAAATTCTAACTTCCTTACGACGTGTTACTGTGACTATTACAGATATGAGTTGGTAACAACTGAACATACTGGTGGACATGAATCTTATGCATGCCCTTACAAATGGTAATGCTTGGAGGGATGCGCGCCTCTGCCAGGAAACGTTCTTACACGGGCGCCATCTAAACCATACTACATTTGCTGCCATTGAACGTCGACTGAAATATTTGAAACCTTTCTTTGTTAATGGAGGGAGGGGTGAGGATAGGCAACCGTCGGGACACCTGTTCTTCCACCGCAAGTTCTCTCCGTTCTCAGGTTGCGTGAAGACAGCATGTTCCTCCGAAGGGTTACCGAGCTGAGGCAGCGATAACCTTGCACTCGGATGGTGTTCATCTAGAATGTCGGCCAGATCGCTGGACATTCTCATTGACATATTCCACGAATTTACTCATTACGCCCCAATCGGGCCACAAGCGATTCCTTCCCGAAATTTTCCAATTATCCTGTTGCATCTAAGATTCTCAGAGATAAATACTAACAGTACGGTCTTCTGGGTTGTAACCCTGTGTAGTTCAGAGTAGTTCCATGTTTCGGAGGAGGGTATCACCCCCAACTTTGTCGTCTGCTTTGCTTACTCTTCGACCCTAAAGATGGAGTCGATGTGTTCATCCGAAACGTCACACTCTCTTAAATATATGGCATTACAACCGAGAAGCCGACACTTCTCCAATTTATTTACCGTTCGTCTACCATTTGATGCTGCATAGTCTCAGTTACTGACAAACTGAGTTAACAAGCTGCGTATACATAGAATGCAGGTGCGCGAGGCAGAGTGACACGTGGCAGAGGAAGAACAACTGTGCACTGACACATAACAGTTCTCCTAACAGGGGGTCTTTGGGCCCTTGACTCTCCAGGTAGATATAACCACGTACAGATATATCTAGCGGATACTGCTCTGTTCTCGTGGCTCTGGAGCCCCTGGGCAATGTGTCTTTTAAGTGCGGTTTAGGCCACAGAACCATCTTCGGTTGTACATAAATGAAAACGTGACAGACACTAAACTGTTCGAGAGTTTGGACACACCGGAGAACAGATTCGAACTAAAGACTGATGCTGAAGCTGAGTGACAGCGGGACTACCAGCACTGAGTGTCTGAAGACATAACCTCCAACTGATAATTTTTGGGTGGTTTGTAAATGCTTCAATAAGGAAATTTTTGTGACGTGGTGTACCAAAGTACTTCCAATTTCTGTACTATCAAGCGATTTTTATCTCTGCTTTACATTATTTGCTACAGTTGAAAGGCTACTAGAAATATACTTGTTTACTTGAAATCTCGGGGCACGCGGTAGTGTAGTTGGTTGAGGTACTATATTACAAGCCGAAAGGTCGCGGGTTCAATTCCCGATGAGATCACTGGATTTTTCAATTGATCTAATCCTTCCAGCCAAACTATATCCCTGGGGTCGACTCAACATCTAATTGAAATGAGTACCACGAATCTTCCTGAGAGTAAAAGGCAGCCGTCGCATAAGACTGACAACCTCACTGCCATCTGTGAGCCGATTGTCTAGAAAATGTGTGAGCCTCAACGTCTCACAACCCCATGAGCCTCCACGACCTGTTACAGGGACAGACTTACCATTAGAACTCTGAATTGAAAATTAACTTATGAATTCAGTTTATTTCGTAATTTGACTTCACCAACCCAAAGGTGTTTAAACGGCTATCCTTCCAACCTAAATACGAAGGTTATATGGTTCATCCGAGACGTCGGTAAACTTGGAGCCCTATGCTCGAAATTGGGAGCGAGAAGAAAAAATACATCACGGTATAATTTCTCCAACACTAGTGGCCACAAATATGAAATAATGTTTTACTGTGATGGCAAATGAATTTTAATAATTAGAATCATCAAGTGAAGGAGGATGAGGTTGGCAGGGCATGTAGCACGAATGGGTGAGAAAAGGAATACATATAGGATATTGGTGGGAAAACCAGAAGGAAAGAGACCAAGAGGAAGAACGAGGCGTAGGTGGGTGGACAATATTAAAATGGATCTTAGAGAGATAGCATGAGATGGTATGAATTCGATTGATCTGACTCAGGACAGGGACCAGTGAAAGGTTCTTGTGAACACGGTAATGAACTTTCGGGTTCTATGAAATGCTGAGAAATTTTTGAGTAGCTGCAGATTTCGTTTCTCTTCAAGAAGGCTCAGCTCCGTAAGTAAGTAAAGGAAATAAGGTCAATATCCATCAATATGATATTAACCAATATTTGTTGGAATTGTCACTTCCTTATCACGAACACTTTGCTGTAACTAGAAACCGCTTCTAAGAGGCATCCCATGAGACAGAATTCAATTGCATTAATTAAAGTCCCCGACTGCATAATGTTACCATAATGAAGCGCAGTTTTCACTGAGATCTCAAATATTGATCTTTGTGAAGACGCAACTGAACACCACGGCTTTCAATTCGGCGGCGGGGTAACGGGCAAGGCGCGAAACATGTTGTCTGCCTGAAGCTATTCTGCAATACGCGAGACGAGAAATGAATCAACGGGTGTGTCCAAACATTCTCACCTACGCTTCTTGTTCGGGAGGTCCCGTGTTCAATTCATGGCTGGAAGGTTGACTAGTCTGACGTTCAGTCTCTCCAACTAAATGGTGACTTGGTACCTAAAAGCAGACGATGGGCATTTCCTTTGTAGCCTAAGTCGCCAGTTGCGAGGGACAATCTGTAAAGAGGCCGCAAATTGAAGAAAAACAGCTATAGCGGAAGTAACAGATTTTCTGTGTGCATCGGTAAGCAGCAAGGCAATCCAGCTTCAAAACAGTCTTCATAGCAGATGCGATTGCGTCTGATCAGAAACTGGTTTCCGAAGTCAAAATGGCGGCCGTACTTCAGGAGTGTACTACCGAGAAGCAGTCTTCAGTTGTGCTCTTTTGTGGGCAAAAGGACTCAATGCACAGGATATTCATAAAGAAATGTTCCTGCTTACGTTCAGAAGTTTTTGTCGCTTAAAGCGGTTCACTTCACTGGAAGATGTTGGTCGAATCTAGGAAGTTTTATCTCGAAGCCAAATGAAATCAACTAGACGAGTTTCCTTGCAGTTAGGTTTACCACAAACGACTGTTTGGACCTTATTCATAACAAGATTGGTTCTATAGTAATAGGACGTTTTGAGTTACACTTTCATATTCCGTAAGCAGTTTTATTTTATTATTATAGGTTTGAAGAATACAGACCACGAAAACACCGACAGTAATTTCGGATCACCTTGTAGTTATTGCTCTGTAAGAGCACAGCATGTATGTATTTTTTTTATTGCTAGTGGGATGGGACTAAGTCTCTTGCACTGCGGCCACTTCTGGCCTATTGTACCAGCCCCAGAATGGTGGAATGAAGATTGGAAGGGGAAACCGAAGTACTCGGAGAAAACCTGGTCCAGCGCCATTTTGTCCACCACAAATCCCACTTGACCAGACCCGGGATCGAACCCGGGCCGCCGCGATGGGAAACCAGCGACTAACCGCTTGAGCTATGGCGCGGCCCTAGCGTGCATGTAGCTTTAATTTATAAGGGCTGCCCAGAGTTATTTGTTGCAGTTAAAAAGGAAAACGGTGTGTATATAGCCACTAAGATTATGATCTTCTAGCACATGACATCATGTTCTTTGGTAGACAATTACCAGTGTTTCGAAGGAAACGGCTGACTATGAATATAGCTTCAAACTCTTGTTCTGTGGCGATTAATCTTCAACGGAATACGTATTTTTCATGCTTTTCCAGAATTATAAGCCACTGCATAAATGAAGAGCACAGCGAACATGGGAAAAAGATATAATTAATAAACAAACACAGAGACGCAACACAAAAAAAAACTTCATAATGCCATGTATTTCGGTTTTCGGTGGAAAAATAAATTTAGTGCGACGTCTTGTGGGAGAATGTTAAGTCTACACAGGTAATACTGCTGTCCGTATCTGATTCAAAACAGCATCCACGAAGAACAGCCAGGATATATTCTGGGCATTATTAACATCAATGAATTCGGAACCTTTCATTTTTCTTCCTAAATCTGTAAATTTAAATATGAAAATACACAAAAATATAAATATTCCTTCTGGTATATGTGGGTGTAAAACTTGGTCTCGTGGCCGCGCCATAGTTCAAGAGGTTAGTCACTGGCGTCCCACCGCGGAGGTCCGGGTTTGTTCCCAGGTCAAATCATGCTGTATTTGTGGTGGACATAATGGCGCTGGTGCAGGTTTTCTCTTAGTACTTCGGTTTCCCCTACCAATTCTCATTCCATCCACTGCTCCACACTCAAAGCCTATCACCCGGTGTTGGCACAATAGGTCAATTAGAGGCCGAAGTACCAAGTGGATTCAGTCTCATCCCATTAAGAAAAAAATAAATAAAAACTTGGTCTCTAACCGTAGGAAGCTGAGGGGAGCATCTGGATTTTATGGACAGAAAGCAATGGGCTTCGTAAAATTACGCAACAATTAGCCATTGGCTCCACCAGAATTTCTTTTCCAAGAGGAGAAGACAGGAAAGTTCTCAAGAAAGTTGCATTGGGGCAGTTAAGAATATATTTTGCGAATCATCATGCAGTTTATGCATCGAAACACAGATACCGCCACAAGATCTGTTCAAGATCATCCAACTTCAATTTTTGGTATTAATATTTGGTATATCTTCTTCTTGCTTTGAATTTGATTCTTTTTTTAAAAATCCGCAGAGGGGCGATTAGTTCCTGACTTGTCCCCCCCCCCCTTCCCTGTGGCTAATGTGGGGAGTTATGATATCACTGTCATCAACTGAAATACGTGGATCCAATTTGTAGGGGCATATATCATGCGAGTCAGAGACGAAAAATATACGCAAAATTCATGTCAGAAAACCTGAACGTGGGCAGACCTAAGTGAGAGTGGAGAATAAAATTAAACTGCAGAGTTTGAGGTAGACTCAACAGGCTCAGGATAGGAACCAATGGCAAGGTATTTTGAACAAGATGATGGAGCTTCAGGTTGCATAGACGGCGACGCATAACTTCAGCAGGGGCTCAAACCGGCATCGCAAGGCGGTCGACATTACAAGCCTATGGAAGTGAATCCAGAGAAACAGACTTATGCAGCTCGCTTCTAGGGTTCCAAAACATGGACTGCTTAACAACAGAATCATATGCAACGAGAGGTAACAACTGCCTGCGGCGGGTATCGACTGTCGATACGTGCTGCTATGGCAACGTCGATATCAACACTGGTAAGGCGATACCTGCAGTCAGGTCACGATTTGTCTGGTGTTTGTGTCTGTAAACACGTGATTCTGATGTAAAGTAAGTTTACGATGTGGCGGTAGAATGCTAAAATTCCGCGCCTCGCAAACACAGCACTCTGCAGTCAACACCATATTTATTGTAGTCAAACCCAGCAGATAAAGTGCACACTCCAATATTATCAGCACCCGTATCCCTGTACAGCACGACGGTCCATATCTAATGGCTGTCAGAACAGAGAATTTACTGGAATGTACAGCAATAAAGTCGTAATAAATTCTGTACTAATACAAAAGCAATAGCGCCTTCAGAGTACGCCATTGTTTTTCGTGCGAATATTAGTAGGGCTTTGCGCATGTTCTGTGAGCACTCGAACCTCAATACTAAGAAAATTCCCTATTTGTATATACAGAACCTGGAAATTAACATTCAACAATTCAGTATTTGTAGCCACTAAATTTTTTTATATCATTTAAGATCGGTTCTCAGTTAAGTTGTCAAAATAATGGTTGCTGAAAAAAATGAAGCGCACTGGAGGGTTCTGTCTTCTGGGACATAACGCCGTGTATTGTCTGCCGAAAGTAAAATGATGTTTCGGAGGACTATGTCGCCTGCATCTTCGGTGAAGAACATTCTCAGCAAAAATCAGGATCAAGCAGGTGGCATGGAGAGCTCGTTTCTAGTTTGACTTATTAATAGATCCTGCTCCTCTGAAATGTCGGATGACATTCAACGGATAACACGGCGTTATATCCCAGATGACAATCCTTCAAAACCACCGCTTTGAAAAGCTAAAATGAAACGTATTGTTTTCCACTTTTTGTACGCCATTCCACCTTTCTAAGTTGCGTGGTAATTACATATATTGCTTTGTAGCCCGGATCTTCCCTTCATGCTATCCCAGCCCCCTACTAACGGCTCACTGGGTGTACGGCTACAGTCGGTCTCCTCTATAAACTAGGCTACGTCATACCTCGTTTAGGCAACGTTACGGAAGAAGAAGTCCTGTGTGTGTCTGAATTTCCCGTTGGAGTATGACTGTCGGGTGTGTTGAAAATACAATCTAGGAACTTTCTAACAATGAAGTAACGGCCTATTTCACTAACTGACGTCGAAGCATCCACGTTCCCACTAATTTACTTTTTTTTTTAAATTTTGGGGGTTAGACTGGGCTCACTATTTGGCCCTTGATGATGATGATGATGATGATGATGATACTGATTCAGTGAGCAGTCAGTGCAATGAGGATTAGCAGCGGAAACCAACGTACTCGGAAGAAACCTACCTCAGTGCTACTTTGTTCACCATAAATCCTACACGTCCTCCACAAATCCTATATTACCTGACCTGGGATAGAACCCAGCTTGTCGAGGTGGGGAGTCGGCGAATAACCGCCTCAGTTATGTCACGGCCTTCCCTCGTTCCAATAATAGAGCCTGGTCGTGTAATATAACATTCTATACTATCAGAACATTTGTTCCTGTGTGTACTCACCACGCTATTAGGACGAATGGGGAAGTTAAGTAAAAATCCACGCATTCTTCATCTCGGCAGTAGATGGAAGTAAGCGGTCAGATTCACGCTCTGGCCTGTTAACCCATGAGAACAATCCCTTGGTACCCACTGGACACGTAAGTGAGTGTGCAATACTAGAGATCAAGCTCCGGCCATTCAGTTAGAAATCAGTCACTTTAGTGATTATGCTATTCCGGCAAGCAGAAGAAGGGCTAGTGAAGACAACACCACAGGCTGCTAGAGGGAACAACACACAAGCAAGGGGCATATTAGAGATTGCAGACGTAGCATAACAATGGGCTAACGAACAAAAAAACACGATGATGAAACAAACCTTTTGGACTAAACACATAACTCTAAACAAGTGGACGACACCCCTCATGAAGTGGAATAGGATTTTACGAAAAATTTTAATACAAAATTTTGATGGATTTTTTTATATTATTAAGTTGGACCGATTATGTGAGAAATGAAGAAGTGTTAATTAGAGTCAGTGAGCAGAGAAATATCCTACACGAAATAAGAAAACGGAAGGCTGATTGGATTGGTCATGTTTTACGCAGAAACTGCCTTCTAAAAGAAGTTATCGAAGGAAAGATAGAGGGGCGGATAGAAGTGACAAGAAGACGAGGAAGAAGACATAAGAAGATGCTGGATGACCTTGGGGACAGAAGAGGATACTGTCATTTGAAGGCGAAAGCTCTAGATCGCATTAAATGGAGGAATTGTTTTGGAAGAGACTGTGGACCTGTCGTCTTGACAGATTACTGATGATGATGATGATGATGATTCTTAAGTGTATTGCAACGCGAGCGCACATCAGAGCAATATAACAGTTTGGATGCATTAAGACACCTGAAGATGATCATCTATGGCCGAAACATGTGTTAAATGGTGAATACACAATTGTTACATTATTTACGGACTGTAGATACGTAGATGTTTAATTAAAGATTTGGGACACGATGCTGAAACACAGAATTGTTTAAAACAAGTTAACTCCGGATTTACGCATTACGAATATTTACTTTTCTTATATGTGATTTGAAGAGCATGGATGTAAGCAAGTCATTTCTATGGATGTAAGAAAGTCATTTCTAACACCTTCTGGTAAAGGTTTCTATTGCGTGTACATTATACAGTTTTATAATCTTGTTATTTATTGCAAAGTATGTTAACAAGATAAATTGGTACTTACCGTGACTTCCATTATTCCTGCTGGAAACCAGTCTCTTAGTCAACACGGCACACGCTATTAAAATTTCACTTCCTGCAATTTCACGTGACTATGATACAAATGTTTATATTGCGGGAAAACTACGAGGACTACCAGACCAACTACCAGCTTCATACAGATTTTCGTGAAAAGTAGTTTTTAATTTCATGTGACAGAGAAATTCCTCTTGTTGTAATGCCAGACCTAGCTATAATCCACAAGTTAACAATAAAATCTTTTGAGTTTTGGCAAAATATGGTATTTATTCTTTCATCCATATGATTCTCGAAAAATACACTGACTATTCTACCAACAGAATTAACATATCTGTCTTTTTAATGGTGAAGCATTTCGATCTGTATGATATAAGAATTGCTGTTTTGTGCAGAGCGTGTATTTTGAGAGGGCATAAGTTAGTAATTTGGATATAAAGCCTGTTCACATTCTTACAAATTCAAGTTCATGAAAGCAGCGACCGTAACATACCTTAAAATTGCAAGAGGTAAGTGTTCCAGCTGTTTATTTTTAATAATTTGTTAAATAGTTACTTATTTAAACACTATTAATTTGGTTTTATAGAAACTAACAAAATATGTAATATTAAAAGCGTTTATTTTTTAATAAACTACAAGACAGTGAGGGTCTTTCTAAAAATGGAGTGAGATGCGAGGGAAAATATTTTGTTAAATAGCAGGATATGAAACAAATTTAGGTTCGATATTACATGGAGAAGTAGTGGCTCGCCCATAATCATCCTGGAACTGTAGTAAATAGCAGAAGCCGTAAAACCATATTTGTTTTCTCCCGTGAAGTTCGGTTCCAGTAATTCACTCCGTTTCAGAATAAACGGTTTAAGTATCATCCAGGTGAACTTGGGATCGAAAATGGTCAAGGAAATTGAAAGCCTATCACCAACATAGAAGATCCTCACTATATTATGTCCCACCCTAATATAACGCAGTTCACAGCATCCCAGTTAACTATTCTTCAGTTAATATCTGACACTGCATGCTTCTTTTTCTTTTTTCTTCGGTCTCAAAAGTGGCACATTTCAATTGTGTTTTAAAAAGCAAATTTTAACACACGCGGCGGTCGAGCGGGTAGCAATTCCGCTCCGTATTCAAAAGTTTCTGGTTCACATCTCGGTCCAGGTAGTGGTTAAACTGATAGATTTTTCATGGCTTCCTCCTTTCCTGAAGGCAAATGTGGGGATGTGTCAAATGGCGCTACGACCGTCTTTCCCCACATTTTCCAATACTTTGACCAATCTTCCTTTCATGTGACGCTATACTACAGCCTAAAGTGAGACTCGTTAAATAAAGCAAATATAAGAAACGAACGAAAGTGAAGGGTTGGATTCACACTGTGTTAGAATGGGGTGAACGGAAAATGTAGTATGCATGAAACTGGTGACAAGCGCATACAAATGTAGTTGGAAAATTTTTAGGGAGAGAAGAAAGAATAATATTAAAATGGATTTTAAGGACTGGGAAGTGAAGATGTTGACTGAATTCATCTAGTTCAGTACTGAGATTAGTTACAAGCTCTGGAAAACGTGATAATGTTTCTACTTCTTCCACGAAAGGAGAATAATTAATGTCTAGGTGAAAGAATATCAGGGTCTTGAGAAGGACCCTGCTCGCTGAAATTCTGAACCCTGTGAAGTAATCTGGTGACGATACACGGTGTATCCAGGATCCGTTAGGATTCATTTTCTTAAATTCTGCCCTGAAGTGCCATCTGTTGGCGAGTTGTGGCGTTAATATTCTTGAAGTTTCAGCTGTGGCTGTCTATAATTTCAAAGCGCAAGCATCGCTGCATCAAGTGTTCTGACCTTGAATGTAACAGTACTGTTCTGATGCTCGTCGGAAAATGGCGAATTAAAACATTTTTTTAAAAGTGTGGAAGCGTAGTTGGTTGAGGCAATACGCTACAAGCTGGAAGGTACCGGGTTGGAGTTCCGTTGAGGTGGATTTTTTCAATTCACCTAATTCTTCCAGCCGCACTATGGAACTGGGGTCACCTCAGCCTCTAACAGAAACGAGTACCAGGAATATTCCTAGGGGGGGGGGGGTAAATGGTGGCCGGCGCATGAGGCTGACAATCTTACCGCCATCTGTGAGTCGACTGTCTAGGCATAATGTGGGAGCCTCTACGCCTCATAACCCCGTGGGCCTTCGCGGCCTGTTACAGGGATAGCTTTTACTGTTCCTCATTGCGAAATATTGCTGTATGTCCTCTGCCTGTCTGTATGCGTGTACGAATGTGTGGATTGCTAGCGCCCCTAAGGATCGCTGGATTTGATTCGTATACAGCATTCAAGATTTTGCCCATTTTAGGTCGGTGCCCAGGGAGTCTTCACGCCACAGTCTCAGAAACGGGGGCTCTTAAAATGGAGCCCCCAAAAATTGTTACGCCCTTGAGGCCATAGTGGTACAATTTTAGAATTATAGAATCGAAAATTTTAATTTAGTATACCCGGAATGGATTATAGAAAAAAGAAAGCAGCAACTCAAGAATGTAGGTTAGTGCAGTCATCACAACCTTACCCACAAAAGTCCAATATTAACGAGCTGCATATGCGGACATAGAGTGTAACCAGGAACTAGGACAGTAAGAAATACTGACTCAGTTGTGACTGTACAATAAATACCTCGGTGTCGGTAAACACAGGGGCCATATTGATAAGACCTGGACAGCAGTTGACGGGGAAGGTTAGGCCCTATAGCCACCCAACATTAAGTTAATACGTCGCCAGAAGACCAGCCCAGCGGAGAATCAT
This sequence comes from Cryptotermes secundus, assembly GCF_002891405.2. Classification (NCBI taxonomy): domain Eukaryota; kingdom Metazoa; phylum Arthropoda; class Insecta; order Blattodea; family Kalotermitidae; genus Cryptotermes; species Cryptotermes secundus. The sequence goes on from NW_019744106.1 coordinate 3,298,331, forward strand.
GGACCTTCGAGAAATTCTGTTCTCCACCGTCTCCTTCATGACTATCCAGAGCCAGTGGAACCATGACTTTTAGCTCAGGAAGTTCATTTCAGTGTTAGCCTACAGATCCCCTGGGGCTAGAGTAACGTAGTGACCATTTGGCAACCATGCATCAGTATGTATCTAGTGAAAATTTTAACGTATTTAACTACCTCCATTTTCGTAATCAATCTTATCCATTCCTCGCTTCCGAAGGAAATTTCCTGTAGCTACGGAAGGGTGGAGGCAGCTACCTAAACTTTTTAAAATAACGTCCATCCTCTCTTGCCGAAGAGCTTAACAAAAATGAATGAAGGTTGCTAAAAAACTGCAATACAGATTTTGGCTAAATATCAGTATTTTATGGCAGCAGTATCCTTAAATTAGATTTGATAGACAGCATATTCTAGAAAATGACTGTAAACGCACCAGAGATCAAAACGTAAAATAGTAGGTTTCTCGAAACGGCTTTACCGGTTGACGAATTTCATTGTTGCTATATATTCAGTAATCAAGAATAATGTAGCGAGAAACAATCAATTTCATTTCCAGGGTAACGTAACAATGGTCAATCTTGTACGAGAAAGTACGAGAAAGTATGAGCCAAAGTGTTCACGCCGATTTTCTCTAACTGGTACTAGATAATGCAGAACAAAAGTTCCATAGAAATCTCAGAACCAATATTTCGAAGCGGAGTAAAGAAAAGTTTTAACCTCAAATCTTACAAAAGTTTAATGTTTCAATACTTTAGCTCAAGCAGTTGCTGTGAAGTAAAATCTAAAAATCACAACTTTGGGCCTTGAAATCTGTGGTGTGAAGAAGCAAGTTTCTTTCGTGCCTTCGGGTGCGGCGTCTGTGGCGCATTCTGTTGGCAATATCTGGCATCCACAACGAAACGCAACGCGTTCCCTTTTTCCCTAAGTTCTCTTCTCTCTACAGCTCTGTTCTTGAATATTTGCGTTATCCGAAAATGCTGACTGTTGTTTTACCTACTGTTTGACTTTCAGTCCACGGTTAACATGCAGACTTCAGACATTTTCATACTCACTTCTTTAACGTTTGACAAACTGTGTTGTGTTATTTCAGTACGCTTAATTTTTCTTATTCAGTGCTGATTACAGTGAAGTAGCAATGCAATAAACACGATTCCATTGGTGAAACGTCAGAAATCTAACGAGTTTTGGAATTTCGTTAATAATATCTTCATTAAATAATAAATCATTCCGAAAAAAAATATGTACTTATATACCACAAGTAAATAAGTTTATAAATACATATATTAATTCATCATACTACGCGAAAAGGGGAAAACACATTTACGCCCAAATAACAAAGAGCACTCTATTGCATCTCCTAGTTTGGCTGTAGTGGTAAGTGGTAACGTAATGTACCAGCGATCGCAGTCGCTGATAGCCACAACTAACGTTCACTAGCTCTGTTATTTATTGAGAGTTAGAAGTAAGAAAACTGTTTCCGTTACAACCACACACACAAAATAATATGAGCAATATTATGACCGACCTGCACAAGTTTAAGGAAGAGAACGCAGCAATGCCAATACAGGCACCGCCAGTTATGGCTTCCATGCAATCTGACAGGAAGGACATGATACGAAGTCTCAGTACAGGGGTAGCTGTATTTCCAGAACTTTAAATTTCCTCAGGTTATGCCTTTGTGTCGAAGTCTACTTTATGAGCAGAACGTATTATTTCTTTATTGCTAGTGGGGTGGGACTAAGTCCCTTGTACTGCGGCCACTTCTGGCCTATTGTAATAGCCCCAAATGATAGGAGAGGGTGATTGTGGAGCAATTGGTGGAACGAAGATTGGCAGGAGAAACCGAAGTACTCGGAGAAAACCTGCCCCAGCTCCACTCTGTCCACCACAAACCCAATTTACCAGAAAACGGGATCGAATCCGGGCCGCCGCGGTGGGAAGCCAGCGACTAACCGCTTAAGCCATGGAGCGGCCTTTAGGCAGAACGTAACTCACGTACAGAAATACTGTCTTCTCAACAGAGTTTGTGTCCATATTCAATAACAACATTCGAAAAGTAACAACTGTCCGCTGAAATTTCAACGAGCTTCATGCTAGTAATCCTAAGAACGTTTTTAATATAAAAAGAGATATTTCCAAGAGAATAAAATAAACTTAGTTAGGCCTAAGGTATTAAATGTGCATGACTTCCTACTAACTAACTTCGCAAATAACTCCACAGGGCAACACGGTTCCACCATCTCACGAATTTCCCTGTTTCCGTTTAGAAAGAAGAGTTTCGATTTAGCTCTCTCGAATGGAAAACAGTGCAACTGGAAATTGCCTTCCTTCTGTTTAAATTATAGAAGAAGCATTTGTTCCGCTAAATCAACTTTGTTTCAAACAGTTGGTTGATTGAAACGCTTAGAGCTATTCTATTTAAAGCAGGTAGCTCGTAAGAAGTTAGGAAATGTACACACGGCATAACAAACTTCTGTTACTGAGACTGGAATTTCAGCTTCCATATAATAACATTTTATATGGTTCGATAAATTTGTGACGCGACCTCCGATACAAAAAACCTGAGTAAACTCTGCCTAATAGTTTTTTAATTATGTGATTATACAGTAAAGATGTTATTTCTTTAATCCTGTATTTAAGCATCCTGTTGCATTACTATATCTAAACTGTTTATGTACTACACAGTACGTCAACAATACAACAAATTGTTCCTTTTTTCTTACACTTTCACTTTGGACACATGTTTCTGCCCTAAATGACCATCTTCAGGTGCCTTGCCACACTAAAACTGCTACACTGCACTAATACTGTCCATTCGTCACATCTGCAACTATAAGCTTCATGGTTTGAAACGTCATACTCGTAGTCTAATTGGTAGGCGCTAAAATAGTACAGGCTGTAAGTCACATAATTTAAATCAAATAAAATATATTAAAATTTTCTTTAAATTTGTAAAATTTTTATTACACCTAAGGGGTCTTGTCCACTTGTTTTGATCTCTATTCTTTTCCTCAGATGCTTTATTATGGCAGCCTGTTTTTCTGTTCGTAAGCCTGTTGTGTTACGTCTGCAATGTGTAATTTTGCTCCTTGCCTGTGCGCTGTTCCCTCAAGCAGCGTGTGGTGTTGTGTCGAAAGTGAATGTGTAAGAAATAAGGAACATTTTGTTGCATTCTTGACGGACTGTGTAGTATATAAACAGTTGTTTCTTTAAGCAACTCCTAAGAGAAGATCTTGAGGAAAACTCTACTGATCGTAATACGTGTATTAAAATTTTCTCCGCAATGTTAGTTTGATCAGAAATACGAGTACTTTACCACTTAGGCTTGAGACGCGGGCATATAAAGTGCCCGTTGTTTATGTCCGACTAACTATACACGTTACAGTATCTACCGTGCATAATGAGGAAGTTCATAATTTGTAACTGTCACAACATATTGTTACCATGATAAGATAAGCGGGGTATGTAATATATAACATCTAACGTTAGACGCCAAGGAAAGTATAATAGCTTGGAAATGCACAAATCCATATCCTCAGCGTTGTTATAGTTTTCGGGATGTTCACTGAAGTGAAGAGGGTGTATTTTCTTCGAGATGAAGCTTCAATAGGCTCTATTTTTTCTTTCGGCTCGTATGGCAAAACAGAAAAATTTGGTTCAAAATCTCCAGTTTATACTGTCACGTATTTTGACTCGTGTGACTATAGAAGGGGTATGGATTGGTGAATGGATTTATTGATCACTCACACAAACACCGCTCGGAACTGCAAGTAATTAAAGCGCTATCGCTAATCTCCACCCTTTATAAATCACCTCAGCACCTGCTAAGCCTTTTCCCAGTCTGCTGTGCCTTTATCAGTCGTTCCATGGCAACGGCTTCTTTCAGTGGAGATTCTTCAGGTTCACGCGCTCAGGTTCCATCTTTGCAGCCTTCCGTGCAGAACTAAACTGTCAATCGATAACTGACATACAATTACTGCCATGCTGACGGCCATTTCACAGCTCCTAATCTTCTCTTTACAAGTCAAAGTCAAAGTCATTTTGCGACTGATGGTCAGTCAGTCAGTCAGTAAGTCTTGGTGTCGAGCCCCATCTGGGGATCTTGACCTGATATTAATTATTAACGTTTGACAGTTACGGTTTTGTTTCTTTGGAGCGCCCTCTCTGACAAGAGGACGGGTCTGTCTTCTGTATTCCAGCAGTACAACGCATGCAGTAACAGGAGCAAAACACAACACAGAACACGATACACAAATTTATGTAGGAAGAATGCTCACATAAAAGAGACTGGGGTAATTCGCGTGTTTGAGTGCGATGTAGGATGAATCCTGAAAAGTTTTATTATTTAGAATTCATCGACATATATGACGAATACAGATTTTAGTCACTTTAGAATGAAGACATCATGGCATGCAGTACAATAGTTTAACGTGCATAAAGACACTGAGGATGGCACATTAGTGCTGAAACATGTAGTGTTGAAGTGAAGAATAAGGTGAAAAAGTGTATACACTGTAAGACGGTTAGCATAAACCATAGACATGAATGAGTGTAACAGGACGCTAAAATATAACATTTTTAAAATCCTGAATTTTTCTATAATAGCTCGCATGAGGGAAATAAGAACTACATATTAAATTGCAGTCGGAGATCATGAGTCGACAAAACGGCTCTGAAGATCAACGCATATTATTAATATATATATATTTATTGTGTATTTAACGGCACCTGGCGCTGTCAGTATGTCTGAATATATATCGTCAAATGCTAGAATTATTAGTGAATAATGAACTGGAATGAATGTAGACGAACTCGTCTCTGGCCTAATTTAAGTTACCATCCTGACTGAGGTTGAGGAAAACCAAGGAAGACCTCATCCAAAACATTCGGTGTCCCAGTCAAATTCGAATTCAGCACGTTCTCAATTCAAATCAGAAGGGTTATCACTTGAGCAAACTGACCCGATACCCCTTTATCAGTTGGAGAACAATATTGTGAGTTATTACCCGTTGCTAGGTAACGATTCGGTAGACACATCCCCGCAGGAGCCAACGCGCGTGACAATAGGACGTCTATTGCTGGGCAACGGCGCTGTAAACTCGCGTCGTCAATAATACATGCTGTGTTTTCTGTGTGGTCCGTGTCGAGGGTTTGTAAAGAGACACTGTCAGAAGAAGCGACCAACTAGAATAGAAGAAGCAGAGTAGTCGAGTAGTGAAGAGTCGAATTTCGGGACACCAGCCTGCCGGGTTAGGAACTTGGGAGCAGAGGAATTGAATTGAGTCGAATCTTCAGAATTGGCAGTTGCGGAATAATTGCAAGAAGGGAACTTGGTTGTGAAACGAAGACTTTAAGTGTGATGTAAAGTTACAGTGTGACTGTGATAAATCCGTTGCCACGATACGACTAGTGAAAACTGAGAATCCTAGTTCGCGTATAACGGTGAAATGAAAGTGTTCAGAATAGCAATAGTGCTGTTCCCTGTATTCCAGAGTTATGTGAATGTATAACTTGCAATAAATCCAATCATCCAAACCAGAACTCTCCTATATTCACTAATACACATGAAAATATCAAAGTGAAACTTCGAAATAAGTAGTGTGATGGCGAGGAGTGGATTCAAGTGACTCAGATACAGTAATGAACCTTCGAATTGCATCAAAAGCGGGAAGTTTCTTACCCAGCTAAGCCACAACCAGCTTCTGAAAGTTATTCGTTTATTGATTAGAGCTTGTCAGACTGAATGACTACGTGACAGCTGCCTCAGTCAATTTTATTTCAATGAAGTATCGAGTCTTGCCTACTTTATATTCTATTTAGATCTCTCTCGATGTACGCTGAAAGTATTGCATCATCTGTTCCGAGTCAGTTTCAGTTACAACGATCTCTTGAGAAAGCTGATGGAGGCGCAACTCAGTGGCTTGCATGTGCGATGACCGCAGAGTATGGTAACAGATGACGCGGCACGTTTTAGTAACAAATAAAGAAGACATTTGATGTTGCATGTTCAACGGAGCTACACTAGTAGCCTAATTAACAAAATTCCAGGTAGGCCAATTTTGATTACGTTCTCTGTCTGTACCTCGCAGACTGCAGTATCATCGTTGAGGTGAGGGAAATTTTTCTTATGTTGCACGCTTATTAAACCGTTATTAACATAATCGATATATCGAATACCTTGTTTACTTAATTTTGTCAACTATAGGATTTGCGCAAACAGTCCCCTGATTACCATGCTTTGAGGGTGTGTCATTGTCGGATAGTGAAGTGTATTGTTATATCAGTAGAAAATTATGAGGAAATGAATAAAACATAAAATACATAAGGAAATAAAACAGTGTACACATATATTAACGTATGAAACCTTAAAATCATTGTGCACAAAATGGCAATTAATATCGGCGATAAATTCCAGGCCCCTTCGGCCTTGTGTCACATGTGAATATGCTTCAAGCGATCAATGTAGATCACAGTCGATTACTGTTTACTGCAACCGGCAGCAGAACTGTGGTCAGCTTTTAGCAATTGTAATTATTTTTCTGTGGCGCTACACCCCCAATTTGGGCCTAGGCCTGCCTCCATGAAACTCTCCGTTTCACTTCGGTTCACTAGATCTTACACATTCGGTAGAACTCCTTGGGCGAGTGATCAGCTCGTCGCAAAGCCTCTACCTGTACACAAACACAGAAAGACGCACACAAACATCCATGCCCTGAGTGGGATTCGAAGCCACGATCCCGGCTTCCGAGCGAGCGAAGACAGTACATGCCTTAGACCGCTCGGCTACCGTGACCGGCAGCAATTGTAATTAGTCTGATAAAATTTTTTGATAAAGCAGAACTAGTATAAAACAAGGCAACTATATGAATAAGTACCACGAAAAGGGTGAATACTTAAATAAAATATTTTTATTATAGCTTGTATTCTGTACACGAAAGTAGTAAATTTCTAAAATTTACTTTCAAATAATAATAATAATAAGAAGAAGAAGAAGAAAATCATACATAACAAATAAAACTAGCTACTTGACAAAATATCAGAAAGAAGAGACATCAACAAATGTTGCAGAAACTGGGCGTGGCATTAGCGACCAATAGATTGCGCAAATCACTTCATTCCAAAGAAGTAAATATCACCTATTGTATCAGTGCCTTAAACTTTCCACGCGGAGTTTCACTTTAATAATGCCGCGCCATAGCTCAAGCGGTTAGTCGCTGGCTTCCCACTGCGGCGGTCCGGGTTCGATCTCGGTTCTGGTCAAGTGGGATTTGTTGTGGAAAAAGTGGCGCTGGGTCAGGTTTTCTCCGAGTACTTCTGTTTCCCCTGCCAATCTTCATTCCACCAAATTCTCCATCAACATAATCAGCCGGGGCAGGCTACAATAGGCCAATCAGTGGCCGCGGTGCAGAGTGGACCCAGTTGGACTCCACCCCCCACTAAGCGAATTTAACTTTAATAATAATTCATTATGTTTGCGTCCAATAACCCACAAAAAATGAGGCGCATATTTCATTAACGAAACGTATGCGTAATTAATTTTTTATTAAATAATAATCCCACTTCTGACGCCAGTTGTCACATGATTGACTGCAGACGGGGTGTCGATTAGTAATTGCACTCTGCAGTCCACTACAGCACGCAATAAGCCTTCTCAGTCTGCTGTATCTTTATCAATTGTTGTCTAGTAACGGCTTCCAACGTCGTAGTTTCCTCAACTTCCGTATTCATGTCATTACTGGCTGGCGACTGTCTCACATATAACTCCTATTCTTCTAACTGCCGTCTCAAGACACTATCGTAGTCAAAGTCACATTGCGACTGACGGTCAGTCAGTCAGTCAGTCAGTAAATCTTGATGTCGAACCCCATCTGGGGCTCATGATCAGATATTAATTATTACCGTTTGATGGTTACGGTCTTGTTTTGTGGGGGGCCCTCTGTGACGAGAGGACGGGTCTGACTTTTGCATGTGCTGCTGGCCCTTGCCAGATCAGTCTTTCTCGTGTCCAAGTCCCTTGGGACTCGCGACGATATTTTGCTGTCTCAGATACGAGACTTCCTTTTCGTCGCCTCCTACGCCTCGCAAGTTCATGGTGACGTATTCGACCCCGCCTCCACACGGCTAGGGTAATCGCAGTTGCTCTTCGTAATACAGCCCCGGCACGGACCGCCAAGAAAACACCTCTCCCAACAGTTCCATTATTGCATCACGTAGCTATATCATGGACTACGTTGAAAATATCGCTTCCCAGTTACTTCATTGTTGTGTGTTATGAATATGTTGCACAATTATCTAGTAACGGCCGTTATTTAGAATGCCATTATCTAGTAACGGCCGTTATTTAGAATGCCATTATCTAGTAACGGCCGTTATTTAGAATGCCATTACCTAGCAACGGCTTTTGTATAGTTGTCTGTTTCGCGGTCGTTGTCTGATAAAGAGTCTACATGCCGCAAGAAAATAATAATGAATATGTAAAATAGCATAATTAACGTTTTCAGAAATCAATTCTGAATTAGGATGCACGCGCAAAGCCGAAAATCCAGAACAGGTTATCACCAATGTTCAGGCGCAAATGCGCTCACCTACGGCCACACGCCAGATGATTCGGCGTCGGCCTACAGCTGTAACATTCGCGAGCTGGGCATCCATCAGCTTGTAACTTGACGGAAGTGCTAGGTAGAAAAGTACCGCGGTAACGAATAAAGAGGCAAGAATAGTATAATGGTTGAGTGCGTAGGATTCTATGTTGTCCGTAACGTAGCAAAAGAAATTAGATGATTCGTTCTTCCCAGAACTACTCTACTGCCTCTGTTCTATGGTTCAAAATTTAAATTGATCACAGGTTAATACTACTGAATTTTATGTATTATCTGGGTATGCAATAAGCCTGCATGAAAGTTGACGTCCAGGTTCAGGTGTTGGACATATAAAATTTAAAAGCTCACTCACCCATGGAGCTGAGGCCTTCTTAAGAAGCTGTCAATTATGCAGCTACTTAAGAACTTCCTAGAAATTTATGAACCCGAAGGCTTATTTCCGTGTTCGAAAGAGCCCTCCATTGGTCCTTATCCTGAGTCAGATCAATCCAATCCATACCATCCCATCCTATCTCTCTAAGATCCATTTTAATATTGTTCACCCACCTACGTCTTGGTCTTCCCAGTGGTCTCTTTCCTTCTGGCTTTCCCATAAATATCATATATGCATTCCTCGTCTCCCCCATTTGTGCTAAATGCCCTGGCCACCTAATCCTCCTTGACTTAATCATTCTAATTATACTTGCAGAAGAGTACAAGTTATGAAGCTCCTCATTATGCAGTTTTCTTCAACCTCCTGTCACTTCATCTCTCTGAGGTCCAAATATTTTCCTCAGCACCCTGTTCTCAAATATCTCAGCCTATGCTCCTCCCTTAAAGTCAGAGACCAAGTTTCACACCCATAGAGAACAACAGACAAAATTATACTTTTGCATATTTTAATTTTTATGTTTTTAGACAGCAGACGAGAAGACAAAAGGTTCTGAACTGAACGGTAGCAAGCATTACACGAGTTCAATCTCCTGTTAATTTCCTCCTGAATCAGGTTTTGATTTTTTATAGTCGTTCCCAAATACCTGAGCTGTGTCATATTTTCAAAACATATTATTTATCTTTATGTTCTGATTTTCCTTGCATTTTGGTGACGAGATAGCAACATATACTTAGTTTCTTCTGTATATACTTTTAGACCAACCTCCCTACTAACATCAATTAAAGTTTGTGTGTTTCTCTTTATGGTGTCTATATTATCACTCAGTAGATTCACATTATCAACATAGAACAACAGCTGATGTGTCTCATTTAATTTAAATTCCACCTGGTTTTCTTGGACCTTCCTAATGGCACACTCTAAAGCAAAGTTGAAAAGCAGTGGCGTTAAAGCATCTCCTTGTTTAGACCATTCTGGATACGAAAACTATCACTCCTCACCGTAAAAAGTAATCTTGTTACGAGAATTTGTAAGAAACCTCAGGCCTGGACAGATTCTTTGGATAATCGACTTAAGGAAAAGTCCAAAATAAAAAGAAAATTCAGGCGTAGTTTAGAGTATGAGACGAGGTTCTACTTTGGTCTGAAATACATGTAAATAATATTTAATAGATCAAGGAAGGGTCTACTGCAAAATGTGGTATTCCAAACGGTGTGCTTTGCAGTTCATTAAGCCAATTTTCCGCAGCTTCATAAACGTCCCTTCAGTAAAACACGACATAAAGCGAACCGAATTCATGTTTTTGGGGCATAATAACGCATAACATGAAATTTAAACGACATCCATGAAAGGGTTTATTGAATACGATGCACAGAAAGTTAATTAATATCTTTACAAAAAGTATGTTTTGTGACTGATCAATGGGGATGAAATCCACTTTGGCGGGGTAATCTTTTTTAAACATCCCTCATACTGAATATAACAAGAACTGATCAACCGTACATGAAGTATACAAAAGTGTTCATTTATGGCCTCATGCAAAGGGTTTGTGGTGGATATATATATATGGGTGAAAATCAAAATGGCCCAATGCCACAATAAACATTAAATTACACCAAAGTATTATTGACGGTGTTTGATAAACACGAAAACTTTTGCTATTACCTCACGCAAATGGGTTTTGTTATGGAACGAGTTCACTATCTAAAAGTTCGTGTCGATGGAACGTCAGTAAAAATGTTATATTTCCGGACATCATCCATATTTCATCTATATTTCCAAACATAAAGTTTGGGAGGCCGAATTCTGTCTCCGTCTTCAGGTAAAATCTACTCAGTTTGGCCCAATCGATAGAGCTAGTCGATGATTTTAAATTTTTTGACTTAGTCTTCACACAATAAATGTCCTTCTGTTCGCTGCCCTCAGCCGCAAGTGAAATCTATAACAACTTCAATATGTTTACAATAAATTATTTAACACTAATCTTTCGGTTAATTTGGTTAGTGGGTAGTTAGAATGCTACTTTCGCATTGGGTGTCATTACAATGATATGCTTGCTACCCATATACTAAATATACGAAACATTACATATATATGTATATGTATTTGTACTACATGTGTGAAGGGAGCCGGGATAGCGTAGTCGGTATAGCGACTGGCTACTGGCTGGACGATCGAGGAGTCAGAGGTCTTCCAGTCCTGATAGGGTCAAGAATTTTCTCTTCTCCACGTCGTCCAGACTAGCTCTGGACCCCCCCCCCCCGCCTCGCATGCAATGAATACCGGGGGTTCATTCCACGGAGGTAAAGCGGCCGGGGGTGAAGCTGACACCTCGTGTCCAGCTAGTACCGAGGTCAAGAAAATGTTGATCTGTACAGCCACTCCCCCGTACGCTGGCGTAGTGTTTAATCATTTAAGTACAGGGACACCTTTACCTTACCTACATGTATTGTTTTTTTTTTTGGCTAATTGCCCTGACTTCGTAAATTCCTCATATTGCTTTACTTCTTCTTTTTCTTCTGCTATAGGGTCCCTTTATGTTTAACCCTTGCTTCCCTCTCTTTAATTTGGTTTCTGAACGAGTAATGTTTTCTGGGGAGAGGTTGTTAGCCTTTACCCCACTCCCTTATCTTAGAAGGACCAATGTTTTTCTGTCAGGGTGCATTCCCTTAGAAGTGTTGGCTTCACCACACCTAAAGAGCCCCCTTCTCTCGGGTTGTCTGTAGCCGGTTTCCTTCCCTTAGCCATAGAGTTCCGTTTGAAGGCGCCGGACATTCGCTTTTCACCCTGCTTCGCCAGCCACATACGTGTCTTCACCCCAGAATATGCAGCCCAGGGGTCGCTACTACTTAATGGAGCTAGGATTTGCCGGGAGAGCCCTAATTAAAAGATGGTGTTCTGGTACTTAATGGTGTGCACCTACTGGCATCAGTGCACCCCACCAGAGCCACTGACCTCCAGCTTTTCAGCTGTAATGTACTCGTAAAAATAAAGAGTTAAATTAAATGTTTCTCTCTTTCAAGTATATACTGCATAAAGACAGAGAAATCTGAGAGCTTTGTACTTTGAATATACTTTGAAATTAACTTATTAACTATGGCAAATTCGTCGGCCATTTTGTTGGTTCCCTCGCTCTACTAGCCTGGTGGTCAATAACAAACTGCCGTTTAAAGACGGAATTCTCTTATTAACGACCGTCTCTGTGGTCTAGTGGTCAGAGTTCCCGCCTACAGATCCAGAGGTCCTGGGTTAGATTCCCGGCGCTACCAGATTTTCTGAGAAATAGTGGGTCTGGAACGGGGTCCATTCAGCCTCGTGAGGATAATTGAGGAAATAGCGGTTCCGGTCTAGAAAACCGAAATTAATGGCTATGGGGATTCATTGCGCTGACCACGCGACACCATCTCTCTGCTAAAGTTGGCACTAACTTCGCCGACAAGCGAAGGTAGCTCGGTCTGTATACTTCGCTTGCGGACTAAAACCACGGAGTTACTTTTTGTTTTATTCTGTTATTGGGGGCACGCGGTAGCGCAGTTGGTTGAAGGGCTATGCTACAAGCCGGAAGGTCGCGGGTTCAAGTTCTGATGAGGTCATTGGATTTTTTCAGTTGACCTAATCCTTCCTGCCGCACTAGGCCCTGGGGTTTACTCAGCCTCTAACATAAATGAGTACAAAGAATTAATTAAATAATTTTCCTGGGGAGTAAAGCGCGGCCGGCGCTTAAGGCTGAACACCTTACCGCCATCTTTCATCCGATTGTCTAGATAACGTAGGACCCTCAACGTCTCACAACCCTGTGGGTCTTCACGGCCTGGTACATGGATAGCTTTACTTTTACTTTTTTTATTCTCTTATTAACACCTACGTAGACGTTGGTACTTGAACATAACTACCAGCTGCATCGGTTCGTAGGAGGTCAAAAGTTGGACCAGTCCAGTGCTTCACCTTCTACGTACCAATAGAACGGTACTACATAATATGATAATATAGACACTAAAACCAAATGAGAATCAGCCCATGACATTAACACTACGCAGCAGTCATAAGACTCTACACAGCAGCCATTCTTATAAAATAACTTAAAAATAACTTTCAAATAATACTACTAATAATAAAATTTTTTACTCCACTTACATGCATTATATTGTACTTATAGACCAATTGCTAGGCAACGACTACGTAAACATATTCCGGCTGAAGTCAAAGCGCGCAACAATAGGACGTATATTGCTAGACAACAGAGCTGTATACCCGTTCTCCAACAGTAGGGAGGCTGTGTTTCTGCTGGGTCCGTGCAAAATAGTTATTTATAAGAGTTCTGAAGCTGACAGGAGAAGTATACGAGAAGAGTATGGTCGAGTATCGAGACGCCAGCATGTCAGGATATGAGCTTGTTAGCTGCAGAATAAAGGCAAGAAAGGAATTAGGCCGTGAAAAGAAGACTTCATGCGCGCTGCAGTTAAAATGAGACTGGTATAACTACTGTGTGTAAATCCGTTGCCAGGACACTACTAGTGGAGAGTAAGAGACAGAATCCTAGTGCGTGTGCAACAGTGAACTGTAAAGTGTGTAGATCATTGATAGTGCTTGTATTGCCTGTAGTCCCGAGTACTGTGCATGTATAAGGTGTCAATAAATCCAATCATCCAATCCAGAATCCGTCTTACAAGTCACTGGCAAACTCCTACACGTGACCATATATTTTAAATATTTTATATATTCATAATGCAAAGTCTCCTTTAACAATCATCTTATACCAAAATATATCGGGGATGCAAGAGTACACGATTAGTTAAAAGGAAATAAGTTGTATGAACTTGGATGGTGATTCCATACATTTTAATCCACAAAAGACTCGAACTCCAACATCTCGGATGACGGAGAGGTCGGAGTTCAAATCCCGGTAAGGTCAAGAATTTTCTTCAAGTCGTCCAGACCGGCTCTGGGGTCCACCCAACCTCATATTCAATGGATACCGGGCACTGTTTCCGCCGGGGGTAAAGCGGCTGGGGCGTGAATCTGACCACTCACTTCTAGCTAGTGCCGAGGTCAAGTAAATGCGGATCTATACATCCACTTCCTCATACGCCTTCATGGCGTAGTGCTTAATTAAGTACAGGGACCACTTAAAATATATCGGCAAAATGACCCCAATTAATGTCTTCTTGTAATTACAGCTGAAAATTAGAAGCGAATTCTCATCATTTGTACTTTCGTGCTATTAGCTTCCTCTGGCTTCTCCTGCATTGCTTTCCAGTTCCTGATATTATCGACTAATTCTTCGAGGCCGTTGTTTAATGCAGTCTCCTGAGAATTACACGCACAGTCTATAGTAACCCGCATCCCTTATATACAATACGCCACACCTCATATGTCGATTAGAGTGGCCACGGGGTCTAAGACATAAAATATTGGACCACTCGAACACTGGAATCGTGGGTCCGAATCCCACTCAAACCAAGGACGTCTGTTTGTGTTAGGCAGCGGCATCTTCAGGGTGGAAGAATAAGAGTTATGCGAGTTATAAGAATTTTTGTGTTGAAATTGTGTGGTACAACAAATCGGTGGCAGCGGTGGGATAGAATAAAGATTTTTGGGGTTACCATGGTGGGTGACGCTTGTGACACAACACTGCCCCCTCGTTAAATTGAATCATACCCATTAATAACCTAGGGCGCAATATAAGCCAAGCAAGAAGCCAGCATGAAGCTGGTAATTAAGTTGTGATTAGGAGAAGAACATGGCTGTAGAGAAGATGCAGCATACGAGCATTCTTTGAGTTCTCCTTCTTGGAAAGCCGACAGTCTTTGAGGGTCTCAAGAAATATCCAGCCATCTGTGGAACCCAAATGTTGATCGCCTAAAATAAAAGAACCTGACAATGAATTATATAATCCTGATCCACATGAATCCTGGAGCCCTTAGAATCCAGGTGAATACACCCCTTCCATCGGCCACTAGGCTTTCCCAAGACATCTATCTTTTTAATATGGAGATAATTCACTACGCAGTCAGTGGTTAGTCTACATAGCGCCGAATGGTAGAATGATAGCTGAATGGTAAATTGGAAGGAAGAGTTAATACTCTAAATCCAGGTAGGCTTATGTTCAGGTCCAGATTTGAGTCGAGTATCCAGAATATGAGTGCAGAACGTTATCGCTAAGCCAGCCCCTTTTCATATTCTTCCCATCAATTAGCATACCAAACACTAATGTATATACGAGGGCTATTCTGAAAGTAACCTCCGTATATTTTAGGTAACTAATGTATGAACAGTGGAGAGCTCGCGCATGCGAGGTAGTGTCACATGACTCATTGACTTGTAACCTTTGACGTCCGAAGTGCCCCGATCGAGCCAGTGATGAGTATGGTCATCGTGGCCAAAGTACCCCGAATTGGGCAGTCTGGCATTTAAACTCCGCTAGCAGAAGCGCGCGCAACACGCCACTAGTAGACGCGTATGCACAATCCTAAACTTTTTTTAAATATAGTAAAATTCATTATACATATATTTTGTTGTTGTTATTTGCTCTATATATATACAAACTTCAACCCCCGCGTCACGTAACAGAATCTCGCCTTTGTTTAATACTCCTTGAAGCACCCAAGAAAACGCAGTCCCACGTCACATATCTTGCATTTCAACTGTCTTTCAGTTTCATCTTCCAAAGAACGTTTCATTATCATTGCATGATAAAAGGAAACTACAATATTCAAATTCACTTTTGAACTCTCAGAAAACTGAATGCACTCTGCATCTCAGCTGCGATACAAGCGTTTGTTTGCAACCAAAGAAGCAAAACAGATCACTGTAGGCCGCGGTGCAAGGGCCGAGAAGGCCCATCCTTTATACATTCATTCATTCATTCATTCATTCATTCATTGCAACCATAGAAAGAGCAATATTTTCTTGCAGCTACAATAGCAGGACTTGACACTGAATTAGAAAACACTGAATATACCCTGTAGCCTTTCTAGAAAGGCCATGTTTCCATTTTTCTGTCCTTTGGTCAAAAGACTGGGATATCTGAAGGGTGTAACAAAGACTTGAAACTTGCCAGCAGAGGACCAAATGACTTTATTGTTTCCAGCTGTTTTATGGCACCAGCGAATGCGAAAATATTGTTACAAAGAGGAGTGATTTTATAATGTAGAACTATTATGTGAAGAAGTAGGAAACTATTTTTACAGTACGCATCATAATTACAAGAAAAAAGATGAAAGTAGTTTATAACTTCTTGTCTACATATTTTCAAATCTTACGCTATAATATGCGACACTGCGTTTTTTACTGATAAAAAGAAAGTTACAAATTTAATTCTATCCATTTATCATAAATATTGTATAAGATACAGCATTTTCAGATACAGAGCAAGTGCCCTAACAGGAACGGGCATTTAAACGCGCACCAGCAGCGGGCATTTAAATAGACTTCGGCCAGCTCAAGTTACCACTAGTTCAAAAGTCTGGCGTTTAATGGGCAAGCTATCACTACTGGTCACCTCGTGTTTGTTCTTGTCTCTACAGAGTGAGTTATGTTGCGTGTATTCCCACCTGCTGCAGAGTTCGAGTTGCTGTTATCCGCTTTTGATATCCATCGTGAAGTATGCGAGACAGTTTATGACCAAAATGTAAAGGGCGAAGGAAGTGTAAGACAATGGTGCAGAGTGTTGAGAGATGGGAGAACACATCATCACAAGGAAGAGCGTAGTGGCGCCCTTCTGTAGTGAGTGATGATTTTGTTCGAAGCATTGAAAGGAAATGTGAAAGACGCCTCTTCACAACTTCAGAATTTTCGTGTAAATTTCTACGAATTTGAGGCACTCTTCTCTACGAAATTATCATAGTTAGGCTAGCTTATCAGGAGTTCCGTGTCAGATGAGTTCCTAAAATGCTCACGGGTGCGCACAGGCGCAAAGCATGGCTTCGGCTGACACTTTTAGAGCGATGCCACAAACATGGCGACACATTTCTCAATCACATCGTAAGAGATGTTGAAACCTGGGTTTCATTTGTGCATGTCGAAACAAAAGAACACTCAAAGCAGTGGATGCATACACACTCACCAATCAAGACTAAGAATTTTAAACAAACCTTGTCTGCCAGAAAACTGATGCAGAAGTTTTCTAGAACAGGAAAGAAATTCTGATGTAGAAATTCATGCAACAAGGGACCCGTCACAAGTGTACAGCGAAATACTAATAAAACTGCGTATGGCCGAACATTCAGAAAGAAAAAAGGCTCGCACACGAACACTGCTGGAGTATTTTAACTGGGAGTTGTATGACTACTCTTTTACAGCTATGATCTCGTTCCGAGAGACTATCACCTGCTTACCTACCTGAAGAACTGTTCTAGATCACAGCTTTTCAACACTAATGAGTTGATGGAATGTGCCAAAACGTGGCTCAACACACATGAGGCAGACTTCTTTGACACGGGCATACAAATCTTATTCCCAAATACAAGTGCCTCAATTCCGACAGTAACTATGTTGAGAAGAAGCTTAAGTATGTGGATATTTTTGTATATAATCTTTTCTCATTGCTTATTTTGTTATCAGCTGAAAGGAGATAAATTTCTGAACAGCTCTCGTAAACATTTTTCGTAAATCAATCGTATAGCGGCAAAAATAGGAATTATATTCAGGCTTATTTTCTTTAAGACTGTGAAATTAATTTATTATTACTAAATGAGCTACTCCCGTCTTCAGCTGAGGGGAACAACAGACCGCTTAATCACCTGGCCAGTGCTTGTGATCAGTTCTTTCTTCCATCTTTCGTCGGTTATTTAGCGACCCTTTCAGCATTGAGGAATGTATAGAGTGGAATGGGAAGTTCACAAAAGAATGAATTGAGAATAATCTAGAAGCAAGCGGTCGAAAGCTAATCATGGTACTATCCCGGCGTTTTCTTGGAAGAAATAAGGAAAACCATGAAAATATAAGTCAGGATAATCGGTATGCAGACCGGAATTCGAACTGAGAACTTCTCGAATGCGAAACTAGAAAAGTTAATATTACACCAACCTATTCGATATTTAACTCTTTCTGTCGGGCCTAAGTGGTAGACGTCCCTCACCTGAGGATGGTAGCAGATTCAATTACCGGAACATGTCCTATCTTAGAATGTAGGTTGAGGGACAAAAAACTGAAACATCAGCAATGTTAATTATAATAAGGTCTAGAACACTTGAAAACAATCGCTCGTTTTTAAACCACAATGTGTAGTTAAAAAAACATTCTAATCCTTGCGCATTATAAAGCAACTCGACAATATAATTACTTCACTCTGCTATAAATAATACATCAATGATTCGTAGCATTTCTACTGGTGTATGGAAAACAACAACAATCGTAATACACTTATTTACACTTTCACATCCGACTATCGAGATAGTATCGATATATATCGACTCCCGCGGACCTCAACACATCCGTACCCTCGCGTAACTAGTTACGAATTGTGTATACAAGATGCTGACCCTGTCCACACAGACCGTCACGTGATCTAGTGACGCTGCCATAGTCGAGCTGAAATTGCTGCGTCGCGTGATTGCTTGAATGCGTTCAGTTGTCTGCATATACGTCTCGTCGATACACTATAAGCGAATCATGTGACCAGGCTCACAATTAATTAAATGCATCTACAGTGTCGGCAACATATGGCTCCCGAGCAGGCATAAAGATAAAACTTAAATGAATAGTTAAATAATGGAAAAAACCGCAGTGTGCTATATTTCCTACCAATAAAAATCATAATTATTAATATAAGGTTATGTAAACACCAATCATCTGAAGAAGACAGTACAGTCAACTTAGGGAACGACACCTTAGATTTGCCTCGGTACTTAATATCAACGCATTCTTCCAAAAGTATTAGGCCACTCTTCTCTCATGGAGGCACGTGGTAGCGTAGTTGATTGAGGCACTTTACTACAAGCCGGGAAGTCGCGGGTTCGAGTCTCAATGAGGTGGATTTTTCAATCGACCCAATCCTTCCAACCGCACTATGTCCCTGTGGTCGACTCAGCCTCTAACAGAAATTATTACCAGGAATTTTCCTGGGGTTAAGAGGCGGACGGCGCGTAAGGCTGACAACCTTACCGCCATCTGTGAGCCGACTGTCTAGATACTGTTGGAGCCTCGACGTCTCACAACCCTGCGGGCCACCATGGCCTGTTACAGGGATACCTTTACCTTTTTACCTTTTACTCTTTTCTCGCTGAACAGCCGATACTGCAAAGAACGCCACTGGGAATTTTGTGTAAGCTACTACAATTTGGAAGAGCCTGGATAGCGTAGTCTGTATATAGGCTGGCTACGGGCTGGACGACCAAGGGGTCGGAGTTCGAGCCTCGGTCGGGACAATAATTTTCACTTCCCCATTTCGTTCAGACCGGCTCTTGGGATCTACCCAACCTCCCATTCGATGGGAACCGGGGGAATTTCCCCCGGGGGTAAAGCGGCAGGAGCATGAAGCTGACCACTTACCTCCAGCTAGTGCCGAAGTCAAGAAAATGTGGATCTATATATCTACTTCCCCATACGCCTTCATGGCGTAGTGCTTACTTCGTTAAGCACAGGGAAAACTTTACGTTTTTACTACATTTTGGAGTAAACTATTCCAATGTTGTAGTCTTAATTTTAATGACCTGCACTAAGAATATGTAACTTGTTCAAAATACAGTTACACTAGCAAGAAACTCACTTATTAAGTTGATTTTACGTCGGGAGATATCAACTCCCAATTTTGGGCCAGATATCGATTGATTTGACTGAGTTACTCATTTTTTTTTCGTTTCCTCAGTCCCTCCAGCAAATCGTCGGTATACTATCTCAAATTTGGTCACAACTGCGTCCTTGTATCTTTTCAATTTACTACTCAGTTACCCACATTACCATTTGACACTAACCGGTACTATAAAGATAAGACTATATTTTGATAATCAGGGGCGTGAGACATACAAATTTCACAGACTCCATTACTGTAGATTTACTGTCAGCCTAATTAAATAAACAAAGAAAATAATTTCTATTTCTATCCTTCCAAGACATATTTCATTATAAAATATTAAAGGTAAATCTATACCGTGGAGGTCCATAAAGTTGCTAGACGTCGAGGCTCCCACATTTTCTAGACAATCTGTTTAAAGATGATGTTGAGGTTGTCAGCCTTACGTTCCGGCCGCTCTTTACCCCCCATGAAGATTCCTGGTACTCATTTCTGCTAGAGGCTGAGTCGACTCCGGGGCCATAGTGCGGCTGGAAAGATTATGTAAATTGAAAAAATTCAATGACCCAATGGGGAAGCGAACCCGCGACCTTCCGAATTGTAGCATAGTGCCCTCACCAACTACGCTACCGCGTGCCCTTATAAAATATTATATATGGCGAAAACAAAAAGCAGATCTTGATGGAGAAACGGTAACTTTCTAGATTCGTGTCCTTCTCGGAAAATTCTAGGATAGTATCTTAGTTAGGCCACAATCGCTTCCTCCTAAACCCTTCTAAATAATAAATCATCTATCATACTACCATTCGGTGCCATACAGTCTAGCTACTAACAGCGTCATAAAACAAGCCACAAAAGAAAGAGGGATAAAAATGAAAGTCTGTCCGTTACACCACTTTTATTCCGAGCCGGGAAAAAACGTATTGTTTATAGTAACGTCAGGAAATTAGTCCCGCTGCCAAAACAGCTCGATTAATGGAGAAATGTGTTCCTACCGGACATTGGTCATTTGGCAAAATAAATATCACTACGACTGGGCGTTAAAAATTGTTGAGAAAGCACCAAATCGGAATAT
Source organism: Cryptotermes secundus (assembly GCF_002891405.2). Lineage (NCBI taxonomy): Eukaryota > Metazoa > Arthropoda > Insecta > Blattodea > Kalotermitidae > Cryptotermes > Cryptotermes secundus. The sequence continues at coordinate 3,319,122 of NW_019744106.1, forward strand.
TCTTATCCGACTGAATAAATATCAAGATATGAGAAAATCAATGACACTGGCTAGAGCATATCCTTACTAAAGCTTTAATCGTTCAGGTGGTACCGAGGATCACATCCATACAGAGAAACAAACGGGATTCCAAAACCACAAACCATCAAATTCTCCGAAGAGGCCAACAGAATTTCTTGAGTATGTTAGAACAGATACCTTAAACTGAATTGTTGACAGAAGAACATCAACAGAGAAAATTCTGAGCATATTTGTTGACTTGAGACTGCGCAAGAATACAACAGATTAACGGATGACCCTCTCATCTGCTCTACAGGCATGCGCATCCCGCCTGTACCGTAATATTTCCCACCTCACACGATATACCAAGAAGTCAGGTAGCTCTGAAATCGGCCCTGTAAAGATTTTAGAAAACAGTTTTACTTTCTCATATAATTAGTATTGTGGCGTAAAGACCCGTCGCTTAGTAGTGACTCCATCAACAGCGACCGTTACTAGGTAACGCCCACAACATTCACGCAAGCAACAACAGAACAACGAGTTTATGCAATCCGTTTCTAAACAAAGGATCGGTAAATACGCGTCTACAATAATAAAGTTATTGTTGGAAACGGTGTTTTCTATTAGGTCCGTGCAAAGTGGTTATACAGAAAAAATAGAAGAAATCAGTTCAGCCAGTCACCCGTGTGGAGGCGGGGTCGAATACCTCCACCTTGACCTTGCGAGTCGTAGAAGGTGACGAAAACGGAAGTCTCCAATACACCTATGAGACAGTAAAATTTGATCTCGAGTGCCAAGGGACCCGAGAATGACTGCGCTGAAAAGGACCAGCAGAATATACAAATGAGACCAGTCCTCTCGTCAGAGAGGTTCGCCCCACAAGAAACAAGACAAACAACTGTCAAGCAGTAATAAGTATCTGTCTATGAGCCAAAGATGAGGCTTGCTACCAAGACTTAATGACTGAGTGACCGTCTGTCGCAATGTGACTTTGACTTTGACTTGAACCAGTTCAGCTGAGCTCGGAAAGAGAGGCTGAGAAGGGATAGCGATCCAGTTCAGTGAGTTGTCAGTTGACAGAGAGTCAACTGAAAGTCACTCAGTGAAGAAAAACTGGGAGGTTGGAGTACAATGGCTGAAAGCCTGGGAGTTAGTCATGTGAGAAATGAGTTCTGCACGGGAGGCTGTGAAGATAGAATCTAAGCGAGTGAAGCTGAAGAATCTCCATCTTTAGAAGCCGTTGCCAGGAAATGGCTGGTGAAGGAACAGCAGGCTGATAAAATGGCTTAGCGATCGTTGTGGTGCTTTGTCAAGTGTGGAGAATAGCCATAGCACTGTAATTACTTGTAGTTCCGAGTGGCGTGTGCAAGTGGTCAATAAATCCATCCGCCAACCCATATTCCGTCTGCAGTCACACATAAATCGTGACAGTATACATCAGAAATGAAAAAAATTATCTGTGAATGATGAAGTACTAACAGGTTTTAAGCCCGACCTGAATATGAATATGTTGTTCCAGGATTGCCATCTCTCTGGACGTCGGCAAGTGTGGATGGATCCCTCGCTACCGCCTGGACGGCTGGACATATTTAATTCAAATTCGATATTTAAGAGTTTATTCGTCACATGTCGATGGTCGATAAATTTTAGTATTCTGGCTTCAAAAATAGCCGCCCTTCAGATAGGTCCAAAGAAGAAAAGCACAAATTTTTCGAAACAGGCTACGATGATTTGGATTAAATTTCGGTAATTCATGGAAAACATATCTCCACAAATTAAACTGCACTGATGGTCGCAATGTAGCGGTACGTGTATTAGAGACTGAAAAGCTAAATGTCAATTTCACCCAAACCAACTTTACTGGTCGGGTGGATTTTTTATTCTTGTTCGATAACGAGTAAAAACAATGGTCTAATAATCGATTTCATTTCCAAGGTAAAGCAGTCAAGGTAAGTCGTTTATAAGACGGCGTCCGCCGCATACTCCCACATGGAACAGGCATGAGTCATAACAGACCTAATCAGAGCTTTGAAAAGAGCTAAGTTTAACATTCGTACTTAAACGCCCACTTTTGAGTAGAGACGAAGCCGTTACGTACATGCGCAAGGCCTTGGTGTATCCACGTCATCCTACTGTTGAAAGTGACGCCAAAGTAAGTTACATTGTTTATAAATGGTGCATCCAGACGTACGAAGTACTGGACAAGGAGAAATCAGGCACAGAATGTACAAGAGGCTTGAAGTTGGCGGCGGTCAGGCCTACGACCGCTCTGCTGACTAACTGCAGTTTCAGCGTAGTTACATAAGTTAAAGACATGACCTGCAGCATTGACAGAAAACTCTGTAACCCTTGTATAAATATTACTTAATGCAGTGACAAAGGATGAACAGAGTCCATAGTGATCTGAACGCCGTGACAGCGCGTATAAATCCTGCTGAAAGTACTGTGTAACAAACGTAACGCCCTCTTCGTCGAAGAGGCGGCCATATTTCGAAACATGTACAGGCCTATTAGAGAATAAAAATCTTGGGCATACTAACGTCAGGAATTATTATGATGGCGAAGGCCAGCAGCAATTTAATGGACCAATCGATCTCTGCATCAACCGGGAAGGAGATCCTCACGAGGAGGCGTGTTAGAATACCTCCACCGCAACCCCGAGTCTTAGGAGTTGACCGAAAGGGAACTCCGTGTCTGGGGGTATTACTGGGCCACCTTGTCACTAAGAGACATAACTACAGGGACCTGATCCTCCAGGTCTTGTGTCTGAAGACTCTCAAAGACGTCAGACAGTGAAATATGGTCATGAGTCCCGTGGGACTCGGAGCCAAGAATTACTGTTCTGGCGAGGATAAGCAGCGTTTACTGGACTGGACAGTCGGTGCAAGTGTTATGCAACAAATGTAGCACCTACGCGGGAAGACCGATCCTTCCCCTCGTCGAAGAGGGGGCCCCACTTCTAAACACGTATATGATTAGAAGGGAACAAAAATCTTGGTCACAGATCTCGACGAGACCTGAAGCCAAAAATGACTGTGCTGGCGAGGATCAGTAGCAATTTAACAGACCCAGAGACTAATCTCTGCAACGATTTTTGTGTTTGACGTGTCGGTGGCACCCTTTGGCCTCTGAAGGAAAATTCAAACACCCGTTTTCAGTGATAAATTAATTTCTATCTCAAACCACGTGCTACATACAGAGACAATTTTTCCGAGCAAAGGGTAAGATCTTCTGATTTGTGATGCCGTGTATTTTGGTAAAGGGTTATTTCGCGACACTGCTGCCATACAGTGTTCAACGGCGTAATGACACATGAATGATGACCTGAAAGAGTTCGGATAGATGCGATTGTGGCTGAACCGAGCTGTTAGCCCGGATACTTTTGTGGTACTGAGAACGACCACAAAAACTTCAATCGGTTTCCGGTTTCCAGTTTTTAGGGGGCGAAATTGGAAGAGCACCTTCTCAACCCTCATTTCTTCCTCATTTAAGAAAAACCTTATATATTACATGCAAAGTTAAAGCCGTACGAATGAAAGATATCAAATTGTTTCAGACCCTGTGCACTTAAGCTTGACAGTGTTTGAAATATATAGTATACTCCTTTGTGGGACCTCAGGCGTCCTTTGGTGTCATATGCATCTCCGGTTCACAATATATGGTTTGGCGTAATCTATTTTATCTGTCGGTGACATCCAGGATGGATCAGTTGTTTATTTAATGATGTTTTCAATATCGAGACTGTATAGCTGCAGGATGGGGAAAGATATAGCGAGAAGGATCACCCACACGGATATTAGGGATCACCTGAAAGACACACTGATGACATCACCAGTGGATCAGACCTTCGGCACGTCAACCTAATGTCGAACATTCTGGGCGTACAGCTTAACTGGAGAAATTGTAGCCAAGTATAAAGTTGAAGATTATATCTTCGGAAGCTTGGCCTCAAATGTTAGGTGAAGCCATGTAGTTCCTTAATCTTTTACCGACATTTCGGATAAATGTGCTGCCTCCATCTTCAGGGTAGATTAAAAAATACTCGACTTCGATGAGTATCATAACATAGGATTGCAATATCATCACGTAGTTATGCATGTGACTATAGAAGGGGTTTGGATTGGTGAATGTATTTTTTGATAACTTATAAACAAGACTCGGAATTACAAGTAATTACAGAGCCACAGCTAATTTCTTAAATTCACAAATCTCTATAGCACCTTCTAAGCCTTTACCAGCCTGCTGTGGATTCAGCTGTTTCTAACAATAGAGGTTCTTCAGTTTCACGCGCTCAGGACCTCTGTTCACCGATTCGCATAGAGAAAGGAACTGACGACTTCTCTTGCTTATAACATCTCAGTACCAACAACGTAGAAGGCTGCGCCATAGCTCAAGCGGTTAGTCGCTCGTTTCCCACCACGGCGGCCCGGGTTCGATCCCGGGTCTGGTCAAGTGGGATTTGTGGTGGACAAAGTGGCGCTGGGGCAGGTTTTCTCCGAGTACTTCGGTTTCCCCTGCCAATCTTCATTCCACCAATTGCTCCGCAATCACCCTCACCTATCATCTGAGGCTGGTACAATAGGCCAGAAGTGTCCGCAGTACAAGGGACTTAGTCCCATCCAAATAGCAATAAAAAAAGAAAACAACGTAGAAACACCGCATTTCCAACAGCAACTCTATCATTGGGTGAGTATTCGTTGCAGCGGGGACGTGTTTACTGAGTCGTTGCCCAGAAACGGTCATTGTTTACAGTATCACTGCTTAGCAACGGGTTTATAAGCGACAATACTTTTTGCTACCATCATTGAGAACTTCAAATCTGAAACACTGGGACCCACAAATTTATCGCATGACTTCCTCTCAAAATTTAAAATTTTTCACAGATCTGGAATCCAAGATGAACGATGATGAATGCATTAACACACACCCAATTTATCTGGCGAATTTAGAGTGTCATGCTATAAAACAAGGCACCAGTTCTGTGCAAGGAGTAGGCAGATGTAGTGCATTAATTTTTTACTCTTCCCAATATTTGCACCCGATACTGGACCTGCCCAGACACCTGGACTCAAAATCAGCGGAGAAACAAGAACATCTAGTGAAAGTTTCCTGTTAAGAGTTGTAAGGGAGACTGATATAGGACTGGCAGGAAAGAAAACGAACTGATAATGAATAAATACTGTGCGAGTCGAGGCTTTCTGTCACGCAACAGATATGTACTCTGAGTTGTCTGACGAACAGAAGGGGGAAAATGTATGTAACTTAACTAGAATCGTTATTATAAATAGCATGCACGAAACATGTTTAATGCGTTATATAATACTGCATAATGTAAATCGAAGTTTACCCGCATTGTAGGAGGGATGAGGACAAGTGTGGCCCCGATCATGCGGTCCTGAATGAAGGACAAACACACGATATCATAGTTCACGTGATATGGTTACACGCACAAGATACATGCATATTTATAGCAGCGCCATCACTGTCGTAGCGTTCAAAATGGCTGCCGAGTTTAAATATTCCCAATTATGGATCTGAGACTATCATGTGATAGCATATTATGATGAAGCTTACTATAAGAATTGAGCGCTCTGTTTGCTTGTTGCTGGTAGCTGGGAAATTCTTCGATCCTTAAAATGAATGCGTACGTTCCTTAAAAACAACAGCAAAATTTTATCACATTACACGATATCATTTCCAGTGTTAATGTTTCCCCAGCAAGCGCAACCCTAACCTGAAACAAGACGCGAACCTTTCCTTCTACAGGGAAGTACCTCTTCAAATCTTTGCTGACTAACCGCTTATCTTGAGTTGTTATTTCAGGAAGATGTTGTCACAGTACCTTAAAATAGGCCACGATCGCTTCTTCAACAATTCTTTCAGGAAGATATTGTCACAGTACCTTAAAATAGGCCACGATCGCTTTCTCAACAATTCTTTCAAGTTCACCGAACCCGACCATCGCTTCAGAGAGATATCTACAGTGTTAAGAAAGACCCCCAGAAAGAGGTCAATGCTTGTGAAATTTTCACATATATGACTTCGGGTTGGTGACTCGATTTATTGATCATTTTAATACGTGACTCGTGACTACATTTTACATTTCACTGTTACACACACAAGTGTTCTCAGTCTGTTACAGTGTGCACTAGTTGTCTGGCAACGGATCCTTCCGATGGAGATTCTACATCTTCCGTTCTCACGTTGATACTGCCCGGAGATCATCCCGCACCTGAACTCTTGTCATCTGTGAACTCAACTACAGCGCCGTTTCTTCTCACCCTCCCTTACAGAGCTCGACTCAACTGTTGACATTCAACCGAACTATCTCGCTCACCAACCAACCATTTCATTTCACTTCAATTACCTGTGCACTCAGCCTGCCTGGGTTCCTCGGGGGAGGACCCAAAAGGAAACACCGCCTCCGACCGTCCCTTGGAACATAGGGCGGATTTCTGAGTTTCATTGACAATTCTTTACAGAGGGTAGAACTCCTTTGACGGGTGATCAGCCCATCGAAAGGCACCTACCTAAACACATGACAACACAAACACAGAATAAATGCATACACACACCGAATATCCATGCTTTGTGTGGGATTCGAACCCATGGTCTCGGCTTCCGAGAGCGCGGAGACAGTACATGCCGCAGACTGCTCCTCTACCGTGACCGGCATATTATGCTATGGTCAGTGTTTATTATATGGGCGACGTTACACGTACGCATGGGAAACAGTAAGTTGTCAGGTGAACTGGACCGTCAACACAACTTCAAGGTGAAGACAAACATATGTTGCGGTGTCTCTTACTCGTTTACTCTAAGCAGGTGTATGCTATATGTTTCGGCCTTTACTTCGGTCATCATCAGGAAAATGCCATAAAATATAAACTACGTTACTTGAATTTAGTTGCCCTAATATGAAACCATATTATGCAATTTTTGTAGTTGTGATTATTAGCGAATGCACCTTAAGGAATGGAAACAATATATAGACAAGTTAAAGCGATGTAACTTCTTGTCTAAGGTTAAAACTTATATATATTAGAAATTAATAAATGTTATTTATTATTATGGTATGTCTTAAAGTATTGTATTGGATTTGATCAACGCGTTGCCAGGCAACAGCTGCATAAACACGGTCCAACATGGAACAACAGATGAGGCTGTGTTTTCTATGTAGTCCGCGCTAAGCAGTGGTGGAAGAACGGGGTTATGCAACCGTGTGGAAGCGACACGTAAGAATTCAAATAGAGGTTATGGATACGATTCGAACAGTCATTACCGATCTTTAATTTTTTAAATAAATAGGCACTATGTTACAAGCCGGAAGGTCGCGGTTTCATTTTCCGATGAGATCAATGGATTTTTCAATTGAACTTATCCTACCAGCCGCATTATGGCCTTGGGTTCGACTTAGCCTCTGACAGAAATGAGTACCAGGAATCTTCCTGGAAGTAAAAGGCGGCCGTCGCCTAAAGCTGGCAGCCTCAACGCCATCTCTGAGCCGATTGTCTAGAAAATGTGGGAGCCTCGACGTCTCACAACTTTATGGGTCTCCATGGTCAATTACAGGAATAGCTTTACCTTTTCTATAGTTATTAATATATTTATTTCGATGTACTTCTTTAAAGTTTTAGCTACTATATACAGTGACACTGAAAAAGAAACGTGTATTTTACTGAAGACGAAGAATGTGTAACTATCAAATCAAGGACAGTCCCACCTACATACAAGATGCTGCGGTGCAGAATCGGATAAAAGATATTTCTGTTACGAGATCTGACGGTCTCACATTCGTGAGTAACACGATTGCGGTCTTCCAAGAAGTGTAATTTGGTGGGTAGGTACCAACATTTCGGAGGAACCTTCCGTCTCCAACTTCAGGGTAATATAATTCGGAATTAATGAAGTATCATAGTAAACATGTATTAACATTATAACGATACAGCAATAATTTCGTCTTCCACGACACAGCTGTACAGACACCGGCGATGTATTTTCCCACGTACATAATGGCCGCTATATATTGCCATTATGGGTTATTTCCTGTGAAATGTCTCACTGGGAGCAATATGGGACCACAAGCTTAAAGCCTCCTCCCCTCCACTATCGTGACGAGAAACATTTATTGTACTATAGAGCAGTTACACTATTAATACCACGTTCCATTGTACAGGTTGTCTAGAAAATTAATCCTTTGCAAACTTTAGTTTCACAAGTCATTTTGTCAAAATTCGTGCTCCCACCATAACTGAAATAAAGATCCTATTTTTCCACATACTTTATTTTTAAAATTATATACATTTTTTATGCATTGTAACGGATTTGCTCAAAGCTTTCTAGGAAATGGCTCGGTAAAGACGTTCCGACGTGCAACAATGGAAGGTGTCCCTCAGTGGACGAATTTTATAGCTCGTTGCTAGGCAACAGAGAGATCGCCAATGAACAAGCTGCCTAGGAATCACGTGATTTTAGTTTTCTGTGTTTTCCGTGAGGAGCCTATATAACGAAAACCTGTTGTAGCTTAGATTATTGCAGAGTGCATTGCAGTGCAGTGCAGTGCAGTGTAGCGTAGTGTAGTTAAGAGTTAGTTGCAAGAGTGCGACTGTGAAGAGAAGACTTTATGTGTAATAGTCGGAGTGCGTAATTTAGTGAGACTTATAGTTCATGTGTTTTAATTGTGTTACCAAAAGGCGACTGGTGTGTGTGTGTGTGTGTTTATGTGTAAGAGTGAATTATAACGTGTAGAAAGAGCGACAGCTATATAATTACGTGTAATTACTGGTGGTGTGTATCAGGAGTAAATAAACGCGTTCATTCAACTCAGAACCCGTGTTATTAGTCATTAATACACGTGATAGTATATACAGGATGTACACAAAAGAATTGCGCGGTTTCAAAAGTTCATGAAGATGACCCAGAAACAGCTTCGAAACTTGTAGTGGGTAAGAATAGAAACACTGTCAATACTATACAATTGTGTTGACGGTACTGTAAGAATTATACGTATATGTAAGGTAAAGCTATCCCTGTAACAGGCCGTGAAGGCCCATAGGGTTGTGAGACGTCGAGGGTACTACATTATCTAGACAATCGGCTCACAGATGGCGGTAAGGTTGTTAGCCTTACGCGCCGGCCTTCCTTTACTCCCCAGGAATGTTCCTGGTACTCATTTCTGTTAGAGACTGAGTCGACCCCAGGGCCACTGTGCGGCTGGAAGGATTAGGTCAATTGAAAATTATCCACCCCATTGGGACTCCTAGTCCGCGACCTTCCAGCTTGCAGCATAGTGCCTCAACCAACTAGCTACCGCGTGCCCCTCTACTGTGTATGTACCCGTATGTTTGAATTTCCCATACAGTATGATAACCGTAAGCATGTTGAGAGTAGAATCTAGTAATTCTGTAAAGATGACGTTACGGTCTACGCCAACTGAGGATGACGCACTCTCGTTCCCATAGTAGAGTAAGTATGAGGGCGGAATAAGTGAGCACGCCAAGCGTCGTCGGTATGAGGTGTAGGAATTACATCGGCACGAACAAATACTTCCGCGCGGCAAGAAATTTGTGGCATCTGCATGCCGCAAAGCGTCCGCAGTGTTCTGATCGCATGCCATCCTCAACCCCTAACAGCCCAGGTTCATTCATTTCGTATGCTAAACACTGCAGGGAGTCGAACATGGTTACAAATAAAACTCAAATTGCTGTTGTGGTAAGAAGTGGGAATTGCAGAGAATAAAGAATGAGATCAGAATAGACATATGTATACTTCGGGTATCCCGGGGTGGAATACCTCCACCGTAACGCTGCGAGTCATATGAGGCTACGAAACTGGAACCCAGTGCCTAGGGGTATATCCAGGCCACCCTGTTCCTGGGGGATATAAATAAGGGGACCTGCTCTTTCAGGTTGGTGAGTCTCGAATCTGAGACAGTAAAACATGTTCATGAGCTCCGCAGGACTTGGACATGACAGTGACTGCGTTGACGAGGACCAGCAGCAATTGTAAACGACAGATCCTCTAGCCAGAGAGGATGTTACTTAAGGATTGTAAAAGCAAGTATTCAGTTGGAAAATAAAATTACTGGTAGTGGGTCATAAGGAGTTTGTCGCAAAGACGAACTAATTGGCGATAAACCACCAGTCGGAAAATAAGTCTGACTCTGACTCTATGTTTTTGGTTAGTTTAGAGCATGTTGGTGGTGTTCCTGTATCGTTTCCGCAAACAAAGAATGCAAGTTCCTATTCCAGCGCAGTATTTATCTCTTTGTGTGATATCTCATCATGGTGCCAGTATCTATGCTGTACTGTATACCTTCAGGCTTGTAGTAATGCCTCAAGCCCCTATGCTGCCGCGTGGCCAGCAGTACACCAATAGCACATAAATTTATTGGTAAGAAAATACTGAATATTTTAGACATTGGTTTGAACTTGTTTCTCGCTGATGTACGAAACTGGATGTGCAACACTCTTGCATGAAAACCTTCCATTGCTTCAAAATGGGCTTAAAGATATTCCTCTGTCATTAGGTATAGCATATTCCATATTATGTCGCCACAGCACAAATTCTGACCTTACCAGAAAGCCAGATAAAATCAAAATACTACGCCGTTCTTGGAAATTTTCATTTTATTAACAATGAGTTCTGCGATACACAAAATTTAAAAGTGAAATGAATATGAAATGGAAAAGTGGGCCCTCATGAGAATGTACGCCATATTTAGTGGTGTTCACTAGATTCTGTTTTCTGTTTCTGCCCCCCGCAAGATGCACGTAATGACGATGTATGCACGCAGTTCTCAAAGTTAGAGGTCGAAACTGTGGAATATATATATATATATATATATACGTGTTTATCCGAAATTATCACGCCAGTACACTTTCGAACCACGAATAACATACGAGAATTTCATGTAAATTTGTAGGTTGAGGTACAATATTACTATTCGTCAATAAAGTGATGCAAAAATAGCTTTCAACCTTCAACCCATTTAAAATGCAGAATAAGTCTATTTGCATACATTATGCGGTACAAGGCTTGGCTTAATATTGCGCATGCCCTTTCAGAAAGTTTTAAACCAGAGAATTCCACCCAATGAAACAACACGAATGTTTCGGAGTAATAATAACGTAACATATTTACATAAAGCCTCGTGTCACACCGCCATTTGTCCCCAGAAGTAAGTTACCAAAGTCACATACGACGAAATTACGGGATGATCTATTAAGGAAATGGGGGGTTGCTAATCGGTTTCAGTAATGTCGTCATTCCGTCAGTTTTAAAAACTAGCAGAGATTAGGTCTAAGTATGTTATTTATTTCTTGCAGTAATTTATGCAAGTATAAGTATTGCCACGTGTACGGGTGACTTATAAGACGGGATTTGGATTGGATTTATTGCACATTATATATTCACAAATGGGAACTAGAGGCAATACAGAGCTATCGCTATTCTGCACACTTTACAGTTCATCGTTATACACGCACTAGAGTTCTCAGCCTTCACTAGTCGTATCCTGGCAACGGATTTGTAAAAGTCTCATTATAACGACAAATCACATATGAAGTCATTTCTGCACCATATAATTCCATTCTAGCCATTATTCTGCAGCTGCAGACTGGACTCGATTCAATTCCTCTGCTCCAAGGATCATATCCCGGCAGGCTAGCGTCTCGAAGCTCGACCCTTCACTTCCGACTCGACTACTTGGTCTTCTGTGACATTTTATAATACAGCATTTGTTGTTAAGGAGGCGTGTTAGTGGTCCGTCACCTGGCAACGGGTGTCCTTCTGTTGCATGTGTACGCTTCGCGGGAATGTGTTTACCGAGTCGTTGTCTAGCAGTGGACATACGCGTCACAGTACGGATGTAAATCATGTTATCTTACTTTGAAAAAGGAATGGAAATGACAAGTATCTGAACACAAAGTGCCCAGGGAAATACATGAAAGTAAGTGTGATAAAATCACAGAAAAATATAGCAAATGAGGCGATTTGTACACAGCACATAACGTGGAAGATCTGAGGCAGTAAAATAAAGAATTGATATCGGAAGACGTTATTGCAGTTATTGAATACGGTCACGATTTAGGAACTCTAGACGGGGTATGGATTGGACGAATTGAATTTATTGGCCACTTGTATACACCATTCGGAACAACAGTTTACAGATCACTGACACATACAAACTAGTGTCCTCAGTCTATTACAGTATCCACTAGCCGTTTCCTGGTAACGGCTACTACCGAGGAAGATTCTTCAGCTTCCCTCACTCAGGTCCTCTTGTCACAGCCGCCCACGCAGAACTCTTTGTCAACTGACAGCTCAACTAAAGAGGTCCCAGGCTGGCGGCCATTTAGTATCCTCTTGTCAGACTGACTTTCAACTGACAGTTGACAACTGAACTCTCACACTCACTAACCAGCTACTGACAACTCCAACCAACAACTAACTCGTTACTTCAAACTGTCCCGCTCATAGTATCTAGGCACGAACCACATAGAAAACACCTTTATTCTAGTGTTGCTTTGTTCGTTGCCGCGAAAAGATGTTTACCCAACCGTTGCTTAGAAACCGGTTGCGCAACTCTGTTGTTCTATTGTTTCGGGCGTTACTTGGTAACGGTCGCTGTTTACAGAGCCACTGCTTAGCCACAACACATAACAACTATTCTATATGCAGACATAATACTACAATGAGTTGGGCATGTAATTTGGATAGGAAGTCGAAACCTTCATCGAGATATCTGGAGGTAAATCCTAGTGAAACAGTTGTTTGGATGTTCGAGCATATCGAAGGAAAGAATTAATGTTTATTTCACTTCAACGACAATGGAGTTGTATCAGAAGTGAACAAATTGTCCAGTTCCCTCAAACAATGAATCGACGAACAATTCCACATGGTTTTCCATCAGAATGTCAGCAGAAATGTGTTGGAACTACATACTGGAGAATTGAAGGCAGAGCGCAAATAGTCATGGCTAGTGTAATTAGCTGACTGCCTGCTGCCATAGTTATTCACTTCGACAACGCAATGGCGATGCTCCCCTGCCACTTTTTAGTTTTGTTTCGAATTCAACAGAAATGAATGAACACAGAAATTATAGAGACAGACACGTAACACCCGGGTCTATCTGTGTTCGAGATATGATTTATAAGCCAGGATCTACCAAATGAAGAGCAAATAGTAAATCGCAGTGATACATGCGGTGGTCCAGATAAAACGAAATAAAGCGCCAACGCACATTTTCGTTGTTTTTAGCGATTGGCTTGAGGTGATACTACCTAATTCTCGTCATCAATTTGTAATCCAACAAAATTTCAGTTAAAATGTAAATCATTTTGATAGGTGTCTTAATCCATTGATGTCTGAAATTTATCTAAATAACAACTGATATAAAAATATAATTCCTACTTCACAGAAAATACACTACTTCTAATTACAAGGACAAATCGATTATTGCCTTTTAGGTAAAATATCAAATTGTGACGTTTAGAGGTGACTATTAGAAGGGGTTTGGATTGGATCTACGTCTGTTGCAAGCCTTACCAGACAACGTCTGGTAAAAACACAGCAGATTGAGAATCTTAGTACTTGCTGTAGTGGACTGCAGAGTGCATCAATTAACGACAACGCTACAGTTAATTGTAGTTACAATCTCCAAGTGTTCAATAAATCTGTCGATTGGGCTCAGCTGAATAGGTTTTTACCTGAGGACGGAGACAAAGTCAAGTCCCCAAAACATCGTGTTTTAAATAAAAAAAAACAAGATGACGTAATATCCAAAAAGTCAATAATTGTACTGCTTCATTTTCGGCTGTGTACAAGTACTGTGTGTTTTGTATAATAACTCTTTCAGCTCGACACAATCACTGTAATAATTTTAGTGTTTTAAATGCGCAACAATATATACGCAAATTATTTGGATATAGTTTCTCATTCGAAGTGTTGCAATTCAACATGTATCTTAACAAACAGAGCATAAGAAGTAGTAGTGGTTCCGGTGGACACGTTCGCAAAACAGTTCTAAGCGTGTATAATTTCTTTAAACAGAAAGTGTCTGAATAAAAACGAAGGGGGCTGTATTTCTCTAAATACCAAGACATCGAAGCTTGCTGTATAAGCATGTCGGAGGTTTGCCCGTATGCATAGAGGCATAGGATTGAGAACGTGTTTCTGCCACCCAGGAAACAAATAAACACTCCAAAAAGAGCGAAAAACAAGGCGACCTCCAAAAAAAGGGGTTGCATGCGAACTGTTTTCGAGTATTATATGACAAAGGCGGGGATACGCGGTATTGTACTTGGTTGAGGTACTATACTAAAAGACGGAAGGTCGCAGGTTCGATTCCCCTTGAAGTTATTACATTTTAAAATTGACCTAATCCTTCCAGACGCACTGCGGCTGTGGGGTTGACACACCCGCTAACAGAAATGAGTACCAGGAATCTTCCTTGGGTGTAAAGAGCGGCTGGCACGCAAGGCTGACAATCTCATAGTCATCTGTGAGCAGACTGTATAGAAAATGTGGGAGCCTCGATGTCTCACAACCTTATGGGCCTCCACGGCCTGTTACAGGGATAGTTTTTTATCTTTTTTATGACAAATGCGAATTCCTTAATTGCTACTTGCGGCATAATGCGTATAAAGTTTCAGTTCATATTGAATTCTGTTCCTACGTAGTCCGTTCTGATATCAATCTGCTAACGCTGCTACTGCCACATACACGGCAAACTGGTAACGTCGCGGAAACTCCCTATTCGTTCTGGCCGAACGTCAGGAAATATGACTCATGCTAAAGGATGTTCGAAGAGTACGGTGTTATACGCAGGGGGCTCCGTCAGTGAAGAGGGGGAAGTGGGGTATAGGATGTTTGCTGCTGGGAAGAATTACTAGATCTACACAAGGAAATACGGAATCCAATAACGTTTACATTATTGATACTCGTATGTTTCATGTTCGACAAGCGTGCTCTACTTGTTAGTTTAGTGAACTCGTTGTTTTGTTTGTTCCATCAACTTATTTTGGCGACATGGATCATTTCCTTTTGAGACACAATGTTGTAGTCTTAAGACGCGTCCACATTACTTGTGGTCGTTCTCGAGCTCGTGTGACTCGCTACGCTCGCGAATAATGTGAACGATATGACAAGTCACGAGACAAGCAAATTTAAAATTTTTAATTTAAAAACTATAGCAAATAAATTGAAATACGACTACGGCCTATACACACTACGAGTAAATATACGGATCCTCACGCGCCGAAGCCTGGCGAGCAACTGAAGTAGTGTGGACGAAGATTTACGAGCATAAGTAAAAGCCAGACAAGTCTCAGACGAGCACAAGCCTGGCGAGCACGAGCAGGAGCACGAGTAATGTGGACGCGCCTTTGTTAAAATAGCTGATTCATTAAGGTGAACCATTATTTCGTCGTCACATATTTTTATTTTTTTTATTGCTAGTGGGGTGGAACTAAGTCCCTTGTACTGCGGCCACTTCTGGCCTATTGTACCAGCCCCAGATGATAGGTGAGGGTGATTGTGGAGCAATTGGTGGGATGAAGTTTGGCAGGGGAAACAGAAGTACTCGGAGGAAACATGCTCCAGCGCCACTTTGTCCACCACAAATCTCACTTGACCAGACGCGGGATCGAACCCGGGCCGCCGCGGTGGGAAGGCAGCGATAACCGCTTGAGCTATGGCGCGGCCGTGCAATGTAATGTTACTTGGAATGTCCAAGGACTGGACGTAAAGCAATAGGTGTCGTCTGGAAGGAGGAGTTAAAAGCGCAGTTCACAATGCACCGTCAGTACTACCATTACAAGGAAAGCAGATTCGTGTGTAGGAGGCAAAGAGCAATTCCCCGGCCTGTACGCAAACAGAGAGCGAACACACAGTCGCCCGACATCGACGTTTTGTTTTATGCACTCAATAGATATTATGAATAGACTATGCGGTAGCGTAGTTGGTTGAGGCACTATGCTACAAGCCGGAAGGTCGCGGGTTCAAGTCCCGATGAGGTCATTGGATTTTTTTCAATTGACCTAATCCTTCCAGCCGCACTATGGCCCTGGGGTCGACTCAGCCTCTAACAGAAATGAGTACCAGGAATTAATTAAATAATTTTCCTGGGGAGTAAAGCGCGTCCGGCGCGTAAGGCTGACAACCTTACCGCCATCTTTGAGCCGATTGTCTAGATAATGTGGGACCCTCAACGTCTCACAACCCTATGGGACTTCACGGCCCGTTACAGGGATAGCTTTACTTTTTTCTTTTTACTATTTATATACATACGTAAATGTTCTAATACCAGATTACCGAGATTTACATTAAACTCGAAACAGGCCTCACGCAGTTAAGTAGTTCTTAGGAAATTGTTAGGTCCATCGAGTTCAGTTTCTTTAAGAAAATAAAAACAGGTATATCTCTCCGTATACGTCATTAACCAGTGTACATGTTTTTGGAATGGAGAAGCATTCTGTTTTCAGTGCGGTTGGAACTGAAGTTTCGAATAATATTAAGATAAATACAGGCTCTAAGAGTTTTAAGAGATTGTATTTATTTACAAACAGGTTTACGCGGAGTCCCGTAATATTCTCTGCCCTTCCGCGTTTAACCCTGTCTGATGTTGTTGGTGTTGGAAGAGATGTCGTCGCTATCAGACAACTCAATATCACTAAGAACATCTTCCAACAAACCAGGGATGTCATCATCTCTCACATGTCTCTTGGCCGTTGTAAATGAGAAAACACGCGCACAAGGCACACACAATATGTCACTCGGAAAATGCGGGAGAAACTTACTGCAAATTTGTTGCAATAGAATCGCCTCGAGGGTCTCGAGACTAGAACAGAATCGAAACTGAAGCTTCATTCTTCGAGATGAAGTGTATACAAGTACCATCTGTAGGCCAATAGGTACAAATACAATGAAATAAAAGCTTTCTTCAGAGGCTCATTGCCCTATTCTGTGATCGTTTGGGGAAAAAATCGTAGAAAGTCGATTTTTAGTGCAATTGACATCAAACTCGAGATTCTTGGACTTTAAACATCGATCTACACGGTGGTACATTATGCTACGACATCTGAAGTCACAGAAAGAAATTACAAGCGTTTAGAAACTGCTGGACACTGTGGCCTACAGAGTGGTCGCGCCTCATTCTTCGCATATACCAGTGCGGCCTGTAGAATGGCCGCGCAGCATTTAAAGGGTTAAACAAGAAAGGAATTCCCAACAATCTATGCTGCCCGAAATTTCAATACCGCATTCAAGGATCCCACCACTCACCCATATTGTGAGCCAGATGAATCAAGTGCGCACACACACACACAATATTTATTTTAGGTCCATTTAATATCATCTACATCAGTTTCTTCCTAGTGGTCTCTTTCTTTCAGATCCTCTTACTAAAATTTTATATGCATTTCTTTGTCTCTCATCCATGCTACATGATTTACCTATCACATCCTCTTTGATTTGATAATTACTCGTATCTAAGAAGCCTAAGGTATATACGTACCCTATGTTGGCGTATAGTTTTCTTAAAGTTGAAGCATGTGGTACATATACCAACCACTGTGCTTGAAAGATTAAATTTTATAGCCCATAAACGTCAGGTGTTATACGTGATGTCCACATCGCAGGCAGTAACTGCTGGAGACGGAGGCTGTAAAACTTCATATTTCGAGTTCGACTTGTTTCTTGCGGTAGGCAACACTGCTGCACACATCTGCAGTAATACAAATTATGTTCCCTAGGATCAACGGTCAGTATTTCTACCACACATACAGGTCGAGTTGTCACGGCATAATGTGATACATACTAAATAATTTACAGACATTCATGACTCAGCAATATTTTCGGAACTATAAATAAACAAGTAGTAACATTATAAATAAGCAAAGAGTAACTTTATAAATATTATACGTATAACCTAACAAACATTGATGTGACTTGGCAAGATAGGGGAGATGTTTAGATGTTTTGAAGTGCGAAACAGGGGAAACAGATAGAAGGAGAAACGCATGAAAACTAGAACACAACAATATGAAATTTCGAATGTGAATATTATGATTTAAACTTAAGGGAATAGTAATTAAATCAAGTTTAACCAGTTTAATATACGTATAAATATAGCTTGCAATACAACTTGCCGGTCACGGTAGCCGAGCGGTCTAATGCATGTACTGTCTTCGCTCGCTGGGAAGCCGGGATCTTGGTTTCGAATTCCACACAAGGCATAGATGTTTGATATGTGTATGCGTTTATTCTGTGTTTAGGTAGCGACCTTGCGATGAGCTGATCACCCGTCCAAGGGTCCTACCGTCTGTGAAAAATGACCACGGAACTGAGAAATCAGTCCTGTGCTCCAAAGTGGAAGCAAGAGGAGAGAAAGAAGAAAGACAAGAAACAATACAACTTGTAAGGGCAACATTAAGAGACAGAACTAGCTCAGGATTGCGTCGAACGGCGGGCTTTGGTAATACAAGTGCTGAAATTTCGGATTCTGATATCACCGTATTTACTGTTGCTTAGGCAATTAAGATTACATTCTTTGCAATGTCGCCCGCTGTCACTGTCTTCTGCAGACATAAACGTCGGATCGTCACTGTGACTTTTCTGAACTTACTCATATTTGACAGCTGTGAGATTTGTCGAGGTTCGACTGATGTTTGCTGATTTTAAAGATGACATAACGCCACAGGAAACACGCGAGAGTAGTAGCCGCTGTGCTTCTCTAGAATTTTTTATGATAGAACTTAGGTATCTCTTTTGAAAGTTTTAAAATTAATTGCATGTGGTTGTTATGAGTATGGTAATGGTAAAGTTGTCCCTGTGCTTAACTAATTAAGTACTATGTCATGAAGGTGTATGGGGGAGTTGATGTATAGATCCATATTTTCTTGACCTCGGCTCTAGTTGCAGGTGAGTGGTCAGCTTCAAGACCCGGCATCTTTGTCCCGGGGCAAAAAGCTCCAATACCCAGTGGACAGGAGGCTGGGTGAGCCCCAGTGCAGACTACCCTAACCCGGCTCCCAAGATAGGCCTATCCCTGTAACAGATCGTGGAGGTCCATACGGATGAGAGACGTCAAGACTAATTTTTCTAGACAACTGGCTCACAGATGGCGGTGAGGTTTTCAGCCTTAAGCGCCGGCCAGGCGCCCTTTCCCCCCTAAGGAAGATTCCTGGTACTTATTTCTGTTACAGGCTGAGTCGACTTCATGGTTATAATGCGGATGGAAGGATTAGGTAAATTGAAAAATCCAATGAACTCGTTGGGAATTGAACCCGCTAACTTCCAGCTTGCAGCATAGTGCCCAGTGTTATGGGTGCAAAAAGTAAATTAATTTAATTTGGAGTTAAATTGAAAGGTCAAGGATCACAGCGTTAACCGAACAAAGTGACAAGGGTCGACATAATAATGACACTGTGCTGCTGTTTATGAAAGGAAGAAGTGTTATGTGGGAAGATTCCCGGCCGCAACAACTGCCGGCCCCACACGTCTCGCCTTCCGTGCCTACCGCGCATTTATATCTCAGTCTGTTCAATGCAGTGAGAGCTCGGACTGTAACAACAACGTAATGAAAACAGCTACGCGATGTCAGGTACAAGAAGTCTCTGTTTGCGGGTCCCTCGTATATACTCGTACCAGGATTTCTTTCTTAAAATCCTTCAAATTCACGCGACATTTCTGCATATGTGCTGACTTTCACTCTTACCAATTCCGGAGGTCCGATAAGGTTGAGGCTTAGGCGCATGCGCCAATCAGAATTTATTTAAAGCCACTGTTTATTTCTATCTGTATTTTCTGTGTAGGCCGTGCTAGAGCTTAAGGGGTTAGACGGGGGAATCCCACCGTGGCGGCCTAGGTACTATCCCAGATCAAGTCATGTGGGGTTTCTGGTGGACAAAGTGGCACTAGGGCAGGTTTTCTCAGAATACTTTGGTATCCGCTGCCAATTTTCATTCCACCAAATGCTCCATGCTCATCTATCAATCAGGTCTGGTACAATAGGTCAACTGGTTAGGGCCGCACCATAGCTCAAGCGGTTAGTCGCTGGCTTCCCACCGCTGCGGCTTGGGTTCAATCCCGGGACTTGTTAAATGAGATTTGTGGTGGACAAAGTGGCGCTGGGGTTGGATTTCTCCGACTACTTAGGTTTCCCCTGCCAATCTTCATTCAACCAAATTCTTCATCATCAAAATCACCCGGGGCAGTTACAATAGGCCAATCAGTGGCCACCGTGCCGAGTGGACCCAACTGGACTCCATCCCCCACTATGCGAATAGGCCAACCGGTTCGGCGTAACAAGTGGACTCAGCCTCATCCCACCATAAGGAATTAAAAATACTTTGTGTTTTATAACATTATTGTCGGGGACATTCTTTTGACTGGTCAAGGTCATTACCCTTTCACACCTCCTCCAAAATCTTTTCTTCACCAAAACTCTACGTGTAAATACGTCTGTAGGAAGAACGGCGAGGAAGTGGAAGCTGTTGGAATCACTTGACCAGCAAGGAGAAATATTCCCGACTACAGTACATTATTCTTAGTGAAGGATGAGATACTCGTCTCCAAGTAAAACCAGAATGATCAAGTCAAGGAGGATGAGGTGAGCAGGGCATGTAGCACGAATGGAGGAGAAGAGGAATGCGTATAGGATATTGGTGGAAAAGCCAGAAGGAGAGAGACCACTGGGAAGACCAAGGCATAGGTGGGTGGACAATATTATAATGGATCTTAGAGAGACAGGATGTGGTGGTATGACTTGGATTGATCTGGCTCAGGATAGGGACCATTGGAGGGCTTCTGTGAACACGGTAATGAACCTTCGGATTCAATAAAATTCTGGAAAATCCTTGAGTAGCTGCAGAATTGGCGGCTCCTCAAGAAGGGCTCAACTCCATAAGTAAGAAAGTAATAGCATGTAATTAATCAAGTAAAAAAGGCTGTCCCATAGGTCAAGCGGTTAGTCACTGGCTTCCCACCGCGGTGGCCCGGGTTCAAACCTGGGTCTGGTCATGTGGGATTTGTGGTGGACAAAGTAGCGCTGGGGTAGTTTTTCTACGAGTACTTCGGTTTCCCCTGCCAATCTTAATTCCACCAAATTCTCCATCATCATACTCACCCGGGGCAGGTACATTAGGCCAATCAGTGGTTTCCGTGCCGAGTGGACCCAACTGGACCCCACCCCCCACTATGCGAAAAGAAGATCAAGCAAAAGACCCATAATAACCAGGAAAATAAAGTACGTACTGAAGACATCTACGATTTTGCTTAATATACACAATTATAAATTTCAGTCAGGCTAGCAAACTTACAGGTATGCTAACCAGCACTAACAAGTTACATACTGTCACGTATGGGGTTTGTCGTGATGAATAATAATGGGATCTAGATTAGCTGATTGGATTTATTGGCAATTCGATTACAATTGCAATCAAAGATAACAGCTTACTTCCAACGACTATCTACGAGTCGCTCCATTCCTTGCTGGACCACGAGTGTCTTCTTCTCTATTATGACGAATAACGAACGAAGAATCACTGTTTACACATCAAACTCCGCCTGAATTTCTTACGAATGAACTGCGACTCTTTTATAACTGCAAGCGGCCCGAATACAGATCAAAACCTCGAAGAGTTGTCACTGTTCCGTTGTCATGGGAATGCCTTTGTCAGTATTTGTTGCCACGAGAATCTGTGTTTGGAGACTTGTTACCTAGCAACGGAGGTCCCACTGTTGACTACGTAACCTCGAGAAATGTGTTTACCGAAACTTTGTCTCGCAATGATTTATCCCGGTTTTCAGGCGTCATTTCACACTTCTCAACAGCCGTTTCCTTAGAACATATATATTTCCTGATGATGACTTTACGGTCGAAAAAAGTAGCTGTTAACACTAAGTTTCTGTAAATAATGTTCAGCAATTGTATATAATATTGTGTGTATACTGCGTCTTAAACCTTACCACTAAACAATGCAGATGAATAGATATATGTGTAGCAATCAATCTCAAAGTGTACGACCCCACACGTCACCGTACCTCTTAGTACGAGTGGAAAGCATTATGGAATCACAGAAAATGGAACATCTGTTTTGTACCTCTTCTTCCTGTCCGATGACAATAAGTACTGTCTACCATTTCCCTTGAAAGCATTTTCCTGTGAATATCAGTGGTTTCCGTTCTCCCGTATTCGTGTCAGTTCATTCCTGATTCTGAAGCCTTAACCTGTCAGGCACACATCACATCCCATAACTGCGTTAGACAGTGAAATACCTCGTATTATGGAAACAAGAGAATTTCATTACGTCCAAAGGATCCCTCCGAACACTCAGTATTCTCAGAGGCGAGACGCGAATGGACGTAAAGAGGGTAGATACACCTTAGAGGGAAATACACACACGCCGCATGGATCGTGGGCACAAACTTAAGTATATTCGTTATGTTCTGTGTTATCGTGTGTAGATGCAGTCCTTAAGTGGTATCAGTCTCCACAAAACGAAGTATACCTCTTGTCCGTATAGGGATCTGAAAAATCCTTACTAAAGGAGAAACCATGAATCTGTAACTAACAAACAAATGTAATAATCATGATCAGAGCAAAACCAGTGGTAACGTAAAGGCGAAGTAATCCCTCTGTTTCGTTAGTTAAGCACCAAGACATGAATACATATGGGGGAGTCGCGTTAAAGCTCCATGCATTCGTACATAAAATTAAAAAAATTCATATGATAAACATTTTAAAAAATATGCAGTATAAATAGAGATCTTCGAATATATGATGCTTATTCATAAACAGACAAAATATGCATTTATATGCACCATCAAACCATGTCAAAAATTTAAGAAATGAAGTAATTCTTACATATATCCAAACGAGCATACTTTCTGGTTGCAAGAAAGAAATATGTATTTGCATTAAAATCCGGTCCCTAATGATAAGACTTAGAGAGGAGTTTTGTCCCTATCTTATGGACAGGATTCCCTGCAATATGCTGTAAGAATGTAATTATGATAATAATACAAGAATAAGTCTTGTACGGACTGCAAAAGCGTCAAACTTCATCATCCCGCATGACGGCTGTCAAGCCTTAACACTGATACTCACGTCATTTTGAAGCATTTTGACCTTAAAGAGTCTTTGGCCTTCTAGCCAACACCAAGCTGAAGGACCACCTCTTTCCGGCTGTCCGCGATTGCTTATTCAGTATCATCAGATGGGTTAATTACCAGATAAATAATTTTTATTTCTCACCATATTTTAACTATTACTAAACATGGTAAGACGGGCATGTAACATGAACGATAGGCGAGAAATATATCCAAAGTTCTGGTAGGAAAGCCTGAAGAAAACAAGCTACTCTTAAGACACAGAGGTTGATGCGAGGATAATACTAAAATTGATATCAAATATATAACATGAAAGAATGCCAACTGCTTTCATCTGGTTCAGGAAGGCGATTGCGATCTCTTGTGAACATACCCATTAACCTAGGGGTTATATAAAATGCTGAACCAATTCAGGAATGAATACTGCCGTTATAACGAACTTGCTGCCGTTTACAGGATTTGTGTAGTTCTGCATGGAACGCTAACTCCCAGCGAAATACTGTAATTTGACTTGCAATGAATGCTTCCTGATTGGAACCCAGTTATTGCATTAATCAAGCAGCATAAATTCGTGTCATGATGAGGCGTATGAAAGCCTACAGCTCGACCACAGCAATCAACCGAACTGTAAACAAAGCAGAAGTACCCGAAGCTACAAGTCCAGCAAACGTATATGAAGCTACATAAATATAGGGTGGCCAATAACATGACATTCGCTCGAAATTGAGAACCAGGAAATTTGTGTAGAAAAAAAGCTTCAGGCTTGTGGTTGTTATAGAAGCTAGTTCTCAAGTGAATGCCAATCTGAACGGCCAACACTAATTGGAACTCCGGGAGATAACATACCTCTGCGCAGGCGATAGCATGATATTACTAGAAGTTCTGGGAAGAACTAACCGTCTCCTGTCCTTTAAATATTACACGTATTATTTGATTCAAGGACCGCACAGAAAACATAGCTTCAGCATTTCTTATATTGTTGAGTGTGTATTGGTTGGAGCGGAATCGTGTTTACTCAGCCGTTGCCTAACAACGGGGTAAAATACAAGGTAATCACATAAGACGGATTTTCCTTTTGCAAAATAAAATTCGCTAAAATAGATCTTAAAGGAACAGGCTGAGAGGGTGGTGACTGGCTTTATCTGGCTGAGGGCAGACATAATTCTGTGTCTGAAGGTTCAGATTTCAGAAGTGAAGGAGAATTTACTGAGGAGTTGAGAGACTGCAAGCTGCATCTTCCACCGTAGTCAGCTACTGAATTTGGCAGAAAATGTCGGTCAAGTGGGTATCAATCTGATGGTCTTGCCTTCAAAAGTCGGTCGTCTGAATGAGAACTTTCACTGTTGCCCTCACTGGCGCCCAGCAAATGCCCTGAAAGTTAATTTAATTAGGCCACGACCACTTCCGACTAAAACTCCGCGGTTTCAGACCTCAAGCGAACTATACTGACCGAGCGACCGCCTCATGTCGGCGAAGTTAGTGCCAACTTTAGCCGATAGAAAGTGTCGCGTGGTCAGCGCAACGGATCCCCACGGCGGTTAATTTCGGTTTTCTAGACCGGAGCCACTATTTCCTTCAAATAGCTCCTCAATTATCCTCACGAGGCTGAATGTACCCAGTTCCAGACCCACTACTTTTCAGAAAATCTGGTAGTGTCGGGAACTGAACCCAGGACCTCTGGATCTGTAGGGAGGAACTCTGACCACTAGACCACAAAGGCGGTCACACTTCCTTCCATGGCTTCGTAACTGATTACTTACTAGCCTTCCTGCCACCCTACGCCATAGAGTCTCCAGTAGAGAGAATGTCCTTGCATATGTTATCAGTCCACCCATGACCTCTACATACAAGTACGAGACTGTGAGACTCACATACAGTGCAACCTTAACAGGCGCATTCGGCAGAAGCAATTATAAACGAAACAATTAAGACTATCATGAACTCTTTCCCTTATAATAAATACAAATTATTTTCTTTTGACTGAAAGTTCCCATAGCGATGACCATGAAGACTTGCGTGTTCTGGGATATAACACCGGGTACTCCGATGAAAGTAAATCGGGGTTTCTTATGAACACAACGCTTCCGAAATCAGAGTCGAAGAGATGGCCAAAGAACCGGAAAGTAGCAGGTGGGAAGCGGAGATAGTTCCGTGTTTTGCCCACATTTCGACCATAAAGATGTTCCTCCGAAAAGCTGATCGACTTTCACCGGACTACACAGCGTTACATCCCAGAACACAGAACACTTCAAATATTACATTCATGCGCAACTTCTATTCTTAGGCGATGACAAAAAGGTAAAGCTATCCCTGTAACAGGCCGTGGAGTTCCATAGGGTTGTGAGACGTCGAGGTTCCCACATATTCGAGAAAATCGGCTCACGGATGGCGGAAAGAAAATTTGCAAAAACGTAGCTGTTAAGATACCCATGCGTGTTCGTCGTAATGGCTCAACAGATATTCGTTTAACATTGGGTTGTTTCAATAATGTTGTTAACATATTCCAAAATTGATTAAAATTAGGCAAAAATACCAGAAGCTTTTTATCCGCTCATGCGCACGTCTCGGCTAGAACGTAACTGAACACTTTTTTTCATATGGCAATACAGCCCCAGTGGGCCTAGGCCTACCTCCATGAACTTCTCCGTTCACTTCGGTTTCTATAGATCTTACACTTTCGGTAGGATCAGCTCGACGCAAGGCAAACACAGAATATAGCACACACACTAAACATCCATGCCCTGAGTGGGATTCGAACCCACGATCCCGGTTTCCAAGCGAGCGAAGACAGTACATGCCTTAGACCGCTCGGCTACCGTGACCGGCAACTGAGCACTTACAGGAGCTAAAAAGTTACGAATAAATTTTCAGAATATCTGTACGCTACTTTCTGAATCTCTCAGTGTCTAGACTATACAGCGCAGAATGGAAAGATGACAGATTACAAAGGATTTCCAGAGAAGGGTCTTTGCCTAACCCCGTAGTTTTCTTCTTGGAGGGCTATTTCTGTCATGATACGAGTCTAGACCGTTACCGCTACTCCAACCCGCTAGGTCAAACGTTGTAGAGAAAACTGAAACATACTGCTAGGCGCATGGAATGACACACCCACGCACGCACAAACACAAGCGTCCACAGTCTCGTCTTCAATAGCCGTTGCTCGGTATAGGCTTCCAACGGCGGACGTACCCCTTCCTGTGCGTTCCCGAATTATCCCTATGACTCAGCTACCAGGTCACAACGATTGAACTACAGCGGTTATGTAACTCGCTAACCAACTACTAACGACTTTACACTCAAGCTTATAACAATTACGTACCGCGTAGAAAACACCGCTACTATGTTGAAGTTTACAGGCCCTTGCCTAGTAACGGCCTTTGTATAACCGGTTGTTTCGTGGTCGTTGCCTAGCAACTCGCCTACATACAATAATTTTAAGCCTAAGCGGTAAGGCTTGCAGTCCTTGACCTAATTAAATACAAGCAGGCGAATGCGATAGAATTCTTATGTTATGCTATCTGAAGAGAGCTCCTATTCAAACGTGCATAATACTCAATTTAAAAAATGCAGACACGCGACTTTTGTACCCTTCCACGTCATCGCCAAATCCTCCTGGAAGCGGTAATACGTGACTCATGAAGGATGCACTAAAAGAGGAATAATCGATAGGCAGGCAGGTACAGTTGCAAGCACTCTTAACTTCGTCTCTAGATGAATTTGAGTGATTAGTTTCACACTCTGACTGTTTTATCCGCGGGGAAAGCCTTCTGTTCCGTACAAATCCGATAGGAAGCTGGACGGGAACAAGAACGGTTCTAGAATTGGGGCGTAATAAACGCTATGTAGTGGGGGATAAGTCACACCTAATTGCACGAGAGGAATTTATATCTGTGCGAGTATAAGGTTTAAATTGTACCACAAAAATTCCAATTACTATTGCATCATAAAGGAAGGCAATATCAAAGTGACATTTAATAATTTATTTACAAATTCAAATGTAACCTAACTAATGAGCAACTTGGCTCAAGCGGTAATGATTCTGACTTCTCCTCTGGAGGTACTGGGTTCAATTTTTTATAAAGAAACCTTAGCAGTCCTTCCCCTCTTTAAGCTTTCGCTTTAGGAGGCTATCTCTGCATTTCTCTCTGGTTCTTTGTGTCCCCAGTGCTCCACTAATGGACTGGGGTGTTCAAAATTTGAGTATAACTTAAGAAAACAACGCTATCTCCAAAATAAGATATTTAACGACAGCAACAAATATTATAACACAATCATTACCGTAAGAATAATAACTTGACGATGAGTGTGTAACATTTGCAAACAACGACAGCATTAAAATCTCTGGCCATATTTCCGTATTTGCAATATTACTGAATCTGCAACCCCAACCAGTTCGATCAGTTCAGATAGAAAACCCAGAAAATAACGCAACTAACCACTGTAAAAGCTGCCCTTTATAACAGTCAAATAGAAACACAAATGAGGAAATTGTATCTCGAACATATACCAAACAAAACCCCACTTCACTGCGTTTTTCGAAATCAGACATACAAAACGAGGCAACAAGAAGCAGAACTCTTTAATAAATTAAGACCCCAACAGAATCCTTGTTGCAACAAGGCGGTTTCTCGCCCTCAACGGACAGCACGAGAATCCAAACAATATGGAACGCACAAAACTAAACAGAATCTCACCACCTACCTTGCCGGCCGCTGGTACACGAAAGACAAGCCTTCAGCTCCGCATACTTATAGACTTTACAGACGACACGTTATCTTCCATAAACAGCTGGATGAAAGGGAAATCACGTGGAATATGGGAATGATAGGATCGGATAGGATCACGTAAACAAGGAAGTAACAGCACGGATGTTTCGGGGGGGGGGGATGAAGGAGGGGAGGAAAACGAACGGGAAATTTATGAGCCATCAGGTCGAATATGGCTCACATCGACTATCCTGAGCGATCATGAGAGACGATTTTCATGGGTTTTCTCAGTTCTTCCGGGCACATACAGTGAGAGTATATCAAATACGATCACGATCCATCTTCCTGAATCTTTTCCAATGCATTATTCACCAGTCACAACATTCAACTATACACAGGCTGAGCTACTGACACTTGTTTTACACCATAAACAAATAAATATATTTAAAAATAGAATACAAGTAACCTCAACACCGAACTAGATGTTCAGGCACTATGACGTGGAGACAGGAATTCGTGTGCAGTAAATAATTGAAAGTAAACGAGGAATTAGCACACTGTGGCATGTAGACCCGCTGCCAGGTAACGACCGCGAAATAAGCACTTATATAACAGCCGTAACTAAGTAACGACACCGGAATTGCATTGTAACAGAGGAACGGTGTTTACTGAGCGGTCGGTGCCGAGATGTTATAAGCTATGACCTCAAGGGTTCAGTCGTAACAAATTCTGGCCGTGAGTCTCAAGGGCCTTGGCAGTGCGATAAATTGGTTGGTTGTAAATCGCCAGTCGTAACTCTGACCTGTTGCCGTCAGTCCGTTAGTTGAGTCAGAGAACTGCTGAGGTTCAGTCTTTGTGAGTTGTTGCTGTGATAAGCTGGCAGCTGAGGCCGGAGACCGTTCGAGAGGAGTGGGATAGGAAATTCCACCCTTGAAAGACGCTACCAAGCAACGGCAGTGAAGACGTGACCGAGGACACTAGTGTATATGTATGTAGCGAAAAGTAAAGTGTATTCATGTTATGTATCAAAGTGTCCAATTCGGTCATCAATCACAAACCCATCTATAGTCACTTTCCATACACGTGACAAAATTTAAAATTAGGTGTAAATATGGGGAACCCTCATTTGGAGTTTGAAAGAAACAGAAGTATAAAATCATAAATGGGTTGGAGAGAAGAACAGAATTAACAAATGTGGTGATGATAGTGCCGATGTAGTAACAGTGAAGCTAGAGAACAGAAGTAGCAATGTGGTGATGATAGTGCCGATGTAGTAACAGCGAAACTAGAGAACAGAAGTAGCAATGTGGTGATGATAGTGCCGATGTAGCAACAGTGAAACTAGAGAATAGAAGTAGCAATGTGGTGATGACAGTGCCGATGTAGAAACAGTGAAGCTAGAGAACAGAAGTAGCAATGTGGTGATGATAGTGCCGATGTAGTAACAGTGAAACTAGAGAACAGAAGTAGCAATGTGGTGATGATAGTGCCGATGTAGTAACAGTGAAGCTAGAGAACAGAAGTAGCAATGTGGTGATGAGAGTGTCGATGTAGTAACAGTGAAGCTAGAGAACAGAAGTAATGGCGGTAGGCATAAAGATAAGAAATTTGCGAATTGCAAGAGAGTGGTGAAATGTGGATACAGATCTGCGTAATGCAATGAAACAGTTCTACAAATGGAAATTGGAATTGAAACAACCCAAAGCACACATATTAATTAAAAGTAAATAAAACACTCAAATAAAAAACAAAATCAGTTTCGAAAGATGTTACAGCAAAAGTGACATAGGGAACTATGTCATCAGGACAATATTTTGTCTACAGATTCGAAACATACGGACGGACAATTACGACCGCTCCATATCATGCTTGTAACAGGTTACGCAAAAAGAGACTGAAACATCAAAACATTCACGTTTATGGTAGTTCGACAAAGTAAATACACTGACACATTCTCATATTGTATATCTTACCCTGAAGAAGGCGGCCAGGGTACCTCCGAAACATTGATGTTCATTCGTGTGTATGAATGTGCATCACACTGGATAAAGCTCAAATCTCTTTCAGCTGGTGTACAAGAAACGTGGAAGTTTATTGTCGCGAACGGTGAAGCTATTATGCGCAGATGACCGGGCGGCACGGTCTAAGGCATGAACTGTCTTCGTTCGCTAGAACGCTGGGATCGTGGGTTCGAATTCTACTCAAAGAATGGATGTCTGTGTTGTTGTGTGTGTAGGTAGCGGCCTTGCGACGGGCTAATCCCCGTCCAAGGATTCCTACCGACTGTGAAATTATGTAACTGACAAAGCAGCCAGGGTCCAACAGAAATACTGTAGAGCCACAAATAAATAGAAGCTCTTGTTATGTATTAAATTATGTGGTCATTTAGAATGTGACGCCGTTCATTTTGGTAAACAGCATTCATGTATCAGACGGCTTTAGTCCTCATATTAAGCGTTGCGATAATCTCAAAACAAATTCAATTTTTAACTTTGTGACTGACTAACCAATTAACAAACTTCCTACATGGGGCTGTCACTCAGCACGTCGAGGAGTTCCTGGCCTCCTGTGGAGCCCCAAGTCTCATACTGTGCTCAGAGGAGTCCGCACCTGAGCTCTACGCCACATTTCGAAATACAGTAGAACTTAGTTAAACGTCATCAAAGGGACCTAAAAATAGTGTCGTTATAAACGAATGTCGTTGTAACCGAAATGGGCACTTCCACAGTAGCCTTATGTTAGTCACGTAAAAATCTACCAAAAACCGAGTAAAAATGTTGCATTTTTTAGTGAAATACGTAGTTAAGTACAGACTAACGTAACATTAACGTGGAATTGCCCAAATGTGTAATATCAAAGACATATTACAGCGCTTTTCACTGACAATACACACCATATTTCACGAATCACTTTAACTTTCTCTTCAATGCTTAAAACTTTCCTTTTCATTGCCATGTTTTCGCTACTGCACTTCTCTGGGTTTAGGCAGGAACACTATAGGGTAAGTAGACAATGTGAGGTCCTGTTAGACGAGATTCTAGGAAAGGAATGCAGTTAACAACCTGCCGCGTCCTCTTGCACTATTCACGCAGTCCCACCCCACACCCTTGTTTTCGCATAAAACCCACGCTCCTCTTGCAGCCCGCGGTCGTATTCTTCCAGGACAGTCACGTCAGCAAGTAGAGAAAGTGAGGGTGGGCAGACACATCGGACTTTCCCACGATATCAGAGAAATTCAGGAATGAAAATGTCGTTACATACGAGGTTGATGCATTTGTGCATGTCGTACTAAGCAAGGTATAAAAACAGTTGCTTTATGAGGAATTAGTTCGTACCATTGAATATCTGACGCAATAGACAAGGTGTCGCAGAAACCGATGTTGCTATAACCAAGTTTTACTGTATATTCGTTCTGCACGGTGATATGTTGACCCCAGCTAAATGCTCCGGATGGAAGATCAGCCCTCGCCAGATGCCCAACAGTGCTTATACAGTATATTCACAGATACGGTTCATAACTCGGGGGGCCCTTTCCCCGGGATAAAGCAGCAGGGGCGTGAACCTGGCTACTCACCTCCAGTTAGTGCCGAGGTCAAGAAAATATGGATCTATACATCCATTCCCTCATACGCCTCCATGGCGTAGTGCTTGATTAGTTAAGTATAGGAAAATTTTACCTTCACCTTGTGTTTCATAACTGGAGGTCG
This sequence comes from Cryptotermes secundus, assembly GCF_002891405.2. Lineage (NCBI taxonomy): Eukaryota > Metazoa > Arthropoda > Insecta > Blattodea > Kalotermitidae > Cryptotermes > Cryptotermes secundus. Next base: position 3,350,647 of record NW_019744106.1, read on the forward strand.
TCCCCTTCACGCGAAACCCAAGCACACGCCTTGCCATAGAAATAAGGAATTCTACCAGGCCTGCAATTCTGAAACTCAACTAAATACTAACAAAACTTAATAAAACGTTCAGGAATAAAGTAGGGCCTATTTTATTGTGCGTATTGGAGTTTAACTTTTATAATAATTGGCTGTAAGAACTGAGACAGCTACAGCAGTTTCACGAGGACACAGGGGTTGTGTCCATAAATCCCATTAGAGGTGAAGAAACCAACGATCTGTGGGAGGCTGTTGCTGGGTGGTGGAACAGCGTCCGGTGTTACCATTCATTAGGAACTATACCCAGGTAAGGGAAAGTTATGGCTCTGTTCGGCCCCATGTTCCATCGTCCTGCCTGCAATGCACACCTTCCATTTATCAGTGCCAATAACAAACCGAGGACGTAACAAGAGAAAGTGAATGGGAGCCTACAGATAGAACGAAGGGCAGTAAAATTCTAGGCCAAAATATTGTGACGTATAGGTCCATTGCTATGCAACGGCTCGAGGAAAAATTTCTGCGGAGAAAGATTTTTGATGAACAACTTGTTACTTGGTAATGCCCACAACAATACTCGACAATAGCAGACGTCAATTGTTAGGCAATGGATGTGTTTTCCGTGAGATCAGACCCGAGGCTATATAACAGTGAGTGACTCCGGCTCAGATGGAGTGGATTAGAGTAGTGTGGGCAGAGTCTAGAGTGTCCAGTCGAAGATAGTGATTTGTGAAATGCTGAAACAAGTTGTATAAAGGCCCAATAAATTCGATCATCAAATCCAAAACCCGTTTTACAAGACACGCAAACCCTTAACATGTGACCATATCCTCTATCATAAGTCATTCCTTGAGTAAGCAACCATAGGAAGAAAAGTTCTATGTGCTCAACGAGATCATTGGTACGATGATGCTGCTTCCCGCCATATATGGAAATGAGAACTAACGATTAACGTCATCAGCTGATGACGATTACCCTAAAAATATTTAAACCCTACATATAAGCGAAAACTGATGAGAGTGGAAGAAGGCAGGTCTTAAGTAGCGGGGGAAGCTGCTAGAGAAATGACTAGGGAAGTGTCTGTGTTCATGCTTTCCCCCCTTTTTTTCTTGGCACTACAGCCCCAGTGGGCCTAGGCCTTCCTCCATGAACTTCTCCGTTCACTTCGGTTTTTCTAGATCTTACACATTCGGTAGGACTCCTTGGGCGGGTGATCAGCCCGTCGCAAGGCCTCTACCTGTACACAAACACAGAAAAACGCGCACACACAAACTAAACATCCATGCTCTGAGTGGAAGTCGAACCCACGATCCCGGTTTCTAAGCGAGCGGAGACAGAAATGCCCTGCTTTCCCTTTAGTTTCACTAAACAGTTTATGAAACATACAAGGCGTCATAACAAGACTCATAGGAAAAAACTACAATTGAGAAGCTATAAAAATGGTTTCGGATGCCTCTGTAGTAGTGTCACCTCACAGAAAACACACTACCTCTTCGTTATAATGAAGAAATTGTTAATGTTTAGGGCTATAAACACTCCCCATTCTAAGAATTATAGGAATCGCATAAAGAGCAGGTTTTCCCGATGCTAAAAGCATGTTGCTAGTGAATGACTCTTGGAACACGCCTGTAGCTAGACAACAGCTTCGTAAGCACGCAACAATACCAGACCCATGGCTAGGCAACGCGCCCATGCAACAATGAGGGAACTGTTGGAAGTAGTATTCTTTATGGGGTCAGTGCCGAGGCTACATAACGAGGGCCAGACTGAGATTCCCTAGTCAGAGAAGATGTTACATAATTACTATTACCGCGTGGGATCAGTCGCAAAATAATTATCTCTGGTAGTTAGCCTCAAGGGGCTTGGCACCAACATGAACTGATGGGAGATAAACGGCCGGTCTTGTAGTAACTATGATTCTGATTCTGAGTAGAGTCTTGAGACGGCAGTTAGAACAGAAGGAAGCTGGTGTGAGATGGCCGCCAGCCTGCGAGGACGTTATCTCAGAAGCAGAGCATCGCCCACTGTTGGAAGACGTTACGAAACAACGCAGTAAATTACCGTGACCAAGGACACTAGTGTTTGTGTGATAATAATTTGTAAAGTGTAGTCACGAGTTGTGTGTTAAATTTAAAGTGTCCGGTACATCCGATTACCAATCCAAACCCCGTCCATAGTCACAATCACGTGAGAGTAGAAATGAACTATCAGTAGTCCTTTTTTCGCGATTTCAAACACGAGAGCGATATATTTCATTTTGTATGTGGCATAAAGAATAGTGAATACTGCACAGTGAGCTTCTGCGTCTGCCTATCCATCCCCTTTAAAGAGACTTGCAAGTTCCGTTTGCTCACGGCAGGTAGCGGTGGTGAGTGAAGGAGAACCTGCTTAATGCAAGCAACATGACGCAGCCGTATGCATATTGAAATACAGACTAATAGTTCAGTGTTTAATTACTCACTAAGTCGAATCGAATTAGAGTGCTGATTTATTTTAAATTACTTCGTGCCTGACTTTAATCACAGCTGGAATTAATTACTCATAATTCCACTATCCTCGTGGTTTCCTTAAGTAGGTGAAATTGTAACTGCCAAACAAATAAATACAGAAATTGTTACAAGTACTAATGGATTTGAAATTGGTGAATTTTGTTTATATACGGTGGAGTCCACGTACTGCATGAATCAAAGTGCGTTATTCCTCAAGACTGAAGCAGTACGTTTCTCCGAACGTCGGTAAACTTCTACCAGACCACAAGTCCTCACATCCCAGAAGACTGAGACCATACTATTTACAATTAAGGCAGCGAGAACACAAATGCAGTGCTGTCTCGACTTTAAACCTCGGATTTCCCCATTCGACTTTCCATTTTTTAAATTTTTACCACAGGCGGAATTTCGTTTTCTGTATCCGCACTTTCCAGTTTCAGTGCACACAGATAATGGTGCCAATTCTCCAAGAGAACCATATTGTCACGTGTATTAGAGGTGTGATTATTAGACGGGCTTTGGATATTAGATTAGTATATTCATTGACATATACACTAATAACTACAAGTAACACAGCGCTATCGCTGATCTACACACACATATTAAGGTTCTCCGTCTTCACTAGTCATATCCCGGCAGCGGATTTTAACATAGTAATTATACCAGTCTCACTGTAACCGCAGCACATATGTAGTCTTCTTTTCACAGTCGCATTCTTGCAACTCAACTACCTCTCAGTTGCCATTTCTTCTCAATCATCTTAGACTGCCGTCTCAAGAGACTCCCTCAATTATTATCCTTCAGTTGGCCTGGGATCCTCGTTATATAAGCCTCGGGGCGGATCTAACAGAAAACACCATTCCGTCACTATACTTCATCATACCTCGATTGTTGCTCGATTATTCGTTACCGAGGGAACTTGTTTAACGAGTCGTTTTCCAACAATGAACGTCTACTCTTGCTCCGCAATTTCGGCTTTCAGGCATCATGTCACAATATCTTTTGGAGGCAGGGCTGTAGTGGCAACTGATGCCTGTTTTATGGCTCCCAGATTATGAGAGCAGTGTGCTATATTGTGACATATGTCATGTATTATGTCTGATTTGGGTATAATTGTATATTTATTGTAGATTCAAGAAATACATTTGTGTCAGGAAGAGGATGCATTCAAATTCTCCGTTACCCATCTAAAGTATGAGTATATGGAAGCCCCATTTGCAACTGGGAATTGAGTTTGCAGTTCTACGTTCCTTATAGTACTGGAGTTCGCGGACTACATCCAGGTTAATTACTGTAACAACATTCCTAATGACTTTCCTAGCAACATTCTCCCCTCTGCGCGCCTTCCCTCACTAGAACCAATTGTCTCTCACTTTTATTCTGGTTTCTTTATCCGTCTAGAGGCTCTCCCTCTGTTTCTTTGCGTTCCCAGTTTGCTCTTGGTATTGACGGATGGGATGGGTAAGAAGTAAGGGCAGCGGAGAAACCGAGCGATGGTATCAATATCGGATAAGTTCTCTCTTCCACTGACCTGAGTACAGACAGGATACGATGAATTTCCGCAGCCGAGTTAATATGTCTACATGGTCGTTTCCTTAAATATCCTTTCCAATTCATCGCTCAACAGCTAAAAATCAGAAATATGAACTGGCTAATCAACAAAAAATCAGAGCTCTCTCTCGAAAACAAAGTAATTATCTACAAAACTATANCAGTTATACTAAAATTAGACGCCATTAAGTCTGCGATACTGACAGCAGCGTTAAAAGCCCACAAGTAAATAAACAGCAGAATGTCGATAAGATAAATTTATATATTAATCCGTACACAGTGCGATGTGTTACGCGCTTCAACACAGTTGGTAAGCCTTGAAGAGATAGGAAACAAACATGCATGATGAGGGAGGCATAATTGCTGGAGAATAAAACCTAATAAAGAAAGCAATTTAAATGTTCTCAATGATCTCGGACCCCCGCTGTGGGTCTTACTAGGAACGCCACTATGATTAATTGCCTGTCTGAAGTGAAGAAGCTACAAAAACAAGCAGGAGGAAGAGGCCTGAGGATTATTATCAACATGGGAAACAAAAGTCGTGACAGAATCATAAGGAAGACAGTTTTCATTGTAATATATTTCTGGAGAGCAAGCATAATTTACTTGTCTTTAAACTTATATACTAGGATATTTCTTTAGTCCTTTAAACCAAAATTGTTTCAATACAATCCATGCTTTAACATTAAAAATATTCTAAATTTTACTCACGAAATATATTTGTATATGTGTATCGTATGTTTATCACAATAAGCAGAGATAATTTCTCTGCAGCGTTAATACTGCCCTGTCAACTGTCAACTCAACTATAGCACAGCTCCCATGTTCCGCAAAACTGACCGCAGGAGAGGGGGCCTGATTTCATTTCGACAACAAGATGTTCTGGGATGAACTATCCAGATTCAGGTACAGTAAATTACTGCTGGTCCTCACCAGCATAGTCTTCTTTTTTTTTTTTGGTCCCGTCGAGACCCACGACCAAATTTTTGTTGGTTCCAAGACTAATCGCCTACTTTCCTTTGAAACGACACGGATCGCAAAGAAAACGAGGAGTCCAACAATTATTGTATTGTGCCGTGTGTACTGGTTGCGACAGGAACGTGTTTACTGAGCCGTTCCCTACCTACGAGGCCGTTATCTGGTAACGACAGGAGGCATACACATGCAAACACACAGACAGTAAGGCGATCTCGTAAGCCTCCATTTATGTTTTAGCCCACTTTCCTTTAGTAGGCTTATGCGGTCTCCATGCTCTCTACGTATTTCTTATTATTGCTAGTGGGGTGGGACTAAGTCCCTTGTACTGCGGCCACTTCTGGCCTATTGTACTAGCCCCAGATGATAGGTGAGGGTGACTGTGGAGCAATTGGTGGAATGAAGATTGGTAGGGGAAACCGAAGTAATCGGAGAAAACCTGCCCCAGTGCCACTTTGTCCACCACAAATCGAACCCGGGCAGCTGCGGTGGGAAGCCAGCGACTAACCGCTTGAGCTATGGAGCGGCCTATGTTCTCTACATATGTATCCGTGTGTCTGATGGTCTGTGTACCTCCTTACTAACTTCCGAAAACCTGAACCAATGTTTATGAAACTTGGTATGTATATCATGACACATGAGCCCACCTCAACGGCGTACATCATAAGTTCTTGCCATCAGTCTGTGTCTATATGTGTCTCCCCTTATCGTGGCTAGGCAACGGCTCTGTAAGAACGATATCGCGGCAACGAATACACACGCAACAATAGAACAATTGTTGGACGCATAGTCTTCTATGCGGTCCGGGTCGTATGAAGGAAAGTAAGCTATTACTTCTTCTTCTTAAAACACGTAAAAGGGACTAAACCCTGAGGTGTGCACTGGATCCTAGACTGATAGTGGGCAGACTTGTTAGTGTTTCAGACATCTCCTTATCAAGGTGTGCCGCTGTTTCACTGCCGACTTCATTTGTAAGGAAGGAAGGGGGAAGTTCTTAGCAGGAACTGAACACACATGCTGCTGGAGTACGGTTTCGGTGTTGGATGGTGACACTCCATTCCTTACTGGTTCCCGGATGGAATTAAAGCATTTTCGCTGAAAGAACTTTACCTCTTCCTGGGAGAGCTGATAGCAGGGAAGTGTGTACTTCGCCTGCTCAAGCGCTCGCATTGGTGCCGAGACTAGACTCACAGGAGCCATTCCTTCTGTGTTTAACTGAAGGGAGTTTCACATGTTTAAGTTGAGTATTTGTGTAGTAATCAGAGCGCACTTTTGATGCGGTCCGGTTACTGGCAGACAGCTCTCCTCGTTTCCTCAGATTCTTCCAGAAGTTGATCTGTTCGGTTGCGGAAAAGAGCGGTATATCTTCATCATATGTTCAAGGGCCGCTCGAACGAAGTATGGAAACGGCCTGAGGTTCGACTAAGCTTGCAGACTATAAAGTGATTTGTTGCCATAACCCATCAGAGCACTGATATAAATAATGCATAAAGCGTTCAACATCAATCCATCTTCACAATCGATAACAAATGTGAAATATCTTCAGAAGAAAAATCCTAATAAGAAATTATTCAATAATTGAATCATCAAGATAAGGAGAACCAAAGTTTTCTGCTGACCTTTTACCCAGAATGGACATTTTGTTTCGAGCACTTTTCGTCACGTTTTATATAAATGTCATAGATGTCTTCAGTTTTCTCTGAGGGAGAACCCGGACTGGGTCTTGATTAAGGAACCAAAGGCTTCAAATTCCGAAATTTGTGCGAGGAACGTGAATAAACGAGAAAGTATATGTATTTTTCGAGTCATGATGAAAGGACCCTATGTGGTATTATGGAAGGAATTAAGGACGAAGGAATTGTTTGTGTTCCTGACATCCTGAAAAGAAGAGGATTTTCTGTTACAAGAAGCGTTAAGATGAAATCGGTTGAGAATTTCAATATACCTGCAGACCACACATGGTTTATGCGTTGCGTTCTGCAACAAAGATCCGTAATTCATATGCTTTAGCAAATCGTAGAGTTCAGAGATAAGAGCAGAACACGTTTAGTGCATAAAACATTAGCTTATTTTAAAATTCTTGTCCATTAGCCGATAAAATAACTTCAAGGAGATGGATTATTTTCCGCTCTGCAATAGTACGTGTAGTTCAGCTGGGAATGAAGTCAGATAACTTACGCATATTGCAATAATTCCGGCAAGTTTTTTCTCGTTTGCTTAACACGTCGCCAGCGACAGGACTTAAAGAAATGTGTGTACGGCACACACGCCGGCTACATATTTCTCTGCAAATTTTATTCAAAATGGTTTTGTGGGAATAAATATTTCCCAAGCTATGTTCTGAATATGAGTAGTACAGCACACAAATTCCCCGTTATTGTTGTATGACGTCAAATGAAGCGACAAGTGTCAACCAATGTTAATCAAACTTGCTACAGTCGTTATTGTCAACACATAGCTTCCGTTAAGGTAAGCAAATATTGACTTCAAGAGTATCCAGGTCTAATGATTTCATGACCGTAAAACCAAGCACGTTTCTGCCTTAAACTCGTCTTCAGGGGTCGTCAATAGTAGAGAAAATGTTATATAATTCATATAAAATATATCAGAATACTCCAGTGATTAGAATTAAACTTAATTTTTAATATTTAAAAAATAATTTAGTAATAAGCTGAAGTCAATGAAGGATGGAAGAAGATGATCTCTGTGCTAACCTATCAACGTATTACTGAAGGTTTTATTTTGTACAATAGACTCATGAACATCTTTAACGTGCCTGTACATTACAGCATAATAGTACTGATCTGTGTTCGTTAGTTGAGTTTTATGATAAATCACAAGACTAACGATTACGTTTAAGTTTATTTTATGAAATTTAGTTATTTTGGAGTTTCTTGCAGTATCCTGTAGTAATTTTTTAATCTACTGATCCTGAGTTTGAATGTGGCTATTTTTATTTCGCTTGGATGGAGCGGATTATTATGTCCGATGAATTAGTTTTTCTTTATATCTATGTTATCTATTATTTACCGGTAGTTATTGGGTTCAGATTCAGATATGNAGTTATAAGTTTTCTTATAGTTTGTCAGTGTTATCATCTACGTTATTTTGCTTCATTAGTTTGTCTTTTACGTCGATAGTTCTTCCAATTGTAATATTTGCATAAAGATCTCCAAAAACCCCAGTTCTGTCAATTTGTGGGTCCTCCCCGATGCTAAATAATGATGATCCCAGACAAGCTGGAATATTATTTGAGGAAGACTTTTGAGTAGGCAGTCTAAAACGATTGGGAACAAAGTAATTGACAAAGTTCAGTTGAGACTTGAAAGACAGCCTGTGAAGAGAAGATTTAGTGTTTGATTTGAAGATTTTATATGTGCCGTAGTTACAGTGTGATTGCTATAAATCCATTGCCAGGATACGACTAGTGAAGACTGAGAAGACTATTGATATGAAACATGGAACTGAGCAATAGTGTTCTAGTTATTTGTTGTTACAACCTGTAAATGGTCAATAAATATATTCATCGATCCATATCCCGTCTATAATAACTATAAATCGTTAAAATATGCTTAGAACTTTATCTACTGTACGCTTGTATAGCCGTAAATATAATCGGAGACATGGGGCAATTTTAATTTGCTCGCCAATAGCAAAAATCGCGCTCTGTAGTTCGCTGAATACAAAATATACAGGCCCAGGGGCGCTCACAAGACATCCTGGAACTGCCCCCCAGTGTCCTGAATACATCTGTCGCATGATTCGAGATGCACGTGTCGTGTCGCCAATAGCATCTGCATCAATGCTTCCAGCGGTTTACTTCTAGTTTGTTATGGTACAGCTATTACTTGAGAAAACCACACAAAACAAATCATCAGCGTATCCACAGTCGTCTGGTCGCATGGCGCGTGGAGCATGGCGCCTCCTTGTTGAATGAAAACAAACACTTTCATTTTAAAAACGTAAAGTTGTCCGTGTGCTTAATTACCTAAGCACTACACCATGAAGGCGTATGGGGATTGGATGTATAATTCCATATTTTCTTGCCCTCGGCACTAGTTGGGAGTTGAGTGGTCAGCTTCAAGCCCAAGCCGCTTTAACCATGTGAAAAAAAAAAGGTACTGATTCCATAGGAAGCTGGGTGGGGCCCACAGTTTGTCCGAACAACATAGAGAAAATTCGTGACTCCGTCGGGACGCGAAATTTGACTCTTTCGTCACCCAGACCATAGCCAGTCCCGGCCCCCCAAAAACCCTTTCATTTACTCCAAGCAATGAACTGTATAATTATGGGTCAATGTCCTCAAATATTATGATTTAATTGTGCACTATTTTTAAGTATATCACATGGAATAACCGCAACTAGTCACCAAAATAACGTCCTAAAACAATACAGTAACACCGCTATAAGCGATGTCGAAAAGGTTAGGGAAAACCTAGGTCATCCACCGCATGCATTACAGTGATGTAGTACAAGTTGCCGCACATGCACGGCGAACTGCAAGCTGCTTTAGAGGACGCGTCAAAGCAGCACACACAGTTCTATTCAACACAAACTGGAATCCTACATGACACGCTGTATAAATTACATTGCAGCAGAAGTTGCCAAGCCAGATAAGTAACCATAAGATTCAATATTTTTTTCCTTGGCACTACAGCCCCAGTGGGCCTAGGCCTACCTCCATCAAATTCTCCGTTCACTTCGGTTTTTCTAGATTTTACACATTCGGTAGAACTCCTTGGGCGGGTGATCAGCTCGTCGCAAGGCCTCTACCTGTACACAAACACAGAGAAACGCACATACACAAACTAAACATCCATGCCCCGAGTAGGATTCGAACCCACGATCCCGGTTTCCAAACGAGCGAAGACAGTACATGCCTTAGACCTCTCGGCTACGGTGGCCGGCTAAGATTCAATATACGAAAACATATTCTTTGAACTAATGAACAGCAATACAGTTAAGAATTCAGAGAAGATTTAATTCCGCACAGCTTGTGACATATACACATAGATCGGTTGCTGAGAAACGGCTCGGTAAAGACATTTCCGCGATAAAGAATACGCAGGCCGCAATCGGATAACTTCGTAACATAACTCTGACTTTGACGTCTGAGAAACCGGCCGTAGAATGAGAACGAGAATGGGGTGAGTCCTCGGCTGCCAAGGAAGAAGGGTCGTGAGTTATCGTAATTGACTGTGATTAAAACAAATTGCTCAAGAAAGTGTTAATAAATCCAGTCGTCCAAACCAAAATTATTAACCGTTTTTATTAGTCACGTAGACATAAGTCGAATATTACTGTATGAACGTAAGCATTCCGCATTCCCTCTGCTATCTTAGGGCAGAACACAAGAATTACTGCTATTCTGTTATTTCGAATTTGGACCACCATTAACACGTACGGACGACCAATACTGAGAGAGAAACACATTTCGTTCGAAAGACTTTTTTATCCAATAAGTGCATAGCGAGTTCGGTGAATATGCACACAGAAGCGCATGGAGTACGTTTCCACGTCGAGCGTCCGTCAATGATTTCCGATAAAGATAAATGTTAAACTTGTCCTTGTGCTTATCTAATTAAGCAATATGCCATGAAGGCACATGGGGGAGTGGATGTATAGATCCACATTTTCTTGACTTCTGCACTAGTTGGAGGTGAATGGTCAGCTTCACACCCCGGCCGCTTTAGCACCGGGATAGAGCACCCGGTACCCAGTGGATAGAAGGGTTGGTGAACTCCAGTGCCGGTCTGGGGGAAGTGAAGAAGAGAAAGTTCCTGACTACCAGGACTCAAACTCCGACCCCTCGGTCGTCCAGTCTGTAGCTAATTGTACCGACTACGCTATCCTTCCTCGGATTCTTACAAAAATTGTAATGTGTACCTAAATTTTAATAAAACATCAAAGTATTAAATTTTATGAAAATGGATTAAGTTGTTCCCTAGCTGTTACATGTGGACAGAGAAGAGAGACGACTCCAATAGTTTCATTTCTAGTCGCGACAGCATCCCTGCGGAGAACGTGATAAGTTCGCTTAGCCCGTTCTTTCTGTATGCCTAAAACAAGTCAAGACCCACTGAATATTTTTCTACTCAGGTCATATATTAAGAGAACTTGAAGAAATATTGATGAGACAGTTCTCATTTACTTCAGACTATTTCGCAACTTGGACGCGCCATAGCTCAAGCGGTTAGTCGCTGGCTTCCCACCGCGGCGGACCGGGTTCGATCTCGGGTCTGGCCAAGTGGGATTTGTGGTGGACAAAGTGGCGCTGGGAAATGTTTTCTCCGAGTACTTCGGTTTCCCTTGTCAATCTTCATTCCACCAATTACTCCACAATCACCCTCACCTATCATCTGGGGCTGGTACAATAGGCCCAAAGTGGCCGCAGTACAAGGGACTTAGTCCCACACCACTAGCAATAATAAAAAAATAATTTGGCCACTTGACGCTAAGACCTGTATCCGTTTCTGTATGCAATTCAAAGGTAAGGCGCTAAAACCTAGAAGGCAGTATAAAGTTAGCCCTGTGCTTAATTAGTTAAGCATTATACCACGAAGATACACGCGTATGGGGTATTGGAGATAGAGCTTCACTTTTCTTGACCTTTTGCACTAGATGGAAGCGAGTGGTCAGCAGCCGCTTTACCCTGGAGAAAGAGCACCCAGTACCAACTGGATGGGAGCTTCCGTGGGCCCCAGTGTCGGATCTTAGAGAGACAGGATGGGATGGGATGGGATGGATTGGATAGATCTGGCTCAGGATAGGGATCAGTGGAGGGCTCTTGTGAACACGGCGATGAACCTTCGGGTTCCATAAAATGCTGGGAAATTCTTGAGTAGCTACAGAATTGGCGGTTCCTCAAGAAGGGCTCAGCTCCATGAGTAAGTAAGTAAGTAAGTAAGTAAGTAAGTAAATGTCACGTGTATGAGTGACTATCGAAGGGGTTTTGGATCGGATAATGGATTTATTGACCACTTTAACACACAATTGGTAATTACAATTAATTATAGCGACATCTCTAATATACTATGCCATGAAGACATATAGTGGAGTGAAAACATAGCACCCCCTTTCTTGAGTGGTCAGCTTCACGTCCCTGTCGCTTTACCCCTTTGAAATAACTGCATGGGTCCCATATTCGGTCTGGACTCAAGTCGTAATAATACAGGATGTAGATGGAACACGAATAGGAAATAAGTCATTAGTATCATATATGTAGTTCTGTAACTGCATTTTGCTTCATGGCCTTTGGTACAGGCCTGTGTGGTTTGGTGTTGTCGAGCCGACCCTCAGCATTATGGTCTTCTGTTCACTGGGAGAATGAACTTAATTATTTTCCTTTTTAATTCGTTGTGACAAAAGCCCTTATGAAGTGTGCACTGAGCACTTCACAGTTTATTCCAACATCTTGTTGCTAACGAGTACAAATCATGAACTCTTACAGATGGCGGGTGTCAGCTGTTCTGTGTTAAGTATTACTAAGAGAGACAAAAAGTGATGTGCAATGGCGTTCATTATGACGAACATCAATGTGTTTTCTTCAGTAAACACATTTTAGATTGTGAAGCCTTTCGGTTCTCAAGCAGGCGTTACATAATTTACCATTCTAAATGAGACATCAAGCGATCTTCGCAACAAATCTGATGTCAGCTAATTTACATAGCTGCCAGTTCAACTGAATAAAAGAGGAATCACTTGGCAAAGGTGCCTGGCTGTCAGTGATTCAAACAAGATGGCAGACTTTATTTATTTTAACGTCTCTCTTTGTTTCTATAACTTACTGTCACTCAATTGATTACGATGTTTAAAGCGGCGACAGACATTGTTAAATGGCAGATCTAGTAAAGTGTTTTATGGCGATGGATGACGGAAACACACAAAAACAACGAAGCCACGACCTGACAGAGCTGCGTAGGACTAAACAGCACAGGACAAGGCGAATAATTCCTTCGATTATTTCATGGAATAATTGTAGATTTTAGTAGCTTAGTTTGTTTCTTTATAGGAAAAGATGACGGGCACGCGATAACGTAGTTGGTTGAGGCACTAAGCCGGAAAGTTGCGGGTTCTATCCCCGATGGTGTCATTGGAGTTTTCAATTGACATAATCCTTCCAGCCGCAGTATGGCCCTGGGAACGGCTCATCCTCTAACAGAAATGAGTACCGGGAATCTTCTCGAGAGCTAAAGGGCGGCCGGCGCGTAAGGCTGTAAACCTCACCGCCATCTGTGAGCCGATTATTTACAAAATGTGGGAGCCTCGACGTCTCACAACCCTATGGGCCTTCATTTCAATTTTCTGGCTCAAGATAGGCTCCAGTGGTGATCTCTTGTTAGTACAATATGAACAATCTGACTGCACATAACGCGGTAAGTTTGTTTACCATCTCACCGGCTATTAGTCGTTAAGGGCACTGCTCCCTCGAATGCGTTAGTTTTAAAATTCGAGCAAAACAGTAGACAGAGTCTGAATGAATGAAAAATCCACGAGGATTGCGTCTTCAGCTCACTGGCACTGCGCATGCCAAACGAAAACTAAACATGTGTAAACTATTTAATACACGAACGGAAGTTACGCTATATTGCTGGGAACAAATCGAAGATACACTAAATTCGAATCAGTCTTATTGTCTCTTTTTAAATTATGAACATATTCTGGGGGTCACTGCTTGTTTATTATGCAAATTCGAAAATATGCTAGAAAACTACAATGGCTTAACGGAGGAAGTGTCCTGTACATAAAAATGTACATTTCATGCAACCCTACATCTGCTCGAAAAATTTTTCTCTCTGAAGCATATTTAGCAAAATACGTGGAGAAATGCATTAGGATTTTATACAAGTTCACTGTCATATCTGATCTAACTACAATTGAAACTTCGTAGAATTCTTCGGTATCACAGTTTATAATAATCCGTCCAGCTGTTCTCGAGTTGTTTCATGAGCACAGACGGACAGACTGACATTCCGCAGGACTGTGAACTCGACTAAAATCTGTTACAGATATCCACAAAGTGTATTTAAGTATTTCATGATTAAATAAACAGCTACTATTTCCACAACAGAATTAGCCAATCGGTCTTTACAACGAAAAAGCAGTGTGCTTCCTGTGAGGAATGACGTGAATTCTTAAATAGCTTTTTATTTACATGAACTTAGGACCGCACCTGGAAACCACCAGAGCTGAAAATTTGCTACGATTTTCCGTAATAATAAATGTAGTTTCTCTCATCTTTTCCCTTCCACACATTCTGTTCTCTGTCTTTCTGAGGCATCAATGTGTTGAAATTAAGGGGCACGCGGTAGCGTAGTTGGTTGAGGCACTATGCTTCAAGCCAGAAGATCGCGGGTTCAATTTCCGATGAGGTCACTGTACTTTTCAACTGACCTAATCCTTCCAGCCGCACTGTGGCCCTGGGGTCGACTCAGCCTCTAACAGAAATGAGTATGAGGAATCTTCGTATGAGCAAAGGGCGTCTGGCGAGAAAGGCTGACAATCTCACCGCCGACTGTAAGCCGACTGTGTAGACAATATGGAAGCCTCGACGACTCACAACCCTATGGGCCTCCACGGCCTGTTACAGTGATACCTTTTCCTCTATTTTTTATAAACTATTCGAAAATCATTAATATTTCCATGTCATTAATTTCTTCCTTTCTGTGGAAATTGCCCGTTGCGCTTATATAACATACTTTCACAGACTCGATAAATATTATCTGTATGAATTTCGGACTTCAAGGAATTAATATTACAGACAGAGCACACGGTTTCACAGAGAAAACTACAGTCCTATTCTTATAATATACGGGTGTGCTTTTGCTCGCAAATAATTTTCCTTTACGACTTCTGAAAGCGACATGATAAATTATAAGAAACGATACTGTTTCACTTCAGTTTAACTGCAGACAGAGGTGCGAAATGGGAATCCAAGTGTGCGGCTTCGTGCCCCATTCGCTTATTTTATTCAGGTCGGAACTCTACATTTTTACGACCACTGAAAAGGCCACGAAAATTTGGGGCGTTGCATATTTGATTGCATTACCTGACTCGCTCCTTCGCTCCTTCTCCGCTCCGGGCCTGCCTGGCAAGTTCATGCAATGAAGATATTCCGCTACACTTCCAAAAGCAACCAGCACAGCAGAGCGTTACTCAATCTTAATGAATTCAATATTTGATAAAGAAATCTTTGGAAACTTCATCCTCCTCTTCCTGTAGTTTCGAAACTGTGGGGGGGAGGGGGGAATCCCAGAGTGATACGTTAAGCAGATTTCTCCAATCTTCGTGTTATAAATACATCAGCAAGAAAAGAAGGATTATATCCTTACTGCTACGATTCCTGAGGAAGAGCTTCCTTCCTTCCTTTTTTGAGAGCTCAGTAAGCTACCTGTCCGTGCTTCTGTCACTGAATGTAATTACAGATCACAATGTTAGATACTAAGGAGAACAAGCGGCCTCCGTAGTCTAGAGGTAAAGTTCCCACTTCCTGACTCATAGTACGCGGGTTCAAATACCCGGCGGAGGTCGTCCAATTTTTAAGGGCGGAAAAATTCAGGGAAGAAATCCTCCGGGAGGGACTTTAAGCCGTGGGGCCCGTGTCGTAGCTTTACGGCATGTAAAAGAACCTCATATCTCAAAAGGAGGTCACTGAGCCAAATTACGGACGTTTCCCGCCCAACAGCACTCTCTAATACCTCTGGTAGATGGGGGAAGCTTTATAGATACCTCTCAGCTAGTAGAGCCGGTCTCGCTGGCTGGGCGGGACTGATGGTAAGTACAATACCGGTAGGATATAGAGACTGGTAGAAATTATAGAGGAAAGCAGACTGGACCAATACAGGTCTAAGTGCATGGGGAAACCCACCCTCTCCAATAACTAACTAACTACTAAGGAGAACGAGATGAACAGGACATGTAGCACGTATGGGGAAGATCTGACAGGTGTACAAAATTTAATTTTAAATTTTGAAAGGAACAAACCCATACGGTGACCTAAATATAAAGGGAGGATAATATTAAAATGGAGCTAACGTAGGATGTGAATGAATTAAGAGTCCTCAACTGATTCGGGACAGAAAAGGGTAGAGTGGAAATCTTGGGAAATGGTAATGATACTTTGTGGCTCTGCAAATGACGGGAACATTTTGACGAGCTCTTCTACTATCAGCTTCTCAAGTACTACTCCTGTCTATGGAGTGAGTTAACGACCCGTTTCTCCAGACACGCATTACGAACACCACACTACTACCATCATAAAAACCAACACGGCGGTTGTGAAAAACAATGGCGACAGAACATTAATATCATTCAAGGAAGCCCCACTGAAGCATACAACAGAGTTTTGCAGAGCATGGAATCTGTACTCAGTTACTTTTTAATAAAATGTAGGAACAAAGAACATGACGTCCCCGCGAAAATGGAATGTACAAAACTGATTCAGTACTTTAAATGGATGCGCAGAATTTGTATGGTGATAGGTCACAAAAGAATCTCCTGTACTGAGGCCACGGAACGCCCAAAGACCGAACATCCGTAAATCTTCTTCGAACTTCCCCCTTTCCTATACTTCATGCAGTCGTCCAGCTATTCTTTCGGCATCTTTGCCAGCGACAAGCATCATCGATTTGCTGACGTACTCGTAGATCACAGGAGGCTGGAGGAAAATACAACATTAAGCAGACAACGGGAAGCCTCTAGAGTCCAGTGACTTCAACTTCTTCGGTGACGTCACCGTAATGCTTTAAAAGCTCGTAGCAAAATCGTCCGGAACCCTGACATCTGCCGGGTCGTGGGCTGTAATACAAATTCTGTCTCTTTCTACGCCTGAGATTTCGTTGTATCACATGTACATACATGTTAATGGATATAACAAGAAAGCTGGGTGCTGGTCAGGACCAAGTTATGGGATATAACTCAGTGCAATCCGTTGAAAATTTACCGTTGTCTGGTATCTGATTCGTGCTGCTTTCACACCTGGCTTATTCTATCGACACTCAAGGAGGAAGAGACATGTTCCTCCGAAACAACGGTTATACGTATTCCTATTTCAGCGGACTAGATGGTGTTTCAGTGGCGGTCACGGTAGCCGAACGGTCTAGGGCATCCACTGTCTTCGCTCGCTCGGAAGCCAGGATCGTGGGTTCGAATCCCACTCAGAACATGAATGTTTAATGCTTGTATGTGTTTCTCTGTGTATGTGTACAGGTAAAGGCCTTACGACGAGCTGATCACCCGCCCAAGGTGTCCTACCGAATGTCTACGATCTAGCAAACCGAAGTGAAACAGAATTTCATGGAGGTAGGCCAAGATCAAGTTGGGGTTGTAGGGCTAAAGGGAAAGAAAAAATGACGTAAGAAGCCAGAAGATGGAAACTCTTCATAACCACCGTCGTGGGAACCTCAAATTCTATACTGGACAATTAATTAGTTTTTGTTATAAGCAGTTTCGACTCTGGTTTGAGTATTTAACGACAGAGTAGTTGTGTTAAAGACCGCCTCTGTGGCCTAGTAGTCAAGAGTTCCTGGCTATCGATCCAGAGGTCTGGGTTCGATTCCCGGGGCTACCAGATTTTCTGAGAAATAGTGGGTCTGGAACGGGGTCCACTCAGCCTCGTGAGGATAACTGAGGAGCTATTTCAAGGAAATAGCGGCTCCGACCTAGAAAACCGAGATTAACGGCCTTGGGGATCCGCTGCGCTGACCACGCGACACACTCTATCCGCTAACTTCGCCGAAAAGCAGCGGTCGATCGGTTGGTATAGTTCGCTTGCGGACTACAGGCCAAGGAGTTTGTGTCATTTTATAGTTGTGTTAAATATCCCATCTTTTACCATACAAACTGCAACCCATATATTTGTTATTTAGGAGCTAATTACAAAAGAAAAACTTGTTGTTTCGGAAACTGACACCATTTCTGAAGCAGTAACAGCTCCTTAAGAAGAATATGTTTATTAGAGGGGTCACTGGACAGATGCATGACTCATTAAGGCCTCTTCGGAGACAAAACCAAGGAAATTCTGATCATGTGGACTGCAGCTGATTATAAGATTGGTTAAATGAAGGGCGAGTAATATATACAAATTTCCCAATTCTAGGGGGCTGTGACGATGGTATACAAAAATCTAGATTACTGAGTTTATGGACTTTATCGTCCAGTGATCTATAGAACGTAACTTCGGAAACTGGATCTGTTTCTGCCCTCGGATAAAAGAACGGGAGGCTCCCACTCCGATGAATTCGTTAGTAAGAACTAACCTCAATTTCTGATCTGGTCCATTATGAACCCAACATCGCAAATATTATAATGCAACATTAAATTATTTCGCTGTGTTGGAGTGCAATGTAATTCAATATTTATAAGGCATTAAAGAAGTTACCAGCGGTTAACAAACTCGTGGATCTAAATTTCTTAATCTCATGGTTGACCTGTTCTAATTATTGTGGCGTATTTGTTCAAAGCAAGAGGTGTGAAGCCAGAGAAACAGCCATTGCTAGGTAATGCCCGCAGGCAACAATAGAATAATTATGACGAAACGAGATATGACACTACAGCCGATGCGACGGAACAGCTAAGTAAACATGTTTCCGCGGAAATGAATATATGCAATGATAGAAGAGCTGTTTTCTGTGCGGTTCGTGCCGAGGAGCTATAAAAATGACAAAGAAGATCGTTTAAGTCAGTTGAGTTTTGAGACGCTAGCCTGCCAGGATATGAGCGTGAGAGGAGAAACTGAAATGTGGAATTGAGGCATCAGAATTACTGAGAGTAGTTCAGTGGAGTTGAGAGTCTGGCTGTGAAGAGAAGACTTTACGTGTGCTATGAATGTATGTATGAGGAGTAGGCCTTCTAGGCCCTTGCACCGCGACCTACAATGGTCTATTGTGCTTTTACGTGTGCTGTAGTATCGCGATATTTGGAGGGTGTGATTCAGTGAGACTGTAACAGTTCCTGTGTTAGCATCAGTTGCCAGGAAACGGATAATGGAAGCTATAGCAGACTGGGGACAATAGTATTTGCAGCAGTGAACTGCAAAGTGCGGGGATTAGCGGTAGTTATGTATTATTTGTAATTACGAATTGAGTGTATAAGTGCAATAATTCCAAACATCCAATCCAAACCCCGGTCTCATTGTTACCCTTTCACGTGACCACCGTCCACTCAGTACGTAACTTACACCCTGTTTCCCATTTAACTCTGAAACACAACCAGACGTACGGAGATCCTCCTGCCCCTGAGTCAGTTTCGCAAAGCGATAATTGGGCACGTCACAATCATGAAACATTTCATTGAGACTAAGGAGGCGAAACGACCAGTATATCCATGACAACAGAAGGATTATTAAAGATAATACTTCTTGTAAATAAACTTCGATCATCGTAAAAAGCGGTGCAAGAATGACTTAAGAATCAATAAAACATTTTTATTTTAATGGTTTTGTGGCATGTAGACCCATTATTAGGCAACGACCGCGATATACGTAGGTATACAACATCCAATGCTAATTAATGGCTCCGTAGACAACGGCCGTTACTAGGTAATGGTTGAGTTGCGATCACGTGGGTATCCCAACAGGCGCTAACGCCACAGAGGAACCGTGCCGTAGTGCTGTAGTGAACTGCAGGGTGTGTCAATTAGCGACAGCGCTATAATTACTTGTAATTACGAGCTGTAAGTGTTCAATAAATTCAATTATCAAACCAAACCCCGTCTATAGTCGCACCCATACAAATGACAGTATCAAGAAATTGTAGACTTTTGGGATCAGTAGCCGAGAAACAGGCCGACTATACAGAATAATAAGATATGTCTATCTTCTGCGTGATCAATTTGTCGAGAACTTGTAATGAAATTACTTCAGATTTGATGTTTTCATAGTGGTAAGTTTTAAAATGACCGTCTCCTGTGAAGTGACACCGTATAATCTGGTGTGTATGTGCCAAGGTTGCAGATAACCCTTGTTTTTTGTCTTCTGCTTTTTAGTTCTTCTTTCCTTCCCTGTTATCAGTCCCTCTCCCTTCAATTTCTTTCCCCTCCACAATTTATATCATCGCCCATTCACAGTTCTTTAACTGCCCAAACTCCAGGCGATGGGGTCAGACTGACCTCTAAAGAAACGTGACAAAATTCCCTTCACTATATCACATCCCGTTTTACTGCTTGGCTTTACTCGATCCTGAAGATGGAATCAGGAGGTTTTCTCCAAAATACTACTCCTATCTACAAGGCTACATGCCGTGAGATCAGAGAAGTTCGCAGTTTCTGAAGGTTACCGTGCAACTTAAGCAGCTTAAGTTGCGAAGGAAAAATAAAACAATCGAATTCGGAGCGAAAGATATCGAGTTAAGGTTTCGGTCTTCTGGTTTTTAAAGCCGTACAGTTCAGAGAAACCCTGACGTTTTGGAGGAATATACTACCTCAAACTTCAAGGTAGAAGACTATGTCAAGTAAGATTCTGGCAAGAAACAGCGACGCGCAGAGTGAAAAATTAGCCCGAAACAGGCCAGTCCAAGCCTATAAGAGACTGCGAGATAGGAGTGGCAGGGTGACTACTGTCCGTAATGGAGCTCAGACAAAAGCGACAGGTTCCTTTGAAACGTCGGGCTATCTTGTAATTATGCGAAGTTACTATTAGGAAACCGTACTCTTCATAGTTACCACTGTGAGAATCTCATATTTAGCATACTGTGACATGACGACCGAAAGCTGGAATAGTAAAGCCAGAGTAGACGTTCATTACTAGGCAACAGGTCGGTAAACACGTTCCCGCGGAGACAAAATAACGTCACAACTCCGTTGATAGGGCAGTAGATTCTTGGTAAACTACTTGTTGCTGGGCGGCATAGACACATTCTCCTGGAAACGGTTAACATACGAGAATGAACGGTGTTTTCTGTGGGTATGCCACGAGGTTACAGAACGAGAAGAACCGAGGGAGACTCTAGAAAGTCAGCAGTCGAAGGTGATTAAGAAGAGATAACAAGAAAAAAAATGCTGTGAAAAGAAGACTTCATGCGTGCTTCAATGATGGTGAGATTGTTATAAATCCGTTGCCAGGATGCAACTAGTGAAGACTGAGAAGAATTAGCGTGCCCTAATAATCTGTAAAGTGTGTAGATCAGCTATAGCCCTGCATCACTTGTAGTTACGAGTTGAGTGCAATAAATCCAATCATACAATCAGAAACCCCATCAGCAGTCACAACTCTAATACGTGACAATTCCAAATGAACGTTGCACAGTTAGGTGTTGTGGGCAGAAGTACCAACCGTTGGGATGTCATTCAGCTTCAAATGCTTGAACACTTCCCCCGTGCAATAGCCTACCTACCGTGCGGTGACGTCTCAAAGTAAGTTATTTCACTTCAGATCTCCTGTGATTATTTTCTCTTCAGTAAGCTTTGCGCAAGTGACGGACCTCAGAAGCTAACATTTTCTTGAATAAATAATCAGCAGGAGAGGTTTTTATAGAACGATCAGACGAGCAGGTACGTCCGGAGCGATAGAGCAGCATTTCACAGTGGGACATTTGCAAATCTTCTGCTAGAAACAACTCAGCCAGAGGCTACGTTATTGCTCCCCATATAAGTTTTCTTTATTTAAGATTCTGACGATGATCAAATGTTACATTTACCAGTGACATCTTATAATCTGATAGGTGAATAGAAGATGCAATAACGTTTTATCTTAATGTGTCCATAAATAAAAGACAGGACAGAAACATTTTAGCACATTTTTATGTTTTTGTATGTGTTGTTCAAAAACGGATAAGAATTGTATTTTTTCTGTTAGTTTCTTTGCAACAGATGGATAGCAAACCCATTAGTAACATTGATTACGGAAGATTACATTGAATATACGAAATATTAAATGATTAATGCCGGAATATAAAATTGAATAAACTTCTTCACATCGTAGTGATATATAATAATACAGTCGCGTATCTGGGGGTGTGCATGAGTTATTTGCGGGTTTCGGATTGATGTATGGCCCTGGGATTGACTCAGACTCTAGTAGAAATGAGTACAAGTATCTTCCTGGGGGTAAAGTGCGGCCGGCTGGTAAAGCTGACTTCACCGCCATCTGTGAGCCTATTACCTAGAAAATGTGGAAGCTTTGACGTCTCACAAACCTGTGGGTCTACGATGGGTGGTGGGGTACTGTCACCTTAAAGGACACCTCTTCAAACTGGGACTAACTGATAGTCCCACTTGTGAGAGGTCTCGAGAAGAAAATGTAACAGCCACACATATCCTGTGTGAATGTGAGGCCTTAGCTTATTTAAGATTACATCACTTGGGTCAATACTTTATGGAACCAAGTGACTATTTCGACGCCCCCACGTACAAAATCCTAAGCTTCATTCGAAGCTCAGGATTGCTGAGGGGATAATCAAGAGGGGAAGCACAATAGATCGCTGTAGGTCGCGGTGTAAGGGCCGAGAAAGCCCACCCATTATATAGATACATACATTCATTCATTCATTCATTCATTCAATCTGTGGGCCTCCACGGCCTGTTACACGCATAGACGTACCGCTTCTATCCAGTGAAAAGGAAGGTCTGATGTGTAAGGAGGTACACGTATAACGTAGGAGGGGTGTCACTATCTCACGAAGGAACCGTACGTACCTCTCGCTACAGCGGTAAACTGTCGTCTCCGTTGTCTTTAGTTCTGACATGATTTGCTACCACAGTGCTTGTCACCATACTCACAGCAGNGCACGTATAACGTAGGAGGGGTCTCACTATCTCACGAAGAAACCGTACGTAGCTCTCGCTACAGCGGTAAACTGTCGTCTCCGTTGTCTTTAAGTCCTGACATGATTTGCTACCACAGTGCTTGTCACCATACTCACAGCAGTGCTGCAATTTCTCGGAGTTACACTCTTAGTGCCTCGTGTTCGGTGGTCGAAGCTGTTGCAACATTTGGGAACAGGGATGCTGCAGCTGCTACTCTTGCGTAAGTTCAGGCTAAGGTAAGCGACTGGACCGAGGGTAGACCGCTTCCTCTGTTGCTGATCCTTCCTGGAGCAGCTGCACCATCTGTAGCTTATGGGAGGTAAGGCATCGCAGTTGAGGTATTTCGGGAAATTTGCAATGCTGCCCTTCTCGTGGCACTGTCAGTGAAGATGACCAACGTCAAAGCAGAGACTTCTGGGCTCCGTGCAGTGGACTCATATGGGGCCAAAAATTCTTCAGTGTGAAGGTGGGGGTCGAATAACTCCACCGTGACCCTGCGAGTCGTAGGAGGCGGCGAAAAGGAAAATCTCAAATTTGAGACAGTAGAATATGGTCGCGAGTCACAAGGGACTCAAACCCGAAAAAGACTGCACTGGCAAGGGCCAGCAGTATATACGTACAAAAGGCAGCCCCTTCCTCTCGTTAGAGAGGGCGCCCAACAAAAACAAGACCGTAAATGCCAAACAGTAATAAATATCTGGTCATGAATCCCAGATGGGGCCCGACACCAAGACTTATTGACTGACTGAACGACCGTCAGTTGTAACGTGACTCGGACTTGGAGTTATCTTGAAGGCAACTGGGGCGACCAAGTCGGTTCTGTACGGGTGTCTGTGAAGAGAGGACTTGAACGCGTGATGAAGAATCTCCACTGTTAGAAGCAGCAGCCAGGGAACGGATGGTGAAGACTGAGCAGGCTGGATAAGACTTAGGGGATGCTGTGGTAATTTGTGGAGATTAGCGATGGTGCTCTAATTTGCTTGTAGTTCCGAGTCGGGTGTATAAGTGATCAAAAAATCCATTCACAAATCTAAACCCCTTCTGACAGCCGCAAAAAATTATGCATATATCGCGTGTCATTAACGTTAGGGCACATCAATGGTTCTAGACGTCAACATACTAACCACTCCCGCCCGGAAAATTCGATGTGTTAACTAAAGTTACGTGAACGACGAAAGACGCAGAATCACTATTTAAGTATAGATCACCTGAAGGCAAAGACTATAACACAAGGAATATTTACATACTAACAAACAGGGAAAATGCGACAAATGTATAGTGTATCCACACATACACAAGATGCAAGCAAAATTCATATAAACCTCTGACAGACAGCAGAAACATATGTCCTTGGAGTACGTTATCAGCATCACAAAAGTAGATGAAATTGTGAGATAAAACAGATCAAGACCTGAATACGATGTAAGCGCATACATTTGCTTTTCTATAACACAGAAGCAGTATTATTCAGAACAGAGCACTCGAGAATTATCACCATCTACTTGACTGCGGTAATTAAACCACGACTTAATGAAAAAGCTGCTGCCTGTATATACGTATAAGCGTCAGTTGGTCGTTGTGACCATTGATAGTGGCTTTGTAGGAACGTTGTGAAACATGCTGCACATCTTCATAACTGCCGAATATGCTGATGTGCTGTATGCTGACCTCACACGAGTTGCAATGTGCATTGATGTTGAGGATGGGAATCCGAAAATATATTGTGACGTGTCGCAAGGAGGGTCGGACGATAAGACGTCCTTCACTGGTCAACGGTTAGCAATTCATAGGAAACTGTTGCAACGGAGATGAAAGTCTAACAGTGGGGTTCCACAGTTATTTGTAACGAATTGTTGATAGAGTAGACATGTATTCCAGCAGCAACAAAGAGATTCGTTGCATAGCAGCAGGCGAAACGAAACCCTTCTACAAGGTGTTCCCTATTCAACCCAAGTGTAGGATATAACAGTCCAACTTCGGCAAGAAAACAGTTAGGAGGCGACGAAAATGGAAGTCTCAAATCTGAGACACTAAGGATGGTCTCGAGTACCAAGGGACTCAGACTCTTGGTCCTTGGCAAGGCCCAGGAGCATATAGAAAAGACAGACCCGTTCTCTCGTAAGAGAGGGCGCCCGCAAAAAAAAAAAAAGAAGACCGTACCTGCCAAACAGTAATAAATATCTCGACATGAGCCCCAGGAGGGTGCTCGACACCAAGACTTACTGACTGACTTGCCGTCAGTCGCAATGTGACTTTGACTTTGATTTTGAATTTGAGACCAGTTAGTTCGTATCCGACAAGAACTAAGGACAGTTGAGCTCCGAGCAGGGCAGAAGACACTTCACCGATATTAGCGGTAGAGGAAAAGTCCGAAGACGTTATAAGTGTTAAAATTGTATTTGTGAGTGTAAAGAGTGATTGTCCAATAATATTCGTCCAAATCCGAGATTAACACAATTTCTTGTCGCGTTGCCTAGGAAACAAGCGACAATATTATACTAGGTAAACTGTATCAACTTTGTCACTTGAACAATAAATACCGGTATTAGTTTTGTCTTCTCGTCTGCTGTCCAAAAGCATAAAAATTAAAATATACAAAATTATAATTTTGACCGTGGTTCTGTATGGGTATGAAACTTGATCTCTGAAATTAAGGGAGGAACACAGACTGAGGGTGTTTGAGAACAGGGTGTTGAGAATATTTGGACCGAAGAGAGATAAAATGACAGGAGATTGGAGAAAACTTCATAATGAGGAGCTTCATAACTTGTACTCTTCTCCAAGTATAATTAGAATGATCAAGTCAAGGAGGATGAGGTGGGCAGGTCATGTAGTACGAATGGGAGAGACGAGGAATGCGTATAGGATATTGGTGGGAAAACCAGAAAAAAAGAAACCACAGGGAATACCAAGCCGTCGGTGGGTGGACAGTATTAAAACGAATCTTAGAGAGATAGGATGGGATGGTATGGATTGGATAGATCTGGCTCAGGATAGCGACCGGTGGAAGTCTCTTGTGAACACGGTAATGAACCTTCGGGTTCCATAAAAAATGCTGGGAAATTCTTGAGTAACTGCTGAATTGGCGACTCCTCCAGAAGGGCTCAGCTACACGAGTGAGTAAGTAAATTAGAAACAGTACGTAATATCCAATAATTGTATTGATTATGGCATAATCCTGATATAAGAAGGGTTTACGAAAGTTGTGAACTTACCACACGCAACTGGACAGAAAGCCACTCTATTCTACGTTCAGAAATACTCACCTGAAACAAAGAAAAAACAATCTTATACAAGAAATTTAAACTGAAAGGCACAGATTATACATCTCCACATTAAAAATGCAAACGGTAAAAAACGGGTCAAAACACTGTACATATCTTGCATACCGAGGGTGCATTGTATTTTAATGAAGACGGCTTACTCCTACTTTAGGCCGCGCCATAGCTCAAGCGGTTAGTCGCTGGCTTCCCACCGAGGCGGCACGGGTTCGTTTCCGGGTCTGGTCAAGTGGGATTTGTGGTGGACAAAGTGGCACTAGGGCAGGTTTCCTCCGAGTACTTCGGTTTCCCCTGCCAATCTTCATTCCACCAGTTGCTCCACAATCACCCTTACATATCATTTGGAGCTGGTACAATAGGCCAGAAGTGGCCGCAGTACAAGGGACTTAGTCCCACACCACTAGCATTAAAAGAAAAAAAATAAAACTCGTACCTTTGGAGCCAGAAATTTCATATTCACCGCCCACTAATTTATAATAAAGAAACTCTTAGATAATGAACGCGAATAGATTCTGTGCAGCACACAAATAATTGCCGTCAAAGTAATGACATTTTGCTTAATTTTAACTGCTCATACACAATGAAAGTGTCACTAAATCAGTAATATAGGTCAACATCCCGCTGAGACAAAAGCCCCTTTTCCAGCAGTTTGTTCACAGCAATCATTTTTATCCCAGGCTGTGTTGTGTCTATGCACACATCACCTGAATTCATGCGTAGCGCCGCCTGGATACATCTGTAAGCCCACACCACACAAAATAAGCACAGGAAGGGAACTTAGAGCTACGGCAAGTACCTGAAGAAACTGCGAAGCGTACCATTTTAATTAATTTCAGACACTGGATTTTAACTCCGAACTTCGACGGAGTTCATTTTCCCGATATGCTCTCTATTTTTTGTCCCCCCTTGGCACTACAGCCCCAGTGGGCCTTGGCCTACCTCCATAAACTTCTCCGTTCACTTCACTTTTCTAGATCTTACACATTCGGTAGGACTCTTTGGGCGGGTGATCAGCTCGTCGCAAGGCCTCTACCTGTACACAAACACAGAAAAACGCACACACACAAACTAAACATCCATGCCCTGAGTGGGATTCGAACCCACGATCCCGGCTTCCAAGCGAGCGAAGACAGTGCATGCCTTAGACCGTTCGGCTACCGTGACCGGCACTCTATATTTGAGAAGATGTAATTTACCATGTAAGTATGCTTATCTAGTTTCTTCCGTTTTAATAACTACAAGTTGAAGTCAGAATAGACGTTCATTGCTAGGCGACGATTAGATAAATACAGAGTGTCCCAGGAGGAATGTGCCAAACTTTGACAGGTGTTACACATTTATTGATTACCAAATACATATTAAAATTGGCAGGAATATGTGGTTTCTATAATGTTAATAATACACGTAACATCAAACTAACTTCTGAGTGACATGAAGTCATTAAACTGAACTACAAAATACTCGCACGTCATGTCATAGTTGTCGTTAGGGTTCCAAGCACTATACTACATTACATGAATGGCAAGCACTGATGTAACATGGCTGACTGAGCATTCTGGTATGCGAGTGTATGCGGCTAGTGTGAGCCGTTATCACCATACTCTAGGACAAACATCGATAAGACTTGTCAGCTGACAGGTACAGTGCGTAGACCCGCCAGAAGACCACACTTTTCTTGGGTCATTATCTCCGTAACCGTTCAAATCTGGACATAGGTGTTTTGGGTTATATCAGCATACTTTAACATAAGGAACACCCTCCCGAAGTCTGGCACATTCCTCCTGGGACGGCCTGTATATTCCCAGGGCAACGAATACGCAAGAGAGAATCGAGTAACTTCCGTTCCTATGCAACGGCGCTGTAAACACGCCTTCCCAACACAAGAGAAGCCGTGTTTTCTGCGTGATCCGTGCAAAGTGGTATAAAGAAGTGTTCACTTGAGAAGAACGGGTTCGAGATTCGAGACGCCAGCCTGCCGGGATATGAGCTTGGAATGGAATTGGGTGCAGTCGTCGGAAGTGCAGCTGCAGAATCCTGGAAAGAAGGGAACTAGAGTGTGAACAGAAGACTTAGTGTGCGATTTGAAGTGACAGTGAGACAGCTATAAATCCGTTGCCAGGATAGGCCTAGCGAAAACTAAGAACCCTAGTGCGTGTGTAACGGTGAACTGTAAAGCGGGTAGATGAGCAACAGAGCTGTATTGCCTGTAGTTCCGAGTGTTGTGTCGGTTAAGTCCAATCATCCAATCCAAAACCCGTCTTATAAGTCAGCATAAACCCCTTATGCATGACAATATATATAAAATATCCGTAACATAAATTTCATATGAAAGATTAAAATTATATTGTTATATATTACACACACACACACACACACACACATATATATAACAGATAACAGTGATTGCAGTTCAGTTCATTAACTCCGTGTCGTGATGTGTCGTATATTGTCCCATAGTCGTCTCTACCAAGAACCAAATCGAAACAGCAGAGATTCAACTCTTCAACACCTAAAAACTAGCATCATAAGACATGACATAATCAGCTGCACTTTAATAACCACGGCTTGGGTACATATAGATATTAATAATTATTAGAATTAATATTAATTTTTAATCTTTTACAATAAATTTGTGGCATGGATATTTCATATTTTTCATTACGGGCATATATGCATATGCTCACAGGATGTCCCACGAGGAAAGGTCAATAATCTCGGAGATCACAGTATTGGTCATTCCAAGCAAAAAATTATATGTACATGTGTTCTATTCCGAACCGTTTCTGCGCACTGCACACACGAGCAACGTAACATACCATCACACAAGTTGCAAAGTACATTGATGTTGACGGTGGAATTTCTGAAAATGTAATATACTAGTTAAACTGTACCAACTTTCTCACTTGAAAAATAAATACCGGTATTAGAAGCAGTATGTAATATCTCTTTATTATCAACAATTTTGGGAGTGTACAGTGAAATAACTCTGCATCGGAAGACGTTCTGAATAGGACACGTGTATATATAAAATTTTTGCGTAGAATAACTGATACTATGACCTCCCAGAATATTGGCCTTTCCTCCTGGGACATATACACGTAAATTGTAGGCTCTCTCTTTAACAGGGCACACCACGTTGAGGGGTCTTGGATGGCCGCGCTGTTAGTCGCTGGCTTCCCATCGCGGCGGCCCGGGTTCGATCCCGGATCTGGTCAAGTGGGATTTGTGGTGGACAAAGTGGCGCTGGGGCAGGTTTTCTCAGAGTATTTCGGTTTCCCCTGCCAATCGTCACTCCACCAGTTGCTCCACAATCACCCTCACCTATTATCTGGGGCTGGTACAATAGGCCAGAAGTGGCCGCAGTACAAGGGACTCAGTCCCACGCCACTAGTAAAAAAAAATGGGGTCCTGGATGAACGAAACATACCGGGGCCTTGACAACATTTAACCAAATAAGGAAATAAACTAGATATATTTAGATGGCAATTCACGCGTTATTCTAAAATTAAAGAGTTAAACTTAAACTTTGATCAATGATAATTGGTTGCAAAAGCAATCAATGTACAACGCACGGGAAATGGCGGTCGCGCTGATTGAACGAATCATGCCGTAAAATTATTTAATACGTGATCGTGATATTTGCACAAAATGGGGCGAAAATAAGCGCTGTGAAAATCACTATGTATATACCGTCACGTGATGGAGTGAATACAAACGGTGTTTGAATTGATGACTCGATTTATTGACCACTTGCAGGTCGTAACTGCAAATAACTATAGCACTATCGCTCATTTACACAGTTTACAGTTCACTACGTGCCAAGTCTTTCCTAGCCTGCAAAGTTTTCACCAGCCGTTCCCTGGAAACGGGTTCTAACACTGCAGACTTTATGCTTCACGCGCTCAAGTTCTGTCTTCACAGACACCCTCATGACTAAGCTCTAACCTTTGCCCTTGGTTGTAACATCTCAGCACGGACCACACACATAAAACACAGTTCTTCTATTGTTCCCTTCGTATCTGTTGCTTTGGGAACATGTTTACCGAGTCGTTGCCCAGAAAAGACCCTTGTTTATCCGCTATATCGCGGTCACTGTATAGTAACGGCTCTACAGTGTACAATATTTAGTCAATAAAACAAGCTAAGTACTTTATGAACATAGTAAAAATTTTAGCGCGAACCCTAATTTCGATTTAGTTTCCTCGGAAATAATGCAACATTCAGTAAATATGTGGCGTCATAAAACAAGTTCGTTAATTCTATCCGACTTGATCCGAAAGGGAATATCTAGAGAAACTTTTGTAAACGTCCCCCAGCATCAAAATTAAAAAAAAGTCTCGTGTATCACTCTAAAAAAGTAAACATATACCTGTAACAGGCCGTGAAGATCGATTGGGTTGTGAAACGTCGAGGCTCTCAATTTTTCTTTAGAGAATCGGCTTACAGATGACGGTTAGGCTGCCAGCCTTACACGCCGGCCGCCCTTTAGCCCCCAGGAAGATTCCTGGTACTCATTTCTGTTAGAGGCTTAGTCGACACCAGGGCCATTGTGCGGCTGGAAGGATGAGGTAAATTGGGGGAAAGAATCTTGATCCTACCGGGAGTAGAACTCCGACAACTCTGCCCTCGAAACCCGTATATATCCTTTCCAGTGCCGCAATCAGGCTGTTTGCGGAAACCGGAAGGCACGAGTAGTTCTTACTCGGATCTTGCTGGATGCTGTGGCTGTCTCAGTCGTTCTGATACACAGCGTGCACAATTAGAAAGCATCACGCAGACGTGGCAGTGGGAACAACCCCCGGAGGGTGTAAGGAACTAATACAGCGATGGCAGGAGTCAATTTGAAGGAACGGAACTGGAATGATCGAAATTTATGGAGCACACCAACCAGAGGGACCATGAAAATGGAAGCAGACAAACAAGAGCAACGTAACTTCAATAACAAGAATTCTTCCTCTGTGTACAGGGCGACACGCAAGAGTGATTCTTTGACAGAGGATGCTTTTATTAATGGTAATATAAATTGTGATTTGTACAGCTAAGAAAACATACTGCAGCTCTGTTACAGATCAGTTGGTGTGAAGAGTTTCACTCGGATGAGCTTCGTTTATTCTCAGAAACAAAACAACATTCACCAACACACTCTGTAGGCAAAATTACAAATTACTGAAAGTCAAATGAGGCTGAAGGCTATATACCATTTCCACTGCCCTTCAAGGAGTTAATACAACATTTCTTATCTTGCCTTAGTTGATGGTCAGTCCTAACCAACTGTAAGTAACTCATTTCTTCTTGAGAAGTTAGTAGTTGCTCAACTGCTCAAGAAGTTCCCAAAATTTTACGAAATCTGAAGATATACAACCCTGTAGGATCTGAAGTTTTCACTGCGGTGACTATGACGAACACAGTCTTCTGGAATGTGGCGCCGTGTAAGTCTTGTGAAAACCGACGTTTCGGAGTAAGGTATCGCCTTCATCTTCAGGGTAGAAATTCCGGGAGAGAGGAGCCAGCGTGGGCAGATAGTTAGCAGACTGAGCCACCAGTCGAAACACCCAGCAATATAAGAAGAGAGGAAGGGAGGGTGGGGGAGCGGGCCACATGGGAAATCAATAGACAGGAGAGGGGTAGGGTCTGTAGAGATCAGGTAGGAAGACCTGGGGTGCAGGTAGCAGAGAGTGGGCCAGAGCAGGAAGAGAAGAGTTGTTGGGGTGGGGGAAAAGCCATAGCTACCGAGCGTGCATTGACCCAGTAGCCTCAGGGCTAAAGCTGCCGAGCCTGTGTAGCCTTGTACATCTGGCTTCATGGTCAGGAGGTTCCTTGTGGGAGCAGATGAGAGGCTTCCATGACTTGCTGAGACAAAAATAAACCTCTCTGTTCTTATTGTTGGGATGGAGCTCAATCTCAATGACCTCTCTAATGATGCGATCCATGTATTGGGTCTTGGTAGCGAGGATGGACGTATTATGAAATTGAATGTGGTATTCCAAGTCGACACTGTGTTTATGGTAAACTCTATAGCCTAGAGAACCATCGGAGCTCCTGTAAATATCCTTGTCAAGGAGGGGGAGGTGGCCCTCAGTTTCGGTCTCCATGGTGAACTGAATGCACTGGCGGATACTTTCAGGTGGTTCAGGAAATCTTTCAGTTTCTCGGGCCCGTGTGACCAGATGACGGTGTCGTCCACATAGCAAAACCAACAAGGGGACTTGGGGGGCCAAGTCAAGCGCCCTGTCCTCGAAGTCCTCCATGTAGAAGTTGACGATGATCGGAGAAAGTGGTAAGCCCATGGACACACCATTGATTTTTCGGTAGAACTGGCCATTGAAGCTGAAGTATGAGGTGGTTAGGACATGGCGGAAGAGGCCCAAGATGTCTTCTTCGAAATGTCATCTTAGCAGATCCGTAGTCTCCTTTATCGGACCCTGGTGAAGAGCAACACCACAGTGAAGCCGACCATTTTATCGCGAGGATAGACTTGGAGAGAATCCAAGGAGTGGACAAATTCCATTGAGTTTTTCATATGGTGTGGAGAGTTGCCAGTGTGGAAGCTAAGTAGGCCAGCGAAGTGTTTTCCAAGCGATAGGTTGGGGAAGCAATTGTGCTCATAATGGGCCTTAATGGCACATCAGTCTTGTGGATTTTCAGCAACCAATAGAGTCTAGGAGGCCTGAAACGTTGTGGGCGTAGTTGCTGGCAAACATCCTCGGCACTTGGGGACTTTTTCGGGTGAACAACAGTCTTGCGCTCCATGGAATCAG
Organism: Cryptotermes secundus; assembly: GCF_002891405.2. Classification (NCBI taxonomy): domain Eukaryota; kingdom Metazoa; phylum Arthropoda; class Insecta; order Blattodea; family Kalotermitidae; genus Cryptotermes; species Cryptotermes secundus. The sequence continues at coordinate 3,383,455 of NW_019744106.1, forward strand.
TGGAACCCTACTTCAACTTCTTGTAGGCCTTGTCCTCCAGAAGAGCTGCGATCTTCTGGTTGTAGTCTGAAGTACCCATTACCACGGCTGAATTACCTTTGTCAGCCGGAAGGACGGTGAGCGCCTTATTGGCTTTTAAGGCCCGAAGGGCTCTCATAACGGCACCAGTCAGGTTTGTCCTCGGGCTTGCGGGATCTTTTGAGAATCCTAAGAGTGTCCTGTCGGATCTCCTCAGCAGTCTCTTCTGGCAACGCCCTTATTGCCTTCTCCACCTCGCACAGGATATCCTTGACGGGGACAAAGGCCGGAGCCACAGAATAGTTCAGACCCCTCTTCATATACTACCTCGTTCACAAGAACCCAATAACTGTCCTTATTTTCAGTTAGATAAGTCGAGTCCAAATCCTACAATTCTATTTTTTTAAGATTACTTTTAATAATATTTCAGCATCATGTTGCACTAACTTATCACTTATAAACACATATACTTTCGTTTTAAACGAAACTTTATTTTATATTTACTTCTCCTCTTTAATATTATCCTCAAATTTTCGCCTAAAATTTTTTAGTGCTCTCGTCCCTTCACGTGTTCCTACAGTAAATGTATATGTTCTGTTCTCTTCCACGCGTGCTATACGTCCTACTCATTTAATTCTCCTTGGCTTGATCATTATAATAATATTTGGCGAGACGTAAAAATTATGAAGTTCATCATTATGCAGTTGACTCCAGGAACCTGCTCAAACATTCTGAGGAGCATCTTGTTATCAAACATTCTCTTCTCTCGATGTGGGTGACAAAGCTTCCCGCCACTACAAAATTACAGGCAAAATTATTATCCTAATCTCACTAAACGTAAATACTGAAGCCAGTTCTAATAAAACACGCTAATGGTGTCCTCCATTATTCGAAATTTACGTACAAATCCCCATGACCCGAAAATATCATGATGGTGCACTGCGATAGGAAATACAATATTTCTTATTACGGTACTGTTTTAAATGGTTATGTGCATGTGTGTGTGTGGGGGGGGGGAGGGGGAGATTACGTGGAACATTCTTATATGGCGATGCAAAGCGGTATGTCACGCCGCAACAAGAAATACCGCAGTAATTAAAAATGCGAAGAAAATTTCATAAAAAGGTTCTACATTGTGACTAATCCATTCAGTTAATATGTATATATTTTAATTTCTATGTCCTTAGAAATAAGGATTTGTGTTCCGAAGACATCTGTACCGCAATAATAACATGCGACATTACTTTAAAGTATTAATATGAATAATTTAATTCAAGAAAATATTCATGTTCGTGCAAAATGAAAATAAAACAGTGTCACGTGATACGGGATATATGTTTTATTCAGAGCCAACTTCTTCTGCCTCTCGCCTGCCCAACCTACTCTGCAGTGCGCACTCCACATTAACACTCCTGAAGTTCTGTCCGTCCTTACTTCAGACCAGTGTAATGTCCGTTGAAAATTCAAAAGAAAGTCTCTATATCTGTAATATAAACTGCACTGCTGCTCTTAGTATTATCGGTTTTTTGCAATTTGTATATCGTTCTGTAGCTGGAACTGCTCCTGTCGGCAGGTGAGGCGTATCTACTCGGTTTGGACTGACAGAAGTACTTATTTGTTGTAATCGCTGGTCCAATGTTTCTGCCACTATAGACGGAGGATGGAAACAGAACCAGCTCTCGAAATGTTTTATTCTGGTTCTAGAATAATGGACAAAGAACAAGCACAGAAAAACAGTATTTTTTTTAGTGCTAGTGGGCTGGGACTAAGTCCCTTGTACTGCGGTCACTTCCGGCCTATTGTACAGATGATGGGTGAGGGTGATGTGGAGCAATTGGTGGAATGAAGGGGAAACCAAATTACTCGGAGAAAACCTGCCCCAGAGCCACTTTGTCCACCCTAATCCCACTTGACCAGACCCGGAATCGAACCCGGGCCGCCGCTTTGGGAAGCCAGCGACTAAACGCTTGAGCTACAGCGCGGCCCAAAGAAAACCAGTAACTATATCATGATTAGTGCCTTAAAACTGGTTTATAACATTACTACTTAAAACGAAAAAACAATAGTGTTAAGTTCTAGAATAGAAAAGATCAGCTGTCGTCCGTGTAACATACAAACATACACTGCCTTTTATGTAATCGGACATCTATCTGTCCTGTCCTGAACTTAGGAATTCCTCACAATGTATTCTTTTATATTTCGTTCCCTCTTCACGTCTGTCTTGTTCCTCGATATTTATTCCTTTCTTCTGGATTTCTCTCTTTTTTCTCATCCATTATTTCTGAGATCTTACAGGATTTTCGGTCATAAACCAATATTTTCCACAGTGATAATACTACGGTCACCATTTTCTTTCGGACTCCTTTAAATAATTTAGTTATTATTACTTTTGTTGAAGTAATTACTGGATATTTATTTATAATTACTACAATTTTACCTCTTTCTACATTTCATATATTTATATACATACGAGTATATTAGGCCATTAATTAAGTCATGATTGTGACGTTTACAATATTTGTTTGCCTTCCGCTGGAAAGGCGATAATGCCGTGGAAATTGTGAGATGCCAAGGAGCATGTTTGTAGCCTTCTTGACAGTTATGTGCAAACATACGCCCTCAAAATTTGAAGTTTGATGGTGACAAGCTGTCAAGATGAATATTTTGTACGTGTTGAAAAAAATTCTGCAAGTACCAGTCAACCGAATTGATAGCACGACAACTGTGACTCAGTTCCCAAGTTTGAATATAACATATCAGTTTAGAGAATTACGTGCGTTTGTGTGTGTGTGTGTGTGTGTGTGTGTGTGTGTGTAGCGCTGTGTCTCACGATGCCTTGTGTTAAAATAATGATCACTTAGTGTAAATGTCATTACATTTTTATATTAAAGTTTAAAATTTAACTGAAGGGTTATAAATATTTACATAAAATGTCTCGCATAATTCGACGTCGTATTAAAGTGTTAATTTTAAAAGCAGAAATTATTTTAATTACAAGATTTGGGACTCTGAATCTGCCAACAGCGAGTTGTGTTGTGTTTCTTTGTACAGCTCATCTAAGAGTTTCGTGGGACCTCGTATTATTGGCTAATACACCACTGATGCTAGTAGATTTGACGATAACACCCTTAAGATTCTCATGTCATCCGGCTCTCTAGTTCGTCCAGTCAGATTAGTTTACCTGTCCTTAATTACATTTATGGGAGTACATCTCTCACTGGCGCCCACTCCTTTAATCAATTCGCTTTATTAACCCTGATAAGGACAGATGAATGAAAAGTGAGACGACCGGCTACATTACGTTATATTTGTCTTCCGTGTAGGGGAGATGCGGGTAATATAGCAATAGTAGCAATTGGATACTATTTAGCGTATCAGTTTCAAGCATAAGGGATAGCCTTGCCCTGATTCTGAAACTGGTCGATATACGTAATCATTTCGTCAATTGTACCAAGTATTTTGGCGTTGTCGAAGCAAGGACTTGGGACGTAGGAAGAAATAGCTATGGTAACGCTCTCTGTTTTGTAAAGTACCAATCAGCAATTGTAACTCTGCTGTTTAAAATAGATTATAATACAGAGACAAAAGTAACACCGTCTAATGTGACTAAGTTGTATCATTTGAAGACTCTTCACCCTTACATGTTTCGATCACTACGGATCATCCTCAGAGGGCATNAGAGTCTTCACATGATAAAACTTAAATACTGACATTAGACGGTGTTGTTTTTGTCTCTGTAATTGCTAGTGTGACGGACCAGACCGAAACAAATCGCATTCTAATACAAAGTATGCCCTACTTAGTTCGAGGATATTTCACTTNGTATATAGGTTGAACAAACACTGTGTACATTGTGCATTTCAAACATTATATGTGTATGTATACAATTAACATCTATTGTAATAATAGTTTCCGAAAAAGTATTGATGCCCTCTGAGGATGATCCGTAGGGATCGAAACATGTAAGGGTGAAGAGTCTTCAGATGATGAAACTTAAATAGTGATATTAGACGGTGTTGTTTTTGTCTCTGTAATTATTAGTGTGACGGACCAGACTGAAACAAATCGGATTCTAATACAAAGTATGCCCTACTTAGTTCGAGGATATTTCACTTTTAGGACAGATCCTTCAGTGGTGTCTCATTAAAAACAGCCGCAAATCAGAGCTTAAAAATATGTTTATCTTCTAAGCCAGTGGTTCTCAAATTTTGTCAGACCGCAGCCCGGTAAATTCTTTTTTCTATAAGACAAGGGCCCGGTAAATCTGATGCCAGGGCCGGCGGTTGAGAAACACTGTTCTAAGTAGCATGCGGGTTGCAGGCAATTGGGCACGAAAATTCCAAGTATCTGAGTCAAGGTAACTAGCTTTGTGTACACAGAAAATGTGTTCATATACACATGATTCACTTCACTGTCGAAGCAGATATATTCTTGGAGTTTCTGTACCCCTTCATTCAATACATTCCAGCAGAAACGTCTTGGTTTCTGCGTCTGATTCAAATGCTATCCACACGTCGGTAAATGTCATGAAAATCAGAGAAGATAATTATTTGAAAATTGTAAACTTCTCTGCGCACCCTGCACTTATATGCCAGGCATTGGATGTTCTGTTTGTGGGCAAAATGACGGCGAGGAAATGAAAGACGGAATTTCTTTATATAAATTGAAACAAGCAAACAGGAAAAATTTGAAATCCATTTCTGTGATGTATTTCAAGATATATTTCAATCAAGAATATTTCTTGTCTTACAAAGCACAGAAATTACCCTTTAAGTAGGAGTGCCCTACCGCAAGAAGTCAACCAATTTGATGCACTGCATGATGTTATCATAAAGCTTTGCTTCCAGTTTCACAACCCGCGTAGAACGGAGCACAAATAAATCCTGCATTCGAAGACCCTTTTGAATGTCTACCAGCTCGGTCACGTGAGATGACCGAAATGAGCAAACAATCAACCTAAATGAACTAACTATATAGAACTGAGCCCTATTTGAGGAGCCATCAGTTGTGCAGCTACTCAAGAATTTCCCAACGTTTACGGAACATGAAGGTACATTACCGCCTTCACAAAAGCCCTCCACTGGTCTCTATCCTGAGTCAGATCAATCCAGTCCACACCACCCCATCCAATTTCTCTATGGTATATCCCAATACGTACTTATCTTCTCTCTTACGTATAGGTTCTCCTACTGGTCTCTTTCCTTCTGGCTTTCCTCTTATCTCCATGTGTGCTACATGCCCTGGCCATCTCATCTTCCTTTACTTGATCATTCTAATTATATTTGGCGAGGAGTACAAGTTATGAAACTCATCATTATGCAGTTTTCTCCAATTTCCAGTTACTTCATCCCTCTTCGGTCCAAATATTCTCCTCAGAACACCGTTCTCAAACACTCTCAGTCTATGTTACTCCCTTAATGTCAGAGACAACGTTTCATCCAAAAGAAAATTCAGAAATAACATACAAATCCACTTCACTTGTGTCCACCAGAAGTATAACGGATCATCTGCAGATGATCTACTCTGAACTACTCTGAATGCGTAATGATATCCCTGATTCTTCGCTCGCGGATTTTTCTACCCTGAAGATGGAGGAGATACAATCCTTCGAAACGTCGGTTCACACAATATCTACACGACACTACATCCCACAAGACTGCATTCTTTATAAACAAGTACTGCTGCAAAATTATGCCTCTGACCTGCCAAAGTATACATGTGAATTGCCAACTGCGTCAATGTGATGCCTAGGAGAACTATACTCACACAATAAAATATAGAGCTTTGGTGCGGCTAGTTACAATTTAGCTAGAGTAATTCAGCGGGAGCCTCACCAGTTGTTACGGAGCTACTATTACTTTTTCCCGTATTCCCTCCCAGTCACATATATTATTGAATAATGCTTCATGCCATCTCCCACGAATATCACACACAAGTAAGCCGATCACAGTGGCCGCGCGGTCTAAGGCATGAAATGTCTTCGCCCGCTGCAACACTGGGATCGTGGGTTCAAATCCCACTCTAGGCATGGATGTCTGTTTTTGTTTATTCTGTGTTTGTGTCAGGCAGCGGCCTTGAGTCCTACCGACTGTCTAAGATCAAGAAACTGAACTGCCAATGTCACTGATTTTGATTTTGGCTACAGACAGTGACAGTGACAAAGAGTTCTGATTTATCGGTGGAAGATATGAAGACTGTATATGCTGTAGTGCAGTGATATCTGGGGTGTGACTGTTGTAGTTCCTGCGTTTTAGTCGTGGTACCAGGAGAGAGCAGAATACGACAGAAGGCAGAAGAAGGCGAAGTGACTCGGTAGAGAATCAACGTACTTCGGAGAGCGAAGCAGAGCTACGCAGAGAGGAATTGTTATCCGGAAGGAGCTGAGTGTGTGAACTGTTATAACAGAGTATGATTGTGATAGTGACGTGAAATAAATCGATCCATAAATCCAGAGGAGCCACTAATTACATGTGGCGTTACCAGGACACACGACAATATCCATCTTTATCGTTCTATAAAACTTTCATTTTTAACTGCAAAGCTTTCATTAATTTCTCAGTTGCAACTTATAATACACAGTCAAGTACACTAATTTCTTATAGACTCCATCATTACCTTTGAGAATTCTATCGAAATAACGCCAGCAGTTACGAATTACATCATTTGGTTGGGTTCCTGCTGCAGGTTACTACAGAAGTGGCCCAAATGTTTATGGTTATCCTATGCTGAAACATTTGCAATTCGTAATGACTTTCTTGAGGTGCACGTGGCAGCATAACCTCCTCAGGCATAAGCATTTTATCAGCCCCCAGTTGGTTCCTGTTTACGCGTGAGGAAACGCTCTTTGTGCCACCGCCGGGACTTGCCAATATAACCTCATTAACACATGAAAGTAAAGCTAATTCTGAGCTCTCTTTCCAACAAGACATAAGAAAAGAACGTAGCTTTTAAAAACATCAATCACACGAAATGTTAAAAGTTGGGACATGAAGTGGCCATTTAAAAGAAAACAATTTTAATATTTCATTTGCGTATTAAGGCGCGTCCACATTACTCGTGCTCGTGCTCATGTTCGTTTGACTCGCTATGCTCGCGAGTAATGTGGACGATATGACAAGTCACGAGACAAGCAAATTTAAAATTTTTAATTTAAAATAAAATAAATTAAAATAAAGACTACAGCCTATACACACTACGAGTAAATATACGGATCCTCACGCGCCGAAGACTGGCGAGCAACTGAAGTAGTGTGGACGAAGATTTACGAGCACAAGTAGAAGCGAGCACGAGCACGAGTAATGTGGACGTCCATTTACACACAGATGCCAAGATGCATCTTGTAAACAACACGCTAAGCGGTAATTCTGTGAAACTTCGAAATCATGACTGCTGTTTTAAAAGCCTTCAATAATAATAATAAATAAAAATATTTTAATTTAGCATGCTATTTTAAATTCCACAAAAATTACTTTCGTGGAAGCTGAAGAGTTTTCGACTGCTACAGGGTAATTAAAAGTGACGTAATTTAAAAAATCATGAAATTACACTGTCCACATAATGTTCATGTAAAACACTCTGACCGATATACATGCAATTAACGCCATTGTTAACGGTAGGAGGTCCGGCCACCTGGGGGGCCACGAGAATAAAATTTCGTCTTCTTCGTTCTCATGTCCCTTCCATCGTTGTGGCAGTGCGTTGCTCAAGAGTCGATACACTTGCCACTGAAAACGAAGAATGACTCCGAATATTTCCTGCTGCTTAAACGCAATTAACAACATGCATGCCTCTAGCGGACGGGAACAGAACCAAGTTTCTGCTTGTGTTAGAACAAATCTTTATCAATATATTGTACCAAAATTGAATGAACTCTGAGTACAGTGCTTATACTATCTGAATATTTTTACTTTGGGGCGGGGGGGGGGGTACGGTCTGCTGGGTTTTAGCTCCCTCTAGTTCAGTTCAGGTCGAGGTCTTAAAAAAATTTATCGCCTCCACCTTTAGGGTTGCAGAATAAGCCAAACAAGAAAGCAGCAGACACCATCCGCCCGTCTGCTTCTCTCTTTTCTTTATTTCGGTCTCCTACTTCTTTTCCTCTCGCTGGTTCCATTCCCGATGAGGTCATTGGAATTTCCAATTGGCCTAATCCTTCCAGCCGCACTATGGTGCTTTGGTCCATTCAGCCTCCAACAGAAATGTGTAACAGGAATCTTCCTGGGAGGGGGAGGTAAAGAGCGGCCAGTGCGTAAGGCTGACCTCACCTTCGTCTGTGAGACGACTGTCTAGAAAATGTGGGAGCCTCGACGTCTCACAACCTTATGGGCGTCCACGGCCCGTTATAGGGACAGCTTTACCCTTTTATTTTTACTTCTCTTCCTTTCATCATCATCATCATCAGCAGCAGCAGCACCCAGTTCTTCTTCTTTCATCTCTCTACACTGCATCTAATTATCATCTTTCATTCTTCTTCTGTGCTCTTCTTCCCTTCCTCCTTCTTGTCATCTTCTCGTATTCTTCCGTTCCTTCTCGTCATCCTTGCTTCTTCTGCTTCTTCAGTGTTCCGAACTGCACACTCACACATTCAGAATCTGAAGGGGACATGCGATGCCGTGACAACTTGGTGACGATTGAAACCGTCTAGGGGAAGTAACAGAACATCGAAAATCTGAAATGATACTGAACTTACAAACTCATGGACCCCAAATTACTACACCTTCACAACATATAAACAAATTCTATAGCTTAGAGTATCAAACCTCAAGATTGCTGATCCACAGAAGAATCATTCTCTAAATCCTAAAGCAGAGTGTAGCTGCAACCACTCTTCGCATTACTCTTATCTGTTTAGTGAGTGCTGCTGCATCAAATTCAGGAGATCCTTAGTTAAAGTCTCGACTTGATGGCAGGAATTCTGAATGAGATTCGTCATCACTTACCTCCGGGCAAGTGCTGCGACAGTTAAAAGCATCAGGCCAAGACCGATTTTTTCGATATCCTTTTCAATTAATTATTTACTGATCATCTGATAATTCGTCTCACAATAACCTTAGACACTGACATCGTCATTAAACAGAAAATAACATGAAATACACACGAGGCCAGGAACAACAAAAACCATAATTTGCCATTAATATCCAATAGTGCAGATTTCTCCCTCTCTGTGTTTGTCAGATATAACCCTGTATATTCGGACCGAAGAGGGATGAAGCAACAGAAGGCTGGAGAAAACAACATAATAAGAAGGTTCATAAGTTAAGGATGATGAGATGGACAGGTATGTAGCATCCATGGGAAGAGAAGAAATGGCTATAGAAGAAAAAAGTCCATCAGGAAAGCCTTAGATGTGGGTGGGAGGATAATATTAAAATTGACCTTAGAGAGAAAGAGTGGCTTGAGTGGCATGGACTGGATTGATTTGGCTAGGGACAGGGCCCGTGAAGGTTTCTTGTGAACATGGTAAAAAAAACTTTGGGTTCGTTAAAATATTGGGAAATTCTTGAGTGACTGAGCAACTGGTGGGTTCTGAAGAAGAGCTCACCTCAGTGGATTTCAATAGTAAGTTAACCCTCCAAATGCGTATCTAGCTGATGACATAGAAGTAATTTCATCCATAACCTGTACGAATATTTATGATTCATTTCCATTCAGAATTTAATATGCTTAGCTCTAATTGTTAATTAATTATGGTCACGAGACCGTAAGTTAATTATATGCTTTGCACGGCCGTCACGTTATTGTTTCAAATTCCACAACGAATTGTCCTAGCATAACGCACATATTTTGCGAAGTAGTATTATCATACAGCAACCTATATCAAGCTACGTTAATGAAGTTGCTATTTCGGAAGTCCGCACAGCTGTCATATTGTCGTTAATGGTCGCAGAACGTGGAAATATCTGATTCCAGAATGGTGAGAAGTTGTATGATATTCAAACATTTTTTTTGTTAAAATCCTTATTCATGTTCAAACGCTATTAATGGAAAAGTCACGAAAACATTATGACGTAAGTATTGTAGCATTTAGACCCGTTGCTGGGCAACGACCAAGAGATAAGCAAATATACAAGAGCCGTTACTGAGTAACTGCTTTACAAACAAGCATGTTTCCACGACAACGACTGAACTACAAGAGTGAGAAGGGGTGTTTCGTATGCCGTCCGTGCCGAGGGGTTATAAGCGAGACAAGTTTAGAACTTAGTATTCCTTATGGCGGCGGGGTCGAATACTTCCACCGTACCCCTGTAAGTCGTAGGAGGCGACAAAAAAGGACGTCTCAGATCTGAGACAGTAAAATATGGTCGCGAGTCCACGGGACTTGGACCCGAGAGTGACTGTGCTGGCGAGACCCATGAGAAATTGTAATTTGCAGACCCGTCCTCTCGTCTTCCATAACAACAGTGCTGCAACTGTCTGACAGCAATAAAAGTCTGATCGTAAGCCCCATATGGGTGCTTTATTCCAAGAGAGACTGGCCGACTGACCGTTGATCGGAGTATGAGACTCAGACTCAGACTGAGACTCAGACTCAGAGTCAGCTCAGTCAGTTGTGATATATTCGCCACCCAGTAAGGACGAAGGCAGAGTATACTGTTAGAATCCATTACCAGTAAACGACTGGTGAAAATAAACTGAATAGAGTTAGTACGTTCTATAATAAACTACAGATTGTGTGAATTAGCGATACAGTTGCAGTTACTTGTAGTTACGAATTGTGTATATAAGTCTTATAGATTGCATCCTGTCGTGTATATAATATTTTTTTCATTTATAACGGTCGACACAACAAATACAGCGGGAATACCTTCAATAAAGAGAACAGATGTTGGCATATATCTTATTTAATGTAATCGTAAATGGTGCTACATATTTCGACCTATAATTTAGGTAATCATCAGGCATATATGATCATAACTGAAGTGATTAAAATTAATGGTCATGATATGGCTCCATATACACGCAACTGATGTTCGTGTTGCAAGAGAATATGTATTAAAGACTGAGCCTAGATGTATAATCTAATATTCTAATATAATTCATTTGCTAATAGTTTAACGTTTTAAAAGACATACAAATCGAAAAATTATAAAAGTACTAATTCCACAGTATACTTCTATGTTGGCTAGTTTTCGTGCTTAGGTGTTGAGCAAACGCTCCACCGTCGTGTGTCGACGGCTTCATATTATTTCCTGCTTGCTGCCTTGTGCTTCTTATTTACTGAAAACCAATATTATGTAATATATGATTGCCTCGTGTTTTAAGAAATGGGGAAAATACTGACCTAATTTTCGTGCGAAATCTGATCGCAATTTCTTGTTTCCTCCCATGGCAACTTTAGATTGACGTGGAAGCTTGGCTGGAATGCAGGGGAACAATAGTATATAATTCATATTGTCTACTGTATGTTGCACTTGTGATAATTATCGTAATTTTCAGAAAGTTTCTTTACTTACGTGTTTGTGATGTTTGTCTTAATGTTGCCCCCTGTTTATGTGGTGCTTTTTGTGTAGTTGCACAAATTGAGTATTTTCTCTTTTGTGGCTGTGGTTTTTATACACTGTGTTATGATCACGTGGTGTGTGGCGGGTAAGGGGGAAGGGGAGGAATATATTTTTTATGTACATGAGTATGTTTTGAATATATTGTCAAAAATGGCATTATATGTTTCTGTGCTCCTGTCATTGTTAACGACTTTTTGATAAATTTTATAATATATTTAATATATATTTACATATATTATTATATCTGGAACCTTTCGAGGGTGTTTAATTTTTGTCCTTCTTGTCGATATCCGAAATTTCCATAGTTTGGTCTATCAAGCTGCATTCATGTCCGGTATCCAGTATATGTTATGCAAATTTTGAATTACTCTTATTAGTTCTTACGGCCCGATTGTGTTCTTTATAGCGGGCTTTAAATGTGGGTCAATTTTTCCCTACATATTTTATTTCTGTGTGTGTTCTATAAATCCAATTACCAATCCAAACCCGGTCTACAGTCGCTCATACACGACAGAATGCAATTCCTTACGAATAAGGAAGAGGGATAAAGGAGGGAGTACTGCATTGGATGCAACGCAAAGTAGATTCTATTGCCCTTTGCCCTTGTGCCCACGTACTGCTGCATATATGTAGGTGCATACAGAGACTAGGCACAAGACGTCCAAGCCTCTTGACTTTCACTACTGACTTAGGTGAACTGCCGGCTTCAATTTCTGCACGCTTTATAATCCCGAAGTGCGACGGAGAAGTAGGAGTGAAAGGGAATAGGGCAATAGGTGAGAGTGTGTGTGTGGACGGGAGACACATTTATTGTGGGAGAAAGCGATCCTAAAATATTCTCGGCCCAACAAGTTTCCATATCCACTCCACATACGTCTTCACGACTAAGTGCTTAATTATCTAAGCACAGTGACGGCTTTACATTTTACCAAAGGTTCCCAAGTTGAAGAGAGAGAGAGGGTGTAAGAGATAAAGTTAAATTTGTCCATTTCCTTAATTAATTAATTAAGCATGACAGCATAAGGACATATGGGAGCGTGAACGTATAGCTCCACCGTTCTTGTCCCCGGCAATGGATGGAGGTGAATGGTCAGTTTCACGCCTTGTCCGCGTTACCCCCTGGAAAACATCCTCTGGTACCAATTGGATAGGAGGCTGGGTGGGTCTCAGGGCCGCTCTCGAAACTGTTGAGACGAGAAATATCTCGTTCCCCTTCCAGGAACTGAACCCCTGCCATCCAGCTCGTAGCATGTCGTACACCGACATGCTACGAAGTGAGAAAGAAAAAACAATGGGAAGTGGAAATTTGGAAACAAGTAAGGTCTATACTGCGGAATTTTGATATTAATAAGCCTCTGGACGGACTTCATTAGGACAAAATACTGACACTGAGATTAGGAGAAATGTATTTGAAGCCTGCAGAAACGTAGACTGTTGGTACTAACTGAGCACTTGCCCTAGGGCCGAGGAAAACCACGGACAATTCTGAGATTGCTGGCAGGTGGCAGTACCTTCTGGATGCACGGACCGTATATGTGCAGTTGCTTTGTTCTGAAATGTATACCGATTTGTAATGAAGAGGAATTGCTTCACGTCTGTCTCTTTGGGTGAATAACGAACAATTTGAAGCGACATTGAGGGTAAAGTTGCTTATATAATATCAAGAGATCTTTACACGGCTCTTCTTCTAAAAATTTCAGTAGGAAACATCTGTGGCTAATGTTAATACTGCAACCCTTAAAATTCCCGCTTTTATGGGATATGAATTTCCCTTGCTGTCTTTAACATTTCAACGCGACTATACTTTACAAACACAACGCTCACAAATATGAGCAGAAAACAACGGTAAAATAGGACACCAACCTGTACTACAGTTTTAAATAAGAAACAGCATTTCTCTTAGTGGGAGGTAGAGTCCAACTGGGTCCACTCGGCACGGCGGCCACTGATTGGCCTATTGTACGTTCCCCGGGTGATTATGATGATGAAGAATTTGGTGGAATGAAGATTGTCAGGGGAAACCGAAGTACTCGGAGAAAAACCGCCCTAGCGCCACTTTGTCTACCACAAATCCCATTTGACCAGACCCGGGGCCCAAACCCGGGCCACCGTAGTGAGAAGCCAGCGATTAACCGCTTGAGCTCTGGTGCGGCCTAAGATTATAGCATAGCCACATGTGACATTTTGAAATTGTCATTAAGACGAATACAAAGGCATATCAATATCATATAAATGGCTGCCACACAAAATACACGCATATGTAAACACTGACCTATGTAAGGAAGGAGCAGGTACGTTAAAGGTGCGTGTACAATATCTCATGACGGCCGAAAGGCTGAAATCTATTGTAAACTAACGTATAGCACAAATGTACATGGGCTGCGTTGAGGGGAACCAAAATGATAAATTAAAAATCATCCTCCAAGAAATATTTTCCTGAAGAAAGCAGTCTTCTGGGATTTTGCACCGTGTATATGTGGTGTTAACCGACGTTTCGGAGGAACGTATCGCCTCCATCTTCAGGGTAGAAGAAAAAATATATAAGAAATCTGCAAGCAAAGAGAACGTGAGNCTAGTGGATTCTTTCCTTGTTTTTAAGACCTAAATATTGTGTAAAATTCTTATTTCCTTTCAGACGTTCTTTATACCCTTTCAAACGCAACTGTCTTCCTTCCATCGCAGGAACAATACTTGGAGATTACGCGCTATAAATTTCTGCATTATATCATGTACTCTGCTAGACAGAATAGGAACTCCAGTGTCTCATTAAATGTCACTGATATTTGCACGTTTCATTTCATGGTTTCTAGTCGCTCTTACATATCTTTATTATGATTCTACAGAACTTTGTTGGGCCTTAGCCGCTTTTTCCATATACATACTTGGTAAAACTCCTTGGAGGGGCGATGAGCCCGTCGCAAGGCCTCTACCTACACACATAACAACACAGAACAAACGCACACAATACAGACATCCATGCGTTGAGTGTGATCTGAACAAACGATCCAAGCGTCCGAACGAGCGAAGACAGTCCATACCGCGAAGCCACTGTGACCGGCTATTTCACATATATACACGAGAAATACTGTGATGAGGAAGAGCAGCGTTCACAATAATTCGACAAACATAAACTTCAACGATCCTGAATACGAAAAGTGGTTCTTAGTTGGCTGGGCGTCTGTCTGTACGTATACAGCTGTACGTACAAGCTTCGCTAGTACCTGAACGGTAAAGTAACGTTGTCCCCTGTGCTTAACTAATTAAGCACTACGCCATGAAGGCGTATGGGGGATCGAATATGTAGTTCCACTTTTCTTTACCTCGGCACTAGTTGGAGGTGAGTGGTCAGCTTCAAGCCCCGGCCGCTTTACTCCTGCGGAAAGAGCCCCCAGTATCCATTGGATAGGTGGTTGTGTGAACTCCAGAGCCAGTCTGGACCACGTAGAGGAAAAACTTCATCCTACCGGGACTCGAACTCCGACCCCTCGGTCGTCCAGCCCGTAGCCAGTCGCTATGCTGACTGCACTGTCACGATTCCTTATATTCTTACTCAATACTTCAGGGCTTATCCATCGCAAGTCGATGACCGATGAATAACAATCCAGCATAGTTGCCCCTGCACAGGGGCAAATTGCAAATTTCTCGAAAACAGCTTAAACGATTTTCATTAAGTCTCAGTGATATCCGGAGACCAATCTATTTCAATAAGTCTCTGTAGAATTGTAGATAGGCAAACTAGGGACTCAAATATTTACGTACCTGTCCCAGCTTGCATAAACAACGGCCAAAAATGGTCGACAGAACAACAGTCATGCTCGCTTCCAAGGTAAGGCAGTCAAGGTCAGTCGTATATAGGAAATTATGAGCAATGTCTTCGCACTGATTTCTTTTATTCCTGTGTTATTCATCTGTCATAAATCTTCTGCTCCCTCTTCCGTAACATCTGGATCAACCTCTGATGTACAAGCTTGAATATTACATTTCCGTTTGTTTTAGAACAATTTCTGACTGACGTTTTGACGTCTTTTACTAAAATGTGCTTTCTCTGTTGGCGCTCAGACAGGTGACATGACAGGTGATGCATGCGTCCAGACAGCAGACGGAGAGTCCCATTTCCGGCAGAAGCAGTGATGAATCTTCCTCCGGCAATGGGACGGAAACATGCCACAGGACGTGCCTGCCGTACTCAGTGTCTCATTTAATGCAAGCCTGCAGCACTTAACGTGCAGCGGTTGGAGGTGAGCCAGCAATACGGACGAGAGGCCACTACCATCCGCCCGTCTTACAGATCCGGCCTCTTTTCAACAGAATATGTCGCGGATTTGGTCAAGTTCACTAGCAAGACAAGAACCCAATCTACTATGGGAACAAGACTGCATCATTCTCACTTAGTGATGTACACCATTACGCCATCATTAGAAAGTTTTACAACATACTTCCAATATTCATACGCCGCCGGGAAATTCAATTGGATTAGTAATCGGATTTATTAGACTTTTTGATATAGCTCGTGAATATACTTTACAGCACACTGTTACGCATAAACACACCAGTGTCCACAGTCACGTCTTCACTAGCCGTTGTTTTGTAGCGGCTTCCAACGGCAGACGTTCCCATTCCTCTAGATTCTTCAACTGTCTCCGTGCCTCAGCAACAGCTCAGTTCTCTACCTAACTCACTGACTCTGTCCCATAACTCACTCTAGCTCCTAAATTGCCTTGCTTCTAACAGCAACAGCTCAGAACCCTAGCAGTTCTCTACCTAACTCACTGACTCTGTCCCCTAACTAAATCTAGCTCCTAAATCGCCTTGCTTCTAACATCTCGACACAGACGGCGTAGAAAACACCTAAAATATTATTGTTGTATCTTCTTGTTGCCGTGGATTTGTTGCTTTCATGTCTGCTGGCGGAGCCGCTATCTATCAACGGCTAGGCAGTAGTACTTCCGAAACGTCGGCAAAAGTCTAGCGCACTACATGATGTAACATACAACAGGGAGTTCTTCAAATGTTAATTTCTTTTTGTAGTTTTCGTCAGAAACTATAGATGGAATCAGCCCAGTCAGATTTCAGACATCACACAAGCCCAGCCCAGACCAGACTTCAAACGAACTTTGAAGGGTTATTTACTATAACGGACAGCTTACTGCGAATGCCACCTGCTTTAACGTCGATAAGCTAAATCCTGACTTCAAAATAAATGCATGAGTGAAAGGTAACGTTTTCAAGACGGTGACTGCAATGAGTCTGATCATTTGGAATGGGACTGAGATTACATCACTTCCTGCTTGTCTCTTTGGCTTAATTCTTGACACTGAAGACGGAAGTAGTATGTTAATCCGAAACATCAGTAAAGTTCTACCAGACTGCACGGTATAATTTTCGTTCTATGCATGGGATTATTGAAATTCTTACTAAAAACAGCGATAATTTCCAGAAAACAACATTGACAGGATTGTCTTAATGATGAAGAAACTGTGTGTTTTCAATGAAGTACGAACTGAAATTTTAAATACTGTTAAAAAATTTCATGGCTATAAATATTGAGAAGTATAAAGACACGAACGAAACTGGTTCTAGATTTTAACAAAAAGTTTTTTAAACGTTACTTTGTAAATAGAAAAATTATAATAATTTACAAATGTTTTAACAAATCCATGCCCATCTCAGTAATTGTTAAAGGCTATAATATTATATATATGTTCTTCTGAAGATGGTCGCTCTGAGCGAAACTTCTAAAAGATGAAGGATTAAAAAACACAACATTTATCAATCTCACTGGACGGCGTTAATAATCTTCTATGTAAACGTTGCCTTTCTAAGACCAGGCCTTCTTACATCGTCCATTTCGATTATTGGCGTGTCTGCAACAATATATCTTATCAGCTGTTTTCACACTGAAATTGATTCACAGCGGTTCTAACATTCTGTTCAACGGCACTGTTTACACCAACGGTAATTCACACTTAAGTATTAAAATGCAGATATAATTTTTGATCTCTGACGTATTCGCTTCCGCTACAATTTTATTTTATTTATTTATTTTAAGGCGTACTTGGTAGCTCTGAATACATGGCGTCGGATGTAGCAAGACTTGCGAGTAATAAAATTTGAATTATTGGACTGGAAGCGGTCGTAGCACAGTGGCCGCGTGGTCTAAGGCATGAACCACATTCTCCTGCTCGAACACAGGGATCGTGGGTCCGAATCCGACTCGAGGCATGAATGTCTGTGTGTGTTTACTCTGTGTTTATGTTGTTCTGTGTGTAGGTAGCGGCCTTGCGACAGGCTAATCCCCTGTTCAATGAGTCCTACCGACTGTGGATAGATTAAAACACTGAAAATGCGGCCAAGGTGCACAAGGGCTGTAAAGCCATAGACAGAGAAATAAAACTATTATTTTTTTCGTCAATTAAATAGAATTTAAAAGAGTCCGGAATGAATTATTTGTTTTAGGACATGGAGTACTGGTTCTGAAGAGGCGGGAGTTTCATTAATAGCTGAGGAACATAAAACCGGACGTTCACAAGAAAGAACCTGACTCATGTTGCCAGTTATCTCGCAACATAAGCTTTACCATTCTGCCCACGAAGTACACTCTTGTCTAGCCTGAGAAACGGACCAACATCATTACTCATTCTCTTGTTTTATATACATCAAGTCTTAAGTTTATTGCTTGCAGTTTATCTGCAACACTTAACCTCGAGAAGGGAAAACCACAAACGCCCGGTGAAATCAATACCTTACATACACACTTCGGTAAGGACTTTCCAGTATCAGGTTCCTTCTTTATTACTTATACGTCTCATGGACTACCGCGTAGGTGGGCAGGACACTGATAAAGCGAGCAAGCAATAGTTATCTGGTTTGCTCCTGTTCTCTCCGCTGATATTCTTAGAGAAAGACATGCTGATAACATATTCCTCAGCATGCATTACTAACACAATTACATACTTACTTTTACTCATGGAGCTGGGCCCTTCTTGAGGAGTCGCCAATTCTGCAGCTACTCAAGAATTTCCCAGAATTTTATGGAACCCGAAGGTTCGTTACTGTGTTCATAAGAGCCCTCCACTGGTCTCTATCCTGAGCCAGATCAATCCAGTTCATACAATCCCATCCTATCTCTCTAATACACATTTTAATATTGTCCACCCACCTACGCCTTGGTCTTCCCAGTGGTCTCTTTCCTTCTGGCTTTCCCATAAATATCATATATGCATTCCTCGTCTTCCCCGTTCGTGCTAAATGCCCTGGCCACCCAGTCTCCTTGACTTGATCATTCTAATTATGTTTGGAGAAGAGTACAAGTTATGAAGCTCCTAATTATGCAGTTTTCTCCAACCTCCCATTACTTCACCTCTCTTCGGTCCAAATATTTCCCTCAAAACCCTGTTCTCAAACACCCTCAGTCTATGTTCCTCCCTTAATGTCAGAGACCAAGTTTCACACCCATACATAACCACAGGCAAAATCATAGTTTTGTATATTCTAATTTTTATGTTTTTGGACAGCAGACGAGAAGACAAAAGGTTCTGGACTGAATGGTAGCAAGCATTACCCGAGTTCAGTCTCCTCTTAATTTCCTCCTGAACCAGGTTCTTATTTGTTATCGTCGTTCCCAAATATCTCAATAGGTGGGTCCCTTGTCACCACGGCATGACGCCTCCTCAGGTTGCGGTTGGAGGAGACACCCTCCAGTTATGGAGGGAAGCTGTGATTATATTGAATAAGCAGTCGGGGACAGTCGACAAAGGGTGGTCCTCCAGCTTGGATGTTGGAAGTGGGGCTAAAACTCCTCACCGTAAAAATAATCCTGTTACGAAAACGAACACAAAGCCTCGGACCTGAATTGATCCTCTGAATAAACAACCTTACTAACACAATATGCTTATGAAATCACCTTGTTGTTTACGTCCCCTTTCAACTTTAAACCCCTGCAACCAATTTCAAGCAATTTGGTATGAATGTTATGAAAAGTGAGGTTACCCTAATTCTGTAGATTATAATTTCTCATAACCTGCAATGAAAATTTTGTTGATATGTGTTCTAAGGTGGTAGCGTCACCTGCGCCACGCATCCTGAATAAGGTGCAACATATCTTAAGAGCTCTTATCTTCTCGGTTATATTGCCTGTCAACCGACATTGCTGCCTGTTTCATGTTTGGCTTGTTGTCTGTCTTACTCCTTCAACTGACTACACTATATCCGTCCTGTACAAAAATATACTGCCTAAACTGCTGAGCCAACTGTTCCTCATTCCAGGCAGAACAAAATAATTTGCGGGTGTCAGAGCATAATTCTTCTTCTTCTTCTTCTTCTTCTTCAGCTTGGATCTTTTGACTCCGCATGTGATCAATTCGGCACGAATGAAAGAACCGAAGCTTATAAATAGCTCCTCTAGAAGACTTGAAATAAATTATACTTGAATGCCATCACAGAAACTGCGTTTTCAGATATTATTTACACGAATCTGATTTTCTGGCATATTCAGAATGGCCATGCTGTGTGTTGTTCTTGGGGCGACATAACCGCAGCTCTAAATGCAGTGTTGCTATGCAACTGAATACAGAACTAACGCACTGTATGTAGTGCGACAGAGCATTATCATTAAAAAGACTGACCTCATAATGACAGACAACTTTACACTTAGGTCGTGCAAGTCATTAAAAGCAAATTTACGCTAATGCACATTGCAATAGCCTACAGTGGTAGAGAGCATTCGTGACAAAACAATATAAAATTATAGGACATAATAATTATAGACAGAATACTTTGGTCTAGGGGTAACACTCCAGACTCGGTTTTACGGCGATGCTCGGTTCGAAACTTGGCAGGGAATTAGGCCCTCCTGAATAAGATCTATCATTGTTTGCCTCAGTACTTCTAGAGAAATACCTCTACAATACGAGGGGGAGTCAGTAAATAGGGCACAAACGGATATAAAACGCAAAGCATGCGATATTAAAACCTGGAAAGAAAAATGTGTTTCTAGACATCCTCCACCAACACTGATACAATTGTCCCATTGCTTTACCAGTGTGTCGAAACCCGCAGCACAGAAGTCTTTTGACTGCTGTCTCAGCCACTTCCGCACCTCCTTTTCAACCTTTTCGTCATCAGCGAAACGTTTCTCACGAAGGCTGAACTGCTTTACTCAATTATCACTTCCCGCCGTAAACAGGAAATATTTTTTATGAATATCCTTTGCACTGAGTCCCTTTGCCCACAAAAACGCACAACGTAACGCTGTTCTTAGATAGTACACTCCGGAAGCACGGTCGCCATTTTGATTACAAAACAATCCTCTGAACATGAGCATGCGCGTCTGTTACTGAGACTGTCGTGAAGGTGGACTGTGCTGCTACCTAGCGATACACACAGGAAACCCGTTACGTCCATTAGATCTGTTCTATTTGTGGCCTATTTACTGACTCTCTCTCGTAGTATTTCGATTTGGCCAAAACCGCTTCCTTGCAAATCCTTTATAAGTTATCAATCATCTTACCATTAGACGCTACAGAGTCGAGATGCTGACAGCTTCGTAAAATAACCCACCAAAATAAAAATAGGCTGGTTCAAATGCCTGCACCCTAGTCCTGCGAGACGTAGGAGGCGACTAAAAGGGAACCAAGTGCTTTGGGGGTAAGCTGGACCACCCTATTCCCTAAGGAATAAATATGGGGACCCGGCCCTCCAGGTCGGAGGAGTCTCATATATGAGATAGTGAAATATGGTTATGAGTCCCATGGGACTCAGTCTGTATAAGGTGTCAATAAATCCAATCATCCAAGCCGCAATCCGTCTTATAAGTCACTCACAACCTCGAACACGTGACAATATTTTCGAATAAATTGCTTATAAGCAACACTTTTTCGCTGAAAGCCAAAGAGTGTCTCCTGATCAATATGACACTAACTGAATTTTAGATTGAACTATCCTCTGAAGATGTTCCGTCGGCTTGGGGAAACCGTCAGAGTAGCCCGAAGTGCTCGTCAAATTTCGGTTTCTAACCCTCCCTCCAATCCTACCCCATGCCAATCATATTTTCGAGCTCAAAATTAAATTTCAGTTTTCTTTATTTTGCGACCGTCAATGTTATATATCCTCTTGTACTTGAGGTTCTCACTGCGGTCAGCCATCTGTGTTGTAACGGCTTGTTGTTCTGACACAGACCAGCGTGAAGCAGGCGGCAAGCGGAGCCTGCAGTGACGCACGCACCCTCCATACGCCGTGCCTGCACTTGTTACATCTCTGGAAACGGCGAAGAAAAGCAATTCCTATTTTGTGTACGAGTAATCTACCCAATTTCGTGACCTACCGTGTATTTCCTGCCACGACGGTGCTACAAGCAGTTCCCTACAGATGGCTAAGTAATGGAGCTCAATTATACAGGGTATACGCAAAAGAATGGTGCAATATTTAAAGTTAGTAAGAAATCTATTTCTCAACTTACACGGACACAACATACACCGTCAGCGGCGCGGCAACTGTCAAAGATTCTCATGCGTTAATTACAAACCTTCAATGTGTGAACCCTGGGTCACACGACACACATCCACACTGTAATAAAACTTATCCCAGACTCAGTGTAGCATGCCCGCTGTAATGGCCTATTTATTTTTCAAAACACAACGTTTCCTGGTCTGGATTCTATCTCCGTCTTCAGGTAAAACCTACTCAGTTGGGCCCAAGCGACAGATCTCTGGACACCTGTGCCAGTCTCAAGATGGAGTTCATAAATCAAATACAGCACAAAATCATCTGCGAGAGCTAAAAATATATTAAATTATTAAAACTCCACACGTATGAGGCCTTGTACGAGAGAAGTGGAGTTTTAATAAATTAATGTTTCCTTAGCTCTCGTAGATGGTTTTGTGCTGTGTTTGGCTTATGTACCCCTTCTTGAAGCTGGCACAGGTGTCCGGAGATAGAGACTATCTCTATCGGTTAGGCCAAACTATGTGGGTATTACCTGAAGACGGAGATAGAATCCAGAATCGGAAATGTTGTGTTTTGAAAAATAAATATGACGGTGTTTTTGGATAAAGATAGGACGATGGCTAATGTCCAAGAATACAATATTTGCCGTAAGCCTCCATGTTGTACTGACGAAGCCTGGTCCTCTCTGTGTGGGTATATAAATGTTCAGAACAAGAGGCACTGGAAAAGTATTAACCCGAGACAGATGTTTGAAGTACCTTTTTATGATCGATAATAGGTGTATCATGTGCCATTACTGCTACATGAATTGTATGGACCCATATTTTTTTAAGGGACAATTTACTGGGAGCGGTATCTCAGTGACATTAATTGGCGCCGTTTGATAGCA
The DNA here is from genome assembly GCF_002891405.2 of Cryptotermes secundus. NCBI lineage: Eukaryota > Metazoa > Arthropoda > Insecta > Blattodea > Kalotermitidae > Cryptotermes > Cryptotermes secundus. Next base: position 3,406,303 of record NW_019744106.1, read on the forward strand.
TTATGTAAGATGAAAGTGCGTATGGTATATTAAGAAGGTGCTACAGCCAATCAAAATGGCCGCAGCGTCTAAGGCATGAAATGCCTTCGCACGTTCATACAGTGGGATCGTGGGTTCGAAACACACTAGAGGAATGATTGTCTGTATGCTTTTGTTCTGTGTCTGTTTTTGTAGCGGCCTTGCGTTAGGCTGATCCCCCGTCCAAGTAGTCCCAAAGACTGACTACCAGATTCACAATTTAGAGAACTAATTCTGAATGGGAACGCACCACAGAACAAAATCCGTCAAGTTATAAGATGAAGGCGCAACAGCACATATTGGCAATTGTTGCATTAATATTTTAGACGAGGTGTTTGAGGACAAACTGATAAGTCATAGATTATGGCCTTCAAGGTCTCCAGATTTAAAACCTTGAGACTTCTATTTGTGGGGGAAACTCAGGAAATAAAGTGTATTCAAACTGTCCCCACACACACTGGATAATTGTGAACATCGAATCTGTGGAACAATTGCATTTATCGAAGTCACCGAACTAAAACCAGCCACAAACAATCTTTTCGAGAGAACTGAAGTTTAAGAACAACAGAGACACATTGTGAACAACTATTATGACTGTGGGAAACATTTTATTTACTTCAAGAAAGGCACGTGCGTGTCTATAATACGCGGCACATTATCAAGCAGAGGATGTTCGGCAACCTGCTTCGTGCTTGTTTCCGTCTTGGCTTATTGGAACCTGAAGATGAAGTCCAACTGGGTCCACTCGGCACGGCGGCCCGCCCAGCCTCCCTATCCAATGGATACCGGCGGCGTTCTCCAAGGGGGGGGGGGGTAAAACGGCAGGGGTGTGAAGCTGACCACTCACCTTCAACTAGTGACGAGATCAAGAAAACGTGGATCTATACATCCACTCCACCATAAGTTTTAATGGTGTAGTGCTTAATTAGTTAAGCACAGGGACAACTTTACCTTATACGTGCGATTACACTGGAATGCCATACCTCAGCATCCTGTTGCATAATTGTGACTTTCGGAGTTTTTCTGCCGTCTAGTGCAACGTCGTTCACTATTCTTCCTTCGTATTCCTTTACTGGGCACTATATATTTCGGCCTAACTGGCCATCTTCAGGCGTACAGGTTGTTGTGGTTAAGGATGCTGCTGCTCACTGTACGTTTTTCTTTCCTCCTACTGTAGTAGGTGGTCAGTTAGGCCCAAACTTGTAGTATCCAATAAAGGTAACACACAATAAAGTCACTGTAACATTTACGAGGAAAACAACAGTGCCTCTTGCTTGCTGATCAGTAATCTTCCAAACATATTAGACGCCCAGTAAATTCGCTTAGTGGGGGGTGGAGTCAAACTGGGTCCACTCGGCACGGTGGCCACTGATTGGCCTATTATAGCCTGTCCCGGGTGATTATGATCATGGAGAATTTGGTGGAATGAAGATTGGCAGGGGAAACCGAAGTACTCGGAGAAAACCTGCCCCAGCGCCACTTTGTCTACTACAAATCCCACTTGACCAGAGCCGGGATCGAACCCGAGCCGCCGCGGTGGGAAGCCAGCGACTAACCACTTGAGCCATGGCGCAGCCCACACGCCCAGTAACCTCTGAATGTTTAAAAAGCGTCAATAAATAATTTAAGAGCTAATCTGGCTTTCTCTAATTGATTAAGATGTTTAATCAGTTGACAAATAGCAATTATTTTAATCCATAAGCAAAACGTATTCACAGTGCTATACATAGCTATATGCTATATATACAGACAATGTTGTTTGGGAGCTTCGTACGTCTCTTACATTTTCAACAAATAAGCTACATCAGGGTACAGTTAAAACCTTTATAAATGACTGTGTATTCGACCGGAACAGACCAATGGAATGCGAAACAAGCAGCAGTGTTCTGCGATGCTCTTTGTAGGATCAAAGAGACTAAGATTAACAACACAACGGATACTGCAAGTGGAGTCTGTGTTCATCTTATCGAGAGCTGTGCAGAGCCGAGGGAGGGGGGGATCAAGTGGATTGTGTTTGGAAACAACATGGCCGCAGCCACAGGGAAAATTAACGGCAAGAAAAATACGTTGGAGCTGAGGTTTTCACGGTCTTCTGGGATCTGACATAGTGTAGCTCGGAGAAGCCAATGTTTCGGACGAATAGAACTTCTCAATTTTCAGGGCAGAAGACTAGGCTTAGCAAGAAACCCACAGAAGCAGAGGGTAAGCTGGTTTCTTGCCAGGCTTATTCTTCGGCATGCAGACGAAATGTTAGCCCGAAACGTCTAACTGCAGGGCGTTTACACCCATGGTACTTGAATCCAGCAAATTCTCTCATACAGAGTTTAATTCAAGCACATAACATGCAGAATATAAGTAGTTACTATAGGATTCTGACGATGGTGTATAACACACTGATATATTGGGTTTTTGGACTTTATCCGTCGTCCTGCAGAATATACGTTCACAATTCTCACATGTTGACGCATAATGCGTAAACCTCGATAGGATAAACAGATATTATATGCAATATAGTTATTAAAATTAACGAAACTGCAACACACGTATAGAAAGGGCAGCATTCTACAAGCAAAATTCCCTTGCTTCTCAATACACTCCGACCCAGCGATGCTGAAGATTATGTACATTGTGACGTTTATACCCATTCCTAGGCAACGACTCGGTAAACACATTAACGCGCGAGCCAACGCGCACAAGAATAGAATGTCCACGGTTAGGTATTGAAATCACTAAGCACGCCTCCTTAACGATAGAGGTTGTGTTTTCTATGGGGTCCGTGCAAAGTTGTTATAAAGCAGTGTTCGGCAGAATAGAAGGGATCGGAATTCTAGAGTCGAGTTTCGGGACGGCGGCCTGCCGGAATATGCACTTCGGAGCAGAGGAATTGAACTGAGTTGGCAGTTACAGAATAATGGCAAGAGAGGAATTAGGCTGTGAAAAGAAGACTTCATGCGTGGTTTGAAGTGGCAATGAGACGGCTATAAATCCGTTGCCAGGATACGATTAGTGAAGACTGAGAACCCTAGTGTGTGTGTGTGTGTGTGTGTGTGTGTGTGTGTGTGTGTGTAAGGGTGAACTGTAAAATGTGTAAATCAGCGATAGCACTGTATTAACTGCAGTCCTGCGTTGTGAGTGTTAAGGTGCAATTAATCCGATCCAGAAACTGTTCTAAAAGCCATGCACAACACCCATACACGTGACAAAATCTTTAGAGAAAACGTTTTCGGCCGGAACACAAGCCAGAAATGTACCGCCTCCATCAATTCATGGTCAGATTCTTAAAGCATCTTCGCGAGGTTCAAACCGATAGAAATCCGACAAACGAAGGTCAGAGCTGTGTAGCCCATGTTCTGATAAAGATGTAGCTGCTACAGCGTGGGCACCAGTATATGTCATCCCTACAGTTCTACAAGTGTCGCCCTCGGCAGTGGGCAAGACTAACACTTGTACTGCAAACAGTGCAAGAACGTGAGTTTGCATTCTCTAGAGATCGATATATTGACAGTTATCATTTTTAACGTGAACTAGACCGAATGGTGCAGTCCCTCCCATACAGAACACAGCTTCCACGGGCCCACACTGGCATTGAGATTTCGCGTTCCTGTGTACTTATGTTTAAATAAAATTAAGTTAAAGTTGTCCCTGTTGTTCACTGCACCATTCAGTGAAGAAGTATGTGGCGTGGAAGTCAGGTTGCATAAATGCTTAACCTAAGCACAAGTTGAACTTGAGTTATCAGATTGACGTTCATGCTACTGACGGGAATAGAAACAGCTTTACTCTGCCTTACAGCCCACATCCCGTCAATACACCAATTGAGGTAACACGTATTCCTTTTCCATTTTATATGTATTTTTGACTTCCATTGATGCAATGGTTATTATTCGTATCACGACTAATAAGTTTATTGTGGTTACTGATAAAAAGCTATCCCTGTAATAGGCCGTGGAGGCCCAAAGGGATGTAATACGTCGAGGTTCCCACGTTTTCTAGACAATGGGCACCTAAGATGGCGGTGAGGTTATCAGCATTACGCATTGACCGTCCTTTAGCCCCGGGAAATTCCTTATACTCATTTCTGTTAGAGGCTGAGTCTACCCCAGGGTCATACTGCGGCTAAAGGATTAAGTCAATTGAAAAAAAAACCAATGACCTCATCGGGAATCGAAACCTCCACCTTCCGGCTTGTAGCAGAGTGCTTCAACCAACTACGCTAATGCGTCCTCATTTTCTCTCACATACTGACGTCATATAATCTAAACTCCAGACGGCGTAGTTTCATTAAACATAAATAAATAGAACTAATTAGCCGAACAATAAGCAATCCAAGGTAGAAGAATCAGACGAAAAGATGCCTGGTAGCAGTAGCAGAAACTAGGCTGAACACAGCATGACACTTTCAAATTAATTTTAAAGAATAGTACAATTAACTTTTAATTTTTAATTTTCAACATTTAGTTCCATATTTATCTTGTATTTAAATCAACATCTGGCTGTTAGAAAATAAATGTACATAGAAGGTAGTCACTTTAAATCTATGTATGTAAATATGAATACATAATTTACAATTCAATAATCAAATGGTGTAAATCATAACACCTTAAGATGACCCTATAAGGGTCGAAACATGTAGTGGAACATAAGTTAATAAATTATAGTTGCACTGACGGTGGAATTTGTATCAATAGTTATATTCACGCAACAGGATGCAAACATTAAAAATAAAAATAATTAAAAGTCCTATTTTATTCCCTTAATACTAGGGACCAAGCCTCATATATATACAAAACTACAGGCAAGATTGTAGTATTTTATGTGATGAACTTTAAATTATTAGAGAGGAGACTGGAAAACAAGAGATTCTGACTTGAATGATAACATGCATTCCTCGAACTGAATCTACACTTTACTTTGTTCATGAGTACAATATTAACTTATTATTGTAGTTCAAAACTTTTCAACTCTCTGACATTTTTAAAGAATTAAATTTTATCATTTCATCATGATTCCGTTCCTATGTTCTGAAGATGATAAGTGAGCTCACATAACATTTCTTTGGATAACAAGTCTATTACGAACTTCTTTGTAACGCCGTCCTGATTTGTAGAAGTTTACTATCGTTTCGGAGGAACCTAGATCATCCATATGCAGGCTCCAAGTGTGAGTGAAATAAGATAGCAGCCCTGCTTGCTGGTTTCTTGCTTGGCTTACCCTTCGAGTCTGAAAATTGAGGTGAGACGTTCCTTCGAAATGTCGGTGACTTCTATCGTATTACACGGCCAGCCAAGCCAGATGATCCTATTCTTCAGGCACTTTTGTGGGAATCTCAAAGTGTAACAAGTCAGAATTACATCAAAGGTTTAGTTTACTTGTGAACCGTAGTGTCCATTATGTACGTTGGCGGTAGAGGGTTTAGAAAACCGAATGACTAGAACAAAGTGCCTAGGAGAATAACTTTAATTATATATATATTATTATATATATATATATGACAGGCCTACAAAAAAAATTTTTTTTTGGGTGT